>NC_083575.1:40414653-40717153 GCF_027579695.1 Neoarius graeffei | reverse complement strand
TATTTTCGTAGCTTTGCTTTGTGAGGGCAGAATGCAGTTGGTGTGCAGTATGCAGCTGTTTGCTTCTCCGTAAATGATATACATTAAAGGACACATGGCTGCTTTCTTAGCTGGCACGCGTGCTTTGTGACCCTGGCCCTCACAGATGACACCAGGCATCTTCCTGTTTGAAGTCCAGCCTTCGCTCCTGCACCTTTGTGGAGTGTAACGCATGCGATCTATTCACAGCCTGCTGCTGAGGGTGGATGTGCACGAGTGTGAAGTTGGAAACGTAAGATCATCCCATGACCAAATCATTTCTAATATTAAAAACTGTTATAGAGACATTGGTGTTTGTTTGTTTTTTTTTATTGTAAATGGCATTAGCCAAATTGGGCTCGGACTTTGAGCTATGATTTAAACGGCAGGCAGTTAATACACGTTTTTTGTTTTGTTGGTCTTGCTTATGGCGTGCTCCTCTCACCATTCTGTTACAGTGACTCATTACAGCTCTGACAAATAAAAATTGTGTGGGAAAAGGAGCGGGGGGATTCACCACTGTAGAGTCTTGTTCTAATCATGTAAGTGACAGTTAGCATGGCTTTCAGACGGGATAAATGCTTGCCATATGGTCCACTGGCCATGTCCAAGTTTTTAAATTAGCGGCTCTCATCCCCCTCATTACTGCTGTTGGTAATGGTGAGGGGGAGTAGGCGGGGAGGTGCAGGCCATCCAGCGCGTGGCTAAGGTGGAGGCAGCCGCTTGTATGCATAATGACTGGCCTGCTCACTGAGACAGCTATAAATTACCAGATAAGCTGGCCTGGCCTGGCACACTGGTGCACACTCCACCAAGTGTACGGCTGGCAGCTATATAAGAGCTTTAAAAGAGGCACGCTGATGCTCCGACTGAAACGGGGCAGTAGTTTTCCGGCTCATTACAGTGGAAACGTGCTGCCGAGCAGTGTCTGAAACCGAGATGTTGGGTGTCGGCTTACTTTCCACCTGCTTGCTTCTCTGCTAAAAAATGCTACTGGTACTTGGCTACAGTTGCTGCCTGATTTTCATTCAGAAGCACATTGTATATGCAGTACGCAAGCATTTAATGATTTATCCCACCTACTGAAAACGGTGCTTAGAGCAATTGTGTATGTGGTGTGGGGCTCTCTCTCTGTCTCTCTCTCTCTCTCTCTCTTCCATCTGCCAAGCATCATTGTTGGACGATACAACCAGTGTACTTTATAAAGGTGCTTCAAGTAGGGGACCTGCTGGTGCTCGGAGTGGCGTCCTAAACGGTGTATATTAATGACTGGATGAAGTTATGGGCGGCACGGTGGTGTAGTGGTTAGCACGGTCACCTCACAGCAAGAAGGTCCGAGTTCGAGCCCGGTGGCCGGCGAGGGCCTTTCTGTGCGGAGTTTGCATGTTCTGCCCGTGTCTGCGTGGGTTTCCTCTGGGTGCTCCGGTTTCCCCCACAGTCCAAAGACATGCAGTTAGGTTAACGTGGGGCGGCCTTGGGCTGAGGTGCCCTTGAGCAAGGTACCTGACCCCTGACTGCTCCCCGGGCGCTCTGGTGTGGCTGCCCACTGCTCTGGGTGTGTGCGCGCGCGTGTGTTCACTGCTTCAGATGGGTTAAATGCAGAGGATGAATTTCACTGTGCTTGAAGTGCGCGTGTGACTGACAACGGTTTCTTCTTCTTCAATCGAGAAATTATTTGTAGAACATTTAAAGCAGTTTTTAATTTTTAATCACGGGTCTGGTGCAAGGGCTATGATCTGTGCATGAACCGTCTGAACATGGCCATGACTCTGTGAATCGCTCCGTACGGACCCCTGAACAGGCAGATTACATCAGATTAGCCACAGAAAGACAGTTTCAGAGCCAAAGAAAAATGCTGCTGTGGAGAAGTTTGTTGCAGAATAGGGTTCATTTAGAGACGAATAGACGTGGAAGAGTGGGATTTTTTTTTTTTTTTTTAAAGAGTTAGTTCTATTTGGAGCACTATTACATTACTCTGTGGGAGGCTTGTAGTACTCGAGTCCAGGACTCAGACTTGAGTCTGACTCGTGCCCTAATTTTAAGGACTCGTGACTCGACTTGGACTTGAGCACTGATGACTCAGACTCGTCGAGGTCTCGGATTTTTTTCTTTAATTTTTGTAACATGCCATAATAATTTGGCATATAATATATTTATATCTACATTAATTTTTGTGCTAATTTTGTGCAAGAATATCACACCTGCGCACCTTGACACATGCATCAGATAGAGACTCAGGCGTGCTCCAGACAGCACGTGCAACGAGCGGAATCTCGCGCGCACGCGCCGTAAATGACTCGCACCTGCACAGGATTAAGGCGCAATCAGCGCACCTATATAAAAACCGTGAAAACACAGTTACTTTGCGAAGTATTGAGTTGCGTTGCTGACACATTACAAAGCCTTATTTCCTTGCTTGGTTTCCTGATCCCTGATTTTCTGTTTCTCGTCTTTGATTCTGCCGAGTCTTCGAGAGCTTGTTTGTGCCTCACTCGGCCTATTGCCTGTTTCACCGTTTGTTTGGGTTTTTTTTTCCTGCTGTTCTGGATTGTTTACCTGCCTTCACTTGTATTAATTAACACACCTTCTGCACTTGCATCTGTCTCCCAACCATCTCTGACAGAATACTTCACACTCCCTGATAAAGAGAAGCACATTCACCTGTTCATATGTCATGTTCAGGAACAAACTAATGTTAACGGCGCTGAAACAGCCACCGTCAAATGGTGCGGTTGGAGTGGTGTTCTCGGACTCGACTCAATTTTTTTTTTTAATGACTTGGACTTGAACACCGGGGACTTGAGACTGGACTCGGACTTGGTTTAGTGACCTGACTATAATGCTGCTCTGTAGTAGTATTATAATATTAAATGTGATGATGATATAACATTAGTGTTGCATAGTTTCTTTATTAATTACAAAAACCCTGAACTGCGAGTTGTAGGAAACAATTATTATTGTCATTATTTTGACACAATTTGAAAAATATTGCTCTTTTCACTTAGTAACTCATGAGTATACCCTTGTCTGGACCCAATTCGTTATTTTGACATGCAGCATTCCTAATACTTAAACTGATAGAATGGTCACAGCAGTTGTTTTATGTGAATGTACTTGAATGTGTTTAAGGGAATGAGACGACGAAAGCAACATCTGGCTTACTTAGTATATACTAAATAGCAGACAAATAATTATATGCTAATATTCAGTAAATTAGTTTTCTTGATAAATTGTGTGGTGCTACATATTAAAGGAGAACTGAAGTCATTTTTAAACTTGCTTTATTTCTTAATTAACGTGTTATTCAATTACATTTTCAGTTTTAGTAACCTTATACCGTGACTCGTATTGGCAACTAATTGCAATTAAATATTCTACTTATCGGCCTATTCGGTTTTTAGCCGTGTTGAATTTAGTTCGTTTGGTCCGCGGCAGGCGTTGCTTATCCGTGCGATCTTCACGAGACTTGTGCAAGACTTCGAAACGTGAAGTGTCAGCCAGGTGTCAGTGCCGCCATTTTGAAAACTGCTTTCCAAACGAAATATTGCACAAAAACGAGTTTAAATGACGATTACTGCCTACTTTTTTCAAACTTTCCTGATTGCTATCAAAACAAACAAAATTTCCGGCTTGATTACGTCAGCATTCGAAAGAGGGCGCGCGTGTCTTTTGACAACGTTGGCAGATGTTGGTCACTTTGATTTCCGCTGTACGTTTTACCTCGGTCCTACAATGTCTCGCACAGGTCTCAACGAATCTCATTTACGGCCGTTGCTTTGACATATGGACTGATATATTACAGAGCATATTTCAAACACTCATAACTTGCTATAGCAGTGACAAAATAGCGATCAGAAATGCATTCCTATATTTAATAAAATGAGAGAAATAGAATTTTGATAATAAAAAATTTGCCTTCAGTTCCCCTTGAAGTTGACATGATGAGGTAATTTTGTTAAAAATAATGACCTGAAATCTTGAAATGGAGTTCTTAAGTAGGCGTATGCGATATAATGATTTAATGGTCTCTAAACTGTGTTACACAATATACAATGATGGCTTCTCCGATTATATTACATGGACACTAGTGCTTTGCTGGGAATTACACTACTCCTATTTTTCATACGAACTACATCCGAGATGTTGACAGCCACAACCGTGACGTATTTTCCGAGATTTTCACTCATGAGGAAATTGATGAATTGTTTTGATAAGTTTGGGTACTTTTTGTTTGTGAATGTGTTGATATAATAAAAAGAAAAATTACACATTGGCTTCAAGATATGAAGTTTATCATCTTGTGTTGCATTTTTCATATGAAATGCATCACAGATCTGAGTGACCTATTTAAATAATACTGGCTGATGTTGAGTGGTATATCAGACATGTTCCATTCTTCTTCTTTGGCAGTCCAGTCTCAGGAGACCATCTGTGCGCCTCTGGAGGTGTGACTTCTGCTGTGGCTTAAGAGTCCACTCCTGGATCTGCACGCCCTATTGCACACAGTGCATATGTGTTGTGCATTTGGTGCTACAATCTTCCGTTGTCTCCGTTTCTCCGCTGCAAGTTCTCCCCTTCTCTTGTCTGCTTCCATGATACTGTTATGCACAACTCAGCACCAGGCAGCTCTGTCCTCAGACTGCGCTTCCCAGGTGTCTGTAGAGATGTTGCATGCTTTCAAGTCTCTCTTGCAAGTGTCCTTGAAGTGTAAAGCTGGACGACCAACTCGTCTAGAGCCAGAGGTTAGTTGACCATACAGCACATCCTTAGGAATCCTTCCGTCCTCCATACATCTGACATGTCCTAGCCAGCGAAGGCGGCGTTGGCTAAGGATGGTGTAGATGCTCTGTACTTTTGCTCATTGCAGGATGTCACTGTTGGGTACTTTATCCCTCCAACTAATTCCTAAAAACTGGAGTCTTTCTCTTTGTTTTAATGTTACTGTAACTGTTGTTGGGTACTGGGTTTCCGTCCGCTCTTTGTGTTTGGTTGAAACACTGAGCTCCAGGCACCCTCTGGAGCAGCAGACGTTGACGGACCGACACCTAAGTGGCTGGGGGCTGCCCGGCTTGAGGCGGGCGGTAGTCGGACGATAGGACTTCAATGGTCCCTCCCACCGTCAAAGTTGACCCGTGGCGTCCTTCCTGTACACCAATTTGGAAGGGCTTATAACCCGTAACTGACAACTTCCGATTTGTATCTGCACTTTGCAGTGGGCCTGGAGTATCCTCTCCAGGGCGCGAAGCCTGGGCCGAAGTATGGAGATCCTGGGTGGCCCAAGCATCAGAATCCCCCTCTCGGCCTTACTGACGGGGTCCAAAGGAATGCAGAGCATGACATTTGGTGTCAGCTTGGCTGCAGGAGCTGCCGGAACGGTGTTTACATAAAGCACAGAACCGCCTACGGGTCTCCACTCCGGATTTGGAAGGTTTTCTCCTTTTCACATGGCCGTTGGGTCTGGTAGACCTCTTCCGCCCTGGCCGTTGGCTGCCTGGTGCAGCTCATCCACCCAGTGGTGCAGTGTGGGCACCATCCCCTCACGTGGTTTAGCCTGTCAACTGAGACGGTGTACCGGGGTGTGGCGCTTGGAGCCAACACGTGAGAGCTTTAGGGGATGGATGAGAACCGGTGTTGTCCGACCACTCTATGTTCCATTCAGCCAGCATGATATTGAACAAATTGAAGATGAGTAGCTGAATGGAATATATCTGATTTATACCACAAAAAAAGCCTATTATTATTATTATTATTATTATTATTATTATTATACATAGGCATTTGATGGAACAATTAAAGATTTTACAAAAAGTTAAGAACGGGGGTAATTTAACAATATTGAATGCTGATTCTGATCGAATGTAATTCAGTGTTCTGTCAATCCAATGTACAAAGTTCTAACAATAAAAATGGTACAAGTCCAAAAAGCCTGAACAACAACCCAACTTGTATGCAAGTTATATCCAGGTTGACAGTTCAAGTTCAAAGTTACTTTTGGTTGTAGTTAATTGTTACATTGCAGTTGGGCTTTGCTGAGTGAAGTCCACGAGTGAAGTCCTCTTATAAAAGTCACCGTCACTTTTCCTCACCTCCAAGTAGAACTTTATATTTCCATTATTGCTCTCTCTTCCAGTTTTTCGATGTCCATTGGTATGTTTTTCTCTTGTAAATATGCGTGAAGAATATCCAGGGAAGTTTGGTCACCTTTCGGGTGTTCAGCGCATCTTTCTCTTTAAATCTTCTGCTTTTAACGACTCAAACCTCACAGCCGTGTGTGTACAAACTGTGAGTCACTCACTAGCATGGAAGTTTTATGTCTCCGACGTGTCTCTCTTCCAATTTTTTGAAGTCAGTTGGTATGTTTTTCTCTTGTAAATATGCGTGAAGAATATATAATGAAGTTTTGGTAGACTTTCAAGTGTTCAGTGCGTCTTTAGTTTCAGTTTATTTATTTAGTGCTTAAACCGAGCACTGAATTAAACCCCATCTTCTCTCTCTTTCTCCTGGCCGACAAAGAAATGATTGTGTGCATGCGCAGCAGAAAAGTGTTGTCACTGGATCTTCGCATGTGATGTTGTGTTTTCTTGACAACATGCAAAATTATAACAATATTGCATGCTCATTCTCCATTGGGGAGAGTGGCATAATACTTGGCGGATAAGCGATATGATGACAATATTGCATAGCATCAGTAAACCCCCAGTAGAAGGGAATAGAATACATGTTTTTTATTCCATGGAAAAAGTGTCCTGTATGTACAATAATTTCTGATATTTCACTCTGATGATGTCACTCCCAGTGTTTTTTCCCTCTGACTCGATGTGCGTTGTTAAAATGGAGAACAGGTTCAGAATTAAAATTCTTTTGATTAACTTGTGTATTTTTTTGTGGACGTGTCTAAAGAACATTTACATGGTGGCGCGAAGGTATGAAGTTTATCTTTTCGTGTTGAAAAATAGGGTGGCACAGTGGTGTAGTGGTTAGTACTGTCGCCTCACAGCAAGAAGGTCCGGGTTCGAGCCCGGTGGCCGGCGAGGGGCTTTCTGTGCGGAGTTTGCATGTTCTCCCCGTGTCCGCGTGGGTTTCCTCCGGGTGCTCCGGTTTCCCCCACAGTCCAAAGGCATGCAAGTTAGGCTAACTGGTGACTCTAAATTGACCGTAGATGTGAATGGTTGTTTGTCTCTGCGTCAGCCCTGCGATGACCTGGTGACTTGTCCAGGGTGTACCCCGCCTCTCGCCAATAGTCAGCTGGGATAGGCTCCAGCTTGCCTGCGACCCTGCACAAGATAAGTGGCTACAGATGATGGATGGATGGACTTAGATTTTACTGGTTATATTCAGAATTGCATTTTTTAGCACTAACTAGGTTTTACTTTGGGACCTATACGCACTTTCATTCACAACCATGATGGTGAAACAGCCCAATAATTGACGTCACTTGGAAGCTCCGCCTCCTTCCCCCATGTCACAAGATCTCAGCTGTTCACCTGGGTGTTCTCGCGTTCTGCAAATAGAGAAAGCTTTTCATTAATATAAAATAAAATAACATCACTCTATGATTGTCGCTATCATTAGAAACTTGTATATTTAACACCGCTTAACCAAATTTATTAGTGACGCCAATGAAAATTTTCAAATGAAAATGGTCGGGGGGGCAAAAATTTTGACTGTGAAAGATTAGAGGCCTGCAGCAGTGTCAGCTCTAACACTTAAATAATCTTAATGGTGATGATAATTAGAAAGTCATTAAACACGCTGGATTATTTTTTGCTCTGCGGCGCCGGTCAGCACTCGGACTCATTCAGTCTGAGCAGCAGCTCAACAGTGAAAACTGCTGGCCATGTGGACATTACACACCTGATTTGTAAAAGGATTATACGGAAAATATACTGTTATGGTTTTTGTTTTTTTTTGTGTGCGCGCATTTTTAAACTGTTAACTGCGCAGTAGTCCCGAATCCACTATCCAGATGAATTTTTACAATTGTTGCTGCCTGCAAGCAGTTCCTGACTACACAGCTGGTTATATTATTACGCCCTTGTGTACTATCCTTAAACCTGGAATGGAGGAAATGCTCATCTTTTTTAGGTTTATTGGTTCTGGATGATTAAATTGTTGATTGCAATTTTTAAATGGTAAATCGCAAGCAGGGAGAAACAAACCGTAATGTACAAGGCTCTTATTCAGTCAAAATAATGAGACGTTAAGTTTTAATAATAGCTTAAGATTTCAGTAGGTTTTTTTTTCTTCTCTCCCCTACATCTTGCTTAATTTGAGCTTAATTAAGAACCCAATTTGAAAAAGCTTCTTCCCGACAGCCGAACAGCTTAATAAAGCTTCTTTGCATTATAGTTGCAGTTGGTTTATTCTCTGAGCAGCGGTGTCAAACGTGGCGTACTTCAGCAGTGAGAGGTTTGGGATGGGATGTGGCCAGTGGTTGTTTTTTTTTTTTTTTTTTTGGTGTGTGTACAGAGCTGAGACTTGGATGCACTAACCTCTTCTTCTCTTCTCCTCACCCTGCCACCACATCCATCAACGCCTCAGCACGGCAGCACCACGGCATGCTGGGAACTTGCCACTACTCGCCACTGCAGCGTGATGGAGAGAAGAGAAGACGGAGAGACTGCATGTGGAGGAAAAGTCATTTGTGTGTGTGTGTGAGTGACATTCAGTTTAGGAATGTGTGCAAGTTGGCATACTGTACTGGATGTGAAATGATGAATCGTCAGACTGCGCTTGTTGTTTTGTGGCGCTGGGGTCAGAGCTGCAGGGAACGTGCCGCTACACCGTGTTCTTTCTTCCGGATTATTCACTCGATGAGCGCTTTGACTGAGTACCGAGGCAAACTTTCTAGTTCTGGACACTCATTCTGCGCATCCGTCTCTCTGTCTTCTTGGAAAGTGGCTGGCTGCACAGCTGTTCAACAGCCACTGCCTCCTCCTCTGTACCACAGACTCCTTCTGTCAGCTCTGCACGGGAGGGGTGTGTGAGTGTGTGTACAGCACACATGTGATTTAGCAGTGGGGCTCTTGCACTCGCATGGCTTACGCAGCTGTATTGTAGTGGACGAACAAAGAGGTTATTATCATGTCGCCGAAGAGATGGTGCTGTGGGGGCCGACACTGTGGGACAGACAGTGTGTGTGCACGTGTGTGTGTGTAGGAGGCTACTGATTGGGTGGCAAGGCATCGCTAGTGTTGGAGACGATTGTTGACTTGCCATCTGCCGTCAAGAAAAGTGTGTGTGTGTGTGTGTGTGGTGCAGCTATAGCTGGGTATTAAAGTGCTTTTGAGGTGGATAGAAGAGGTGGGAGGGAGGGAAGGAGTGCAAGAGAACGGGAAAGACAGAGACATGAACATGTGCAGATGTCACACGGCATAATGACTGGAACTTGAGACTCGGTGCCAGGCTGCTGTTGCTACTGCTCTCATTACTTCTGAGGGCGGAGACTCGGTGTGTGCGTGTTTGTGTGTATGTGCATCTGGGTTTGAGTAAATGAGAAGGATGCGCACACCCCGACTCTACCTTTCAGACCATGCCAAATTCAGCTGGAGTTACTCTTAAGCCTTCGCACTTGCTTCGTCGAGTCAAGAAAGGATGGCGGCGCGTTCGAGTGAAACACGGCGGCAACAGTGGCATCAGCACAGCTATTGCTCTTTTCGTTCTCATGCTTATGGCGAGGACTTTTTTGTCAGAACCGGGCTCTCGGTACCTCCCTGAGGAGACTCACTGGGCACACTGTAGTAACTTATTAATCTATTAATCAACAGCCATAAACATCTTCACAAGAATGGGAACTGATGACTCAGGCGTTGCCCCCTCTCCCCAAGCCCCTCCCTCTCCCTTTTCCATTTTTTCCTTTATTGCATTTGTCTGCCAATTCCATTTCCTCCTTAACGCACATTACAGCTAACACAAGCAAATCTCCGTGTTTTCAGCCTCCAATGTCGTTTTCATTATTTACCGACGTGCTAAATGGCTTTTCTTGTTTTCCGTTTGTAATATATTTCATATGTCTTTGTGAATTAAAACAGCATTGTGTAAGCCGTCAAGAGGATAAAGCGTTTTTTTGTTTTTTTGTTTTTTGGTGAGGAGCTTGCCAACAGTAATTAAAAGAAAAACGAAGAGCATCGCTGCCTTCACCCAGTCCGTTCTGTTCCCCGCTACGCTTTCCGATGCTCTTTGTAAAGCACCGTTTCCTGTACACACACACATAACATACACCTAATGTTCCTTTCAAGGATCACTATTAATGAACTCGGTAATGGGGGGGAAAATAAGTGGATAGATATTTCTCATAAATATGGCATTTCCCTGATTCATATTTACGATGATGGTGGTGCATGGATCATCAGTTAAATTCCACTTTTAAATATTAGTCCAGCACGTAATGTCCAGATGGTACCAGCTTGAGGGACGTCGGAGCCACTACATCAAAAACAGCAGCTCAGTGGAAGACAGCAGTTTGTGAGTTCAAGTGCCATATCTGTCCAGGTCCTATTGATCTGAATGAATGGACCTGCTTGAATGAAGTTGACCCAATCTGGTGGCTGTATTAGCTTTAACCTGGTGTGTGTGGGCGCAGGAGAAACGAGGAGGGTGAATATTACAAGGCAACGTGCATTTACTTCAGCACGGGCTGTGTGTGTATCCGTCACGGGTGATTGGCTCCAATAATAATAATAATAATAATAATAATATTCGAGCCTATGATGGTGCACAAAGGGCACTCTGGAAATGGGTGTGTGGTGAGGGGGGCAGGTTGGACAATAAAGGCGAGGGGCTCTTCCATCCCCCGCGACGCCAGCTGCCTCCCAGCACAGTAGCCTGCCCTGGTGGATGCACTGCTGAATAAATAATAACGCCGGCCCCTACCCCTCGCCTATAATAGCCATTGAGAGCAGTCGAGGTCTGTGAGAGTGCGTTCAGGGAGTCCTGCACCTGTTCACCACTGGCCTGATGGTGCTGCAGCTCCAGCTCTCTTCAGCCCTGCCTGTTGTTCAAGGCCCGCCTTACTGTGAGCCTCTGTGTTTGGGGCCCATTGTCCCTGTACGGCTCCCCTTTTAATGAACTCCACCGCAGTTGGCCCTGGATATATTTAGCCCCGGTCACAGCAAGCCCTCGTCCCCTCCTGCTGCCGCTGCTTGAGAAACTCCAGCACAAAGCGCTTACTCTAAACGCAACCTCTTTTTCTTACACTTAAATTTCATCAGCTTTTAACCTTTCTCCCTCTACATCAGCATCATGCTCTTGTGCAGGTGATCCAAGAAACCGTGATCTTGAAAGTTGTTTAAATGCAAAAATGTTTGTTAAAATTAATATTTTTCAGAATATCGATGCTCTGTGCAAAGACTTCTGGTCATGAGCCTCGGTGTGCTTGGAGGAGAACGCTAATCACATGACTTTTTATCACACATCCACGCTTGTTGTGCGCCTTAGTGTTGTTCTTTTTGGACAGAGGACACAGAGCGACCCCTACTGTCTAGTCTGTCCCCAGTGGAAACGCGGCCAGTGGCGTTTCCCAGGTCTGCCAGTGGACACTAACACTTGGACAAGAGGGATGTTTCTGATTCAGCCAGGGTCAGGATGGGGTTTAAATATTGGTTGGTCCAACCTGATACACTTCTGTGACATCTGTTTCAATAAACAATTAAAAAAAAAAAAAAGTTTTCATTTGACTCACCATCACAGCGTTATGAATCATTATTGTTCCCTGTTTATAGATAAAATTGTTGTTCTTTTGTATCTGAAAGCTGTTCAGTTTACAGATTAAATGATCCATAAGTATGTTGTAACTTTTTCACAATTCCTGTTCGTTGGCTCCCAGGGGAAATTCATATTAAGGGAAAAATAAAAATAAAGAAATGGTTTGCATTTCAGTCTTTGACCCAAATACAAAAACAATTGCTTTATTTAAATATAAATATAGTTATGCCAATAATAAAATAACAATAATGGCCACAACTGTCTAGTTTCAAAATTTGCCTTTTCGTTCTTATTTTCTTAATATTACATGTCTTGTTTGAATAACCACTTCTGATTGGTTCAGTTGCAGCATTCAGCAGCCTGTTATATCTTTATATCAGACCGTTGCTATGGACCATGGCACGAGAGGAAGCAATAAAATCACTTTTTAAACTAGAAGGGCAATCACATACATGTCAACCTTTGGTCAATCAAACCTGTATAACCAACCTCCAAAATCCGTATTTCCCTTATAAAATCCGTATAAGATGCAAATTAAAATAATTTACCTAAAATTTGAATGATAATTAACAATGATATATCCAAGCTACTTTTTATTCAATATTAATAACAATAAACCTTCAGAATGAATACAAAGCTCCAATGTTTGACAAAAACACAAAGTGTCACTCTAATGTTCTGAATTGTACTCCATGACAGCTTTTTTTAGCAGTCCGCACCAATACTCACTAGGCTGCATGTCACAGCAAGTGTCTGTGTTGATCTTGCCGGAGTGCCCATTCAGAATCTTTTCAGTCGCTAGTGAAAGTCGCTCAGGTGGAAATACGCGTTTCAAACAAAATGTTACTTCCTGGTTGGCGGGATTCTCGCAATGCGGTGTGCGCATGATCAAAAGTGGAACGAAGTCTCGCTACCACAAGATAACGCGCGATTTCATAAGACTCTTTACTGGCTGTCAGTGCTTTCTGTGGTGTACAGTACGTTTGTAAATGTTATGCGCTCTTTTATCATCATGGGAATTGATTATAGCTCTAAATAAATATTGAAGTTTTTTTAAAGAATCTGTATAACTTTACGCCCGTATACTACGTTTATTGAATCAAATCCGTATAAAATACGGACATTCCGTATAGGTTGACATGTATGCAATCAGTAGAGTGCATACCTCCGCCAAGCCACATTATCAACATCGCAGTCAAATCACTTGAACCTAGGATAATGCTATCAAAATCTGTTCACTGCTCTTTGAGTTACATTGGGAACAGACAAAAAGAAAAAAAAAATCCTGGATCTACACTACCGTTCAAAAGTTTGGGGTCACCCAGACAATTTTGTGTTTTCCATGAAAAGTCTCACTTTTATTTACCACCATAAGTTGTAAAATGAATAGAAAATATAGTCAAGACATTTTTCTGGCCATTTTGAGCATTTAATCGACCCCACAAATGTGATGCTCCAGAAACTCAATCTGCTCAAAGGAAGGTCAGTTTTATAGCTTCTCTAAAGAGCTCAACTGTTTTCAGCTGTGCTAACATGATTGTACAAGGGTTTTCTAATCATCCATTAGCCTTCTGAGGCAATGAGCAAACACATTGTACCATTAGAACACTGGAGTGAGAGTTGCTGGAAATGGGCCTCTATACACCTATGGAGATATTGCACCAAAAACCAGCAGCTAGAATAGTCATTTACCACATTAGCAATGTATAGAGTGGATTTCTGATTAGTTTAAAGTGATCTTCATTGAAAAGAACAGTGCTTTTCTTTCAAAAATAAGGACATTTCAAAGTGACCCCAAACTTTTGAACAGTAGTGTGTGTACATATCCCGATTCGCAAAATCTAATCAATTGTTCCTTGGCCCATGGCTCACTTTTCCTCACAATTTAATCAAAATCCGTTCAGTACTTTTTTGAGTTACATTAGGAACAGGCAGACAAACAGAGGTGAAAACATGACCTCCTCCAGCAATGTTGTTGAAGGCCCAGGGCTCAACATTAACGGTAGTCCGACTGTCCGGATACCAAATCTTTGGTCTGGACAAGTCAAATCTGCGTCTGCCTGTCTGAGGGAACAACTTAAATATTTGTTAAAAATCACCATTTTTATAGTAATTACTCCAGAGTTACATTAATGAAGTTCCAATAAAACCAGTTCAATTCCCGCAGTGATCCGGCCGTGTTATTCATCTCATCTCATTATCTGTAGCCGCTTTATCCTGTTCTACAGGGTCGCAGGCAAGCTGGGGCCTATCCCAGCTGACTACGGGCGAAAGGCGGGGTACACCCTGGACAAGTCACCAGGTCATCACAGGGCTGACACATAGACACAGACAACCATTCACACTCACAATTTAGAGTCACCAGTTAACCTAACCTGCATGTCTTTGGACTGTGGGGGAAACCGGAGCACCCGGAGGAAACCCACGCGGACACGGGGAGAACATGCAAACTCCACATAGAAAGGCCCTCGCCAGCCCCAGGGCTCGAACCCGGACCTTCTTGCTGTGAGGCGACAGCACTAACCACTACACCACCGTGCCGCCCCCGGCTGTGTTATTGTTTATGAAATTCCGGGGAAGCTGAATACAGCAGGAGTGCGTGTGTGTAAGTAAAAATAACCACGTCGTAATATCTACTTATAGGTTATTAGACTTTGAATTCATTGAAATTGGAGAAATGGCAATCAAATACCTCAATAAAATAAATATCTGTGGTGAATCTTCATTTCATTTAGACATTCGTTCTGTTTTTCTTTTCTATGGTTCACATCAACCATCACAAAGGTCGTAAACTATATTGTACTGGAATTTTACAACAGTGTCGAACTCGCTCAGTTTGTTTTCATTCGGTTTCATTTCGTCCAAAAAAAAAAAGTGAAAAAGACAACAATCCCAACTCTTAAAACTGAATATCAGGTAATGGGTTATAAACACATGCACTATAATGGGGCTTTGGATAGTTTTTGTTTATTGTTACAGTTACGGCTTTAGTTTTATTGAAAAGTTATAAATCCTTAAAGCATAATGATCATCATAGCTCTACGTGCTTTTGGATAAACTTTGTTAACCACTTGTCTTTCACTGAACTAGTAAATGCATAGTAATAAAAAGGTTCTGGTCAGGGCAAGCGAGAAATCCTGCTGCTTATCCGATTGGACAAGTGGATTAAAAAGTTAATTTCGAGCCCTGAGGTCATCAGTGAAATGATTTTAAATGCGTATTTTAGCTATCTATCGATCGATCTATCAATCTAATTAATTAATTAGCTAGCTAGCTTGGCGGCACGGTGGTGTAGTGGTTAGCGCTGTCGCCTCACAGCAAGAAGGTCCTGGGTTCGAGCCCCGTGGCCGGCGAGGGTCTTTCTGTGCGGAGTTTGCATGTTCTCCCCGTGTCCGCGTGGGTTTCCTCCGGGTGCTCCGGTTTCCCCCACAGTCCAAAGACATGCAGGTTAGGTTAACTGGTGACTCTAAATTGAGCGTAGGTGTGAATGTGAGTGTGAATGGTTGTCTGTGTCTATGTGTCAGCCCTGTGATGACCTGGCGACTTGTCCAGGGTGTACCCCGCCTTTCGCCCGTAGTCAGCTGGGATAGGCTCCAGCTTGCCTGCGACCCTGTAGAAGGATAAAGCGGCTAGAGATAATGAGATGATATGAGCTAGCTAGCGGTGTAATAAGCAGGATGATGTACAGCGAGCTGCTTTGTGTCAGGATCCTGCACCATCCTGTCAGGGTTTATTTCATGATGATGACTGGCTCGCTCTACATCATCCCTTACATATATTAGAATCTAAAAAGTGACCGCTCAGCTAGTGAAGTAACGTTAGTGTGTTCATACACCGTCAGGCTCCGAGTGAATTAAAATAAAGTGACTCCAAAGGTGAGAGGTGTTGTCAGTGGTGACTCGGTGAATTTGCTCGTGTATTTGTAATATTCTGTGGACAAAAATAGAATGAAAAGAAACTCCTTTATATTTTTGCTTGTTTCAAGAGTGACGACTTTCCCCTCGCATGCAGAAAACGGTGAGGTGTAAAGCTGCAGGAAACGTTATGCTGTAAATGTTATTAAGACAATTACTATAATAAAACAGGAAGTCTTAGAACAGCAAACTACTTCTGCTCTACTATGCTGTCTGTGCATCACTATATGTGGTGAGCTTGCTGGAATGTATTTTTAGATATGGAGCCGATCTTCCAGTGGGGGAAAAAAGTCTTTTTTTTTTCACGTTACATCAAGACACCTGGAGTCCATGTCTCCTGCCTGCTTACATTAGACATAGGAGAGAGTACAGTAGCGTGTGTAAGTCACCTTGTGAGACTGTCCAAACGGCATGAATTAATGATGACTGCGATGACAATCCCAGCAGATAGCAGACCTGGACTGGGGTGTGTATTTTAGGACGCTGTATTTCTGAGGTGTCTCATGACCATTAATGGGTGAAATAACCTTGGTGCCTTGCTAACCCCAATACTCCAGTCAGAGAGAGAGAGACGGGAACACTGCTGCTGTTTCACTCACACTGGAGTGTTCTCAAACACCCCCAAACACACTCACTCACTCACTCACTCTCTCACACACACACACACACACACACACACTTTCTCTCACTCTCTGTCTCTCTCATACGCACGCACACTCACTTTCACTCTCTCACACACACACTCACTCTCTCTCTCTCACACACACACACACACTGTCTCACACACACACACACTGTCTCTCTCACACGCGCGCGCACACTCACTTTCTCTCACTCTCTCACACACTCTCTCTCTCACACACACTCTCTGTCTCTCACGCGCGCGCACACTCACTTTCACTCTCTCTCACACATACACACACACTCACACACACTCACACACTCTCTCACTCTCTCTCTCTCTCACACACACACACACACACACACACACACTCTTTCACTCTCTCACTTTCTCTCTCACACGTGCGCACACACGTTCTCTCTCACACACTCGTGCACACGCGCACACGTGTATGCTCACTCTCCTTGACACTCTCACACACTCGCACACGCCTCTGTCTCTCTCATATACACACATTGTGCTCTCTCGCTCTCTCTCTCTCTCTCTCTCTCTCTCTCTCTCTCACACACACACACACACACACACACACACACACCTCTGTCTCTCATCCTTCTGTCTCTCTCTCTCTCATCCTTCTCTCTGTCTCTCATACTCTCTCACATACACACACACACACACACTCCTCTCTCTCTCTCTGACCGGCTTATGGTTTATTCGCACTCACCTGTGTGTAATACTGCAACAGTTGGTATTGTGTCTTCTCCCTCTCACCAGACTCAATTCCTCGAGTGTGAGACAGAACCTGCAGGAGGATGAACTCATCCTTTTCAGGTGTAATACCCTGTGTGACATGTGGATAAAAAGTGCATGCGGACTTCGTGTTCAATTAACTGCCAGATACAAACATATTTCACTGTTCCGTGCCTTTTTATTCTGTTTGCCTTGTCTGCGTGTCCTTTCCCTGATTCAGCAGCTGACCTTCTGTTCTTGGGCATCTTGCCATGCTTTAGCAGTGCTTTTATCTCTGTACAGTGGTGCTTGTAAGTTTGTGAACCCTTTAGAATTTTCTATATTTCTGCATAAATATGACCTAAAACAGCATCAGATTTTCACACAAGTCCTAAAAGTAGATAAAGAGCCCAGTTAAACAAATGAGACAAAAATATTATACTTGGTCATTTATTTATTGAGGAAAATGATCCAATATTACATATCTGTGAGTGGCAAAAGTATGTGAACCTCTAGGATTAGCAGTTAATTTGAAGGTGAAATTAGAGTCAGGTGTTTTCAATCAATGGGATGACAATCAGGTGTGAGTGGGCACCCTGTTTTATTTAAAGAACAGGGATCTATCAAAGTCTGATCTTCACAACACATGTTTGTGGAAGTGTATCATGGTACGAACAAAGGAGATTTCTGAGGACCTCAGAAAAAGCGTTGTTGATGCTCATCAGGCTGGAAAAGGTTACAAAACCATCTCTAAAGAGTTTGGACTCCACCAATCCACAGTCAGACAGATTGTGTACAAATGGAGGAAATTCAAGACCATTGTTACCCTCCCCAGGAGTGGTCGACCAACAAAGATCACTCCAAGAGCAAGGCGTGTAATAGTCAGCAAGGTCACAAAGGACCCCAGGGTAACTTTCTTTTTTTTTCTTTTAAAGCAACTAAAGGCCTCTCCTATGTTGGCTAACGTTCATGAGTCCACCATCAGGGGAACACTGAACAACAATGGTGTGCATGGCAGGGCTGCAAGAAGAAAGCCGCTGCTCGCCAAAAAGAACATTGCTGCTCGTCTGCAGTTTGCTAAAGATCACGTGGACAAGCCAGAAGGCTATTGGAAAAATGTTTTGTGGACGGATGAGACCAAAATAGAACTTTTTGGTTTAAATGAGAAGCATTATGTTTGGAGAAAGGAAAACACTGCATTCCAGCATAAGAACCTTATCCCATCTGTGAAACATGGTGGTGGTAGTATCATGGTTTGGGCCTGTTTTACTCCCCCCATCCCTCCTCTCTCTCTTCCTCTCTCCACTCTCTCTCTCTCTCTCTCTCTCTCTCTCTCTCTCCACTCTCTCTTTTTCTCTTCCTCTCTCCACTCTCCTCCTCAATCTCTCTCCTCCCTCCCTCTCTCTCTGTCTACTCTCTCTACTATCTCCCCCTTTCTCCTCTCTTTCTCTCTCTCCCTCTCTCTAGCCACTCTTTCTCTCTCTTGCACGCCCTCTATCTCTCCACTCTATCCTCTGTCTCTCTTTCGCCCTCTATCTCTCTCCCGTCTCTCTATCCACTCTGTCTCTCTCTTCCTCTCTCCACTCTCTCTCCTCCTCAATCTCTCTCTCTAGCCACTCTCTCTACTCTCCCCCCTCTTTTTCTCTCCCCTCCCGCTCTCCCCTTTCTCTCTCTTCTCTCTCTCCCTCTCTACTCTCCCCCTCTCTCACTCTCTCGCCCTCTATCTCTCCACTCTATCCTCTGTCTCTCTCGCCCTCTATCTCTCTGTCCACTCTCTCTGTCTCCCTCTCTCTCTATCCACTGTCTCCCTCTCTCTTCCTCTGTCCACTCTCTCTCCCCCTCTCTCTCTATCCACTCTCTCACTCTCTTCTCCTCTCTCTTTCCACTCTCTCCCCCTCTCTCTCTATCCACTCTCTCACTCTCTTCTCCTCTCTCTTTCCACTCTCTCCCCTCTCTCCCCTCTCCACTCTCTCCCCTCTCTCTCCCCTCTCCACTCTCTCCCCTCTCTCTCCCCTCTCCACTCTCTCCATCCACACTCTCTCCCTCTATCCACTCTCTCTTGCCTTTCTCCCTCTTTTCCCTCTCTCTGTCCCCTCTCTCCCCTCTATCTCTCTCACCCTCTATCTCTCTTCTGTCTCTATCCAATCTCTCTCTCTCTCCACTCCCTCTCTTCACTCCCTCTATCCACTCTCTCTCACCTCTCTCTCCCTCTTTCTCTCTCTCTCTACCCACTCTGTCTCCACTCTCTCCACTCTCTCCCTCTCTCCACTCCCTCTATCCACCCTCTCTTGCCTCTCCCTCTTTCTCTCTCTTCCCTCTCTTCCCCTCTCTCTCTATCCCTCTCACTCTCTCCCCCTCTTCTCTCCCCTCTCTCTGTCCCCTCTCTCCCCTCTAGCTCTCTTCTGTCTCTATCCAATCTCTCTCCTCTCTGTCTCCCTGTCCCTCTCTCCACTATCTCTCCCCCCTCTCTCTAGCCACTCTCCTTCCACTCTCTCTCTCTTCCCCTCTCCTCTCTCTCGCCTCTCTCCCCCCTCCCTCTCGCCTTTCTCCCTCCCCCTCTATCTCTGTCCCCTCTTTCTTGCCTCAGTCCCCTCTTTCTCTCTCTCTATCCACTGTCTCTCTCTCTCCCTCCCTCCCCTTCTCTCCCCATCTTCTCTCTCTCTCCCTTCTCTATCTCTCTCCCCTCCCTCTCTCCCCCCTCTTCTCTCTCTCTCCCTCCCCCCTCAATCTCTCTCTCTCCCCCCTCAATCTCTCTCTCTCTCTCTCTCTCTCTCTCTCTCTCTCTCTCTCTCTCCCCCTTCAATCTCTCCCCCCCTCTCCTCAATACATCCCCCCCCACACTTTGCCAACATGATGATGGTATCTTTTAAAGTTAGGGCATGATGTGTGTGAATATTAAACATTATACAGCTTATTTGAATACTTGATTCTGATTTGGTCAATTACAGCATTCTCTGGTCTGTTATTTCTCTATAATGGACCATTACTATGGACCATGTCATTAGCGGAAACAATGAAATAATTTTTCAATCAGCATTTTGTGTCAAATTATTGATTTCTTTAGTACGTGGTCATGCAATAAGTCAATAATGTACAGTGAGCTGGTCATCATCATGACATAAACCCCTTCAGGGTGGTTTAAGGCCTCTCCTCTTTGTGTCAGGGTCCTGTATCAGGGATTTATTTCACAAAGACTGTCTCGCTGTATATTACCCCTTAATTATACCACAGTGCTGTTGAGTTCTTAAATCTGATTGTTCATTATGCAAAAACTGTTGATTTAATTTTCAGTAACGGCAGCTCTGACCATAATCACAGTAGTAGTTCTGGTTGTAACTCAAAGCACAGGTTAATATTAATGCATTCTAAGGTTTTTAATAAATGGTTTAAAAAAAACCATGATGTAACTGTCTGATTATTGAGATGGTGAAGCTTTCTGTTCGGAGACATATTTAACATTTACAGAAGGAATCTCTAGTGTCAGTGCAGTGTAAGGGTCAGTAGGGTTTTGGGATGGTATTCAAGTTCCAGGAAACATGACAACCCTGGGGGGGGGGGTGGGGGGGGGGGGGGGTTGTTATCCCCCGCTGGCTGAAAGGCCCGAAGGGAGGTTATGTTGTGGCAAAGTCCATCCGTCCGTCCAGGAAAGGGTTCTCACCTTCTGAAATCAACCCCTCACAATTTTTGGAGGAATTTCACGAAACTTGGCAAAAGGCTTTGTTATAGGATACTGCAATTTTGTTTGCAATATATTGTTGCAGGGATATTGTGCTCTCAGAGCACTTTTTTTTTTTTGGTCTTATTAACTTCAATAGAGAGGTAAAAGAGGCTGATGATGGAAGGACTGCTTATAGCTGCTACAATAGCTATAATGTGTATAACAGCTGATATAAAACTAGCATTGAATCCGCAGAGCCTTCAGCATCATCAAGGACTCCTCCCATCCTTCCCACGGACTCCTGCCATCAGGAAAAAGGTACAGGAGCATCCGCACCAGGACCTGCAGGTTCCTCAACAGCTTTATCCCCAGGCTGTGAGGGTCCTGAACACACTGCTCCACCACTGAACTTCTCCACTAGTACAATCTAATCTTTTACACACCACACCGTGCACCTTTTGTGTAAAAAGAACTACCTTGACCAAAATTGCTGCTAAATGTATAAGCGAAGGGGTATGTGAGTTTGTTTGTTTTAGTACTTGTGTGGTTTTAAAAAAAAAAAAATTTAAGTACTTTATTTGAAACAAACTCTTCTCATAGTTATTTACATACATTGTTAAGGCCAGGATGAACGATATTTCGATATTTGAACGATGAACGATATTTCCTTCTTTTATTTCATTTTATTATTTTATTTCTACTATTGTTTAATTCTTATTATTTTTCTTCCCCATTTATTTTATGTAATTTTATTTTCTGTTGCTTACAGTTTTGCTTTTACTTCTGTAAAGCACATTGAACTGCCACTGTGCATGAAATGTGCTATATAAATAAACTTGCCTTGCCTTGACTGTACGAAAGTGCAGGAAATAATGACAAACGTATCTTGAATAACAGGAACTAATGTCTCATAAACATTCTATAGAGTAGAGTGTAAATATAAACAGTTTAAATTGTCGTTCTTTAATAAATTTGTATTTGTTGGCAGTTGGCTGTGGTATAAGAGGAACAAAGCACCAAGGGACGTGCTGTTATAGGAAGATCATCAGGGGTGTCGGGGTGCAGCGCACTACTGGATAGTCAATGATGATGATGATAACCAGCACAAAAGTGTTATTCCTTACACCAAAAAGAGAGAGAGAGAGAGAGAGGGATGCGTGGTCTGGCGAGGATGTACTTCCGTCTACATCTTGTGTTCTAGTCGTTTCGGGTGATTTGGGTCTGTTTGTTTTGTTTTCATATTTTTTGCATTTTAGGCAGCCAATATTGTTTGTGTCTAAAACTCTCTTTCTCTCTCTCTCTCTCTCTCTCTCTCTCTCTCTCTCTCTCTCTCACTCAGACACACACACACACACACACTGGTTGATGCTGACTGTAACTGTAGGCCGGTGCCATCTAGTGGCCAAATGCAAGTGTGTGTGTGTGTGTGCGCGCGCCCATGGATGGAAGGATGATTGCAGTCATTTAAGTTCTCCCATGTCAGTGCTTCTCTTTCTCCCCAGCATTTGGGTGCAGTTTTGTGTTGCTTTTATTGCTATATACAGCACACCAGAATCAGTTTAATGTTTCAAAAAATGGACTAAAATTAGGCCTGTTTTCCTTTAATGTGCGTGTCCTAGTTGAAGATAACTGCACACTTGAAATGCAACCTTCTGTTACGAGATCACATGGCGATATGCTCAAGCTCTGTTACACTCATGCAGCAGTGTGAGAGTTCTCTGCATTCTGTTCATGAACAGTGTGTGTGTGTGTGTGTGTGCTGTTGGGCCCAGTGTGGCAGTTCCCTGCATCAGTAGGGGGGCTGGAGGAGCACCAGGAGGCCAAGCTGTGTGCAGCTGGCAATGTGATGTGCATGCAGACCCCCTGAGAGAAGCCCCACGTCCCCAGGCAGCCACCCATTGTCTCTGCCTTCGCCATCACTGTGCCCGGCTCTGAAGCGGGCATCTGCACTCGGGTAACAGATGATTCCATGACGCAGCTCATCCAGCCTCAGGGGGGAATAAACCTATACTACATGTGACAAACTGTTCTTTGGGCCTCAGCTTCAGTTTATTCCAGTGCAGGGAAGGAACTAGGATCAGCTGGTTGATTTTGTGAAAGCAACTGGTTCAGTTATTAGAGCAGAACATGACGGGTAGAAACGGCTAACGTGTAATCACGTCAGATAAATGTCTGCTCTGAGTGCTGAAATGATCAAAAGTTTTTCACTCTTTAGAGACGAGAGTCAGAGACAGCGGTGAAAATTGATTGTGATGTTAAAAAAAAAAAAGACCCTGTTTACTTGTGTCTTAAAGGGAGAGTTATGATGGAGGTCACGTGTACCTTTTAAATAGATTAGACATGGTTGTCTGTCTATCTGTTGATTTATTTTTAAGTTTTATGCACGCTTGCACAGGCCTGGTGTTGATCGGCTGCAGCGAGTCCCAAAGCTAAAAGTCCAGTGTGTAGTATCCTGTTTGATTAAAACACACACACACACACACACACACACACAGAGGCCTGTTGTTGCAGTATGTTAATGACACTAATACAGGCTAAGTGGATTGGCTTGAATCCGCCCTGGACATAAGTTGCCTGAGAACCTTTTGTCAGAGCCACGGCTGCAGCGAGACAGAGAGGACACGCACACAAAGTTAACACAGAGTATGTGTGTTTAGATCCCAGCGCATTCTGTTCCTTAGCCCACTTCTTTGTGCCATTGATCATAATGAATGTAATCCTGCTCAAACAGCCAAGTGGTGTTTTTTGTGTTTTTTTTTTTTTTAAATCAAGAGAGCATTTCTGGCTTTAGTGATTAATCTGGACTGTTGCTGCTTGCTCCCATCAGACATCCTGCCAGACATTCCTACACACTTGCTCACTCAATACGTCTCTATAGCGTCTCCATGGGACCGTGTGCACTAATTGAACCAGGGGCCTTTGTGTCTGTCTGGCTTAACTGTTAACATGACCTTCATCTGGATAAGGAGATCACTGTGTGGACTTCTTGGACAATTCAGGCAAAAATCCCTACCACTTAGCATCGTCAATTTGACCTCCTCGTCTTAGTCGAACCTTGAAATTGCACTCGACGGCAACTTCTCAGCTGCAGCCTCTTTCCATTAGAGCTAAGTCGAAGCTGTGTGTGTGTCTCTGTCCCGGTGGTGGTGACGTGCAGTAAAGTAAGAAGTCGAGTGCTGGTTACGGGTGAAATTGTGCGATTTTTCTGTCTCGTGATTCATTTCAGTTAGGAGTTTGAGTCATGACTCGTGATTCGTATGCGATTCTAAAATGATTCTATATGCATTTTGATGTGTCTTGATGTTTTTTCTTGTCTCTTTATTATTGCTTCTATTAAAATTTATGATGAAAATAACAATAGGTGTAATGTAAATTTTTTTTCCCTCTTTTCCGTGGTCCGGTTTCCATCAAATCGTGCGCTCTGATTGGCTCGTGAGCGGTCCGGAATCCTACGATACGGACCTTTTGGTGACTCACTCGTTCACAGCAACAAACAATATAGTAGCAATTTTTGTCGATATTTATTTTTGCATTTCTCAGTATAATAATAGCATTAATTTTACAGCATGGATGGCGATAATGACAGCGTTCACAACGAAAGCGAGTTTTACTACCCCGAGGAAGACAAAATGAAAGAAAACTTTTCAGGAGAAAGCCGAAAACGAGCTTGTAGCAGGTTTGTTCTAAATATGGCTTCCCTTTCGGACGCTCTCATTTTCTGTTCGAATTTGGCAAAGCGAAAAGTAAATATATCATTTACCAGCTTAAGGTTGGTCCGTATTGTGAAATACCGTGACCTCGGCCTTGAAAATACTGACCTCGGCCCAGAGGTCTCGGTCATGGTATTTCACGATACAGGCCTCCCAGCTGGTAAATTTTTATTTATATACAGTATTATGCAAGGAATAAAACGTACATAAGCCGTTGTAAAAGGTTTGAATGATGGTACATTAGTGGGAGAACTGCAGTGCATGGAAGAATTATTTCCCCCATCCCTAATGACAACGTGCAGTTTTCACATTCGTGAAAAGCCGCCACTGTTGTCTTTTTCAGGAAAAATCAATATGCTTGCGTAGCATGAAAATGGTCCTGCTGTACTGCTTACATCTGTCCAGTTCTTTGTTCAAGTGAATCTGCTGCTTTAGAAAGTTCTAGTTTACTCTGACTGACTGATCAGCTTCCTGACGCAATTCATCACGTTGCATTTTTGCATATTTCTGTACAGTTATAAATCCATTTCCTGAGGTGTTTGGTATCCTGATTTGCTCTACAAAGCATCTGAAATGTAAATAAGTCTTGGTACCTGCCAAAGACAGATGTCCAGCATCCTGAACCAGAGTGTCTTGCTCTTTGATGTAATAGCGGAGGAACATTTGCTCACTGCAAGTAAACTAAGCAAACTGGCGTTGTTTGGAAAGCATGTTTCAGCAGCTGTAGCCAGAAACAAATCATTTTAAATGTTGTGCAGAAATCATACCCATGCTTCGAAAGACATCGCTGTGAGTGGTGTGTGTGTGTGTATGTATAAAACATTCGAGCGCTCCATTTTTGTGTGCAGATGAGTCACGGACAGAAAGAGACAGAAAGGCAGAGTGGGCCCATGTTGCTGCTAGTGTTGCCATCTTGCTAAAGCAGCTCCAAAAATGTTCTTCAGTGAGCCTGAGCTGAACCGAAGGCACCTAGCACAGGAAGAGCTCTGCTATAATGCTGCCCACGTCTGCGGGCGCGTGCCTGAGCCTGGGCTGCGCTGGAGCGGCTGTGGACACTCATGCCCAGGCGAGCTGCTGCCGCTTGGAGTGCCCAGCGTGTGCTGGAACGCAGCAGGCACCACTCCCACAGCACCCATCACATGCTCATCTTTAAGCCATCTGCAAAGCAGAGCGCTCCCAGCCAAAGCATTAAATTAAATCCTTGTTTGGACTGATTAACAAATGGCCTTGTTTTTTGTGTTCGTGCTTTTTCTCTCTTTTGTTCCCCCCACCCCCTCCCTTCGCGCTTTTCCTCCTGTCTGCCTGACACTCCATCGTGCAGAAAACATCATGCAAGGAGCGAGCGAGTTTCAGAGTTTTGCGCAAGTTTGCAGAGCGGGTGGCGATGTTGCGGGGGGAAGTTTGCTCAAGAACGCGTCTGTCTGAAAGCGGCCTGTCCAACTCCCTGTCCCACAGGCGTCCGGCTGTCACAGACCACAGACAAATGAACAATTAATCTAGGCTTGTAATTGAATGGCGCCCAGTATGATATTTTAATTGTGCAGTTGGAGCT
Organism: Neoarius graeffei; assembly: GCF_027579695.1. NCBI lineage: Eukaryota > Metazoa > Chordata > Actinopteri > Siluriformes > Ariidae > Neoarius > Neoarius graeffei. Next base: position 40,691,247 of record NC_083575.1, on the reverse strand, counting down.
GTCTAGATCGCAGAACTTAATGGGAGAATGGTGGCAGGAAATGAGAATTTTCCACTGCATATTTACAGATCCCACATCATTGGTGCTCCTGGTATTGAGATGATTATCAACTTGAATCTTCCAGGTGCATTAAGTAACAAGGAAATGTAGCTGGTTGATTTGTACAGGTGTCTGAAAACCTGTGCATGTGAGCCTTTCTGCTGCGTGCCAGACGAACTCCTCGACTGATCGGGAGTTGACGGACACCAGGCTGTGGAGTCGGTGTGAGTAACTGCGTAGAACTCTGTTAACACAAGCAATGCCTCAGTTAGCCCGTGCCTCGAGTAATTCCTGTTGTTTCCAGGTACATAGGTGTTTTCAGAGCGTATAATTATATGACTTTTAGACAAATTGTGCAGTAAAGGTACTTGGGTGCTTGACATTTTTATGGAATATTTAATGCCCGTATATCTATATAGATATCACCTCCATATTAGACCTACACTCACTTAATATGAACTTGTTCTTGATTTCTAAGGCTGTATTCAGACCAGGATAGTTCAATAGCTCACTTGCTTTGGTCCGAACCAAATGTTTTTTTTTTTATTTTTTCATTTTGGTGCGGTTCGCTTTCACACTGTACATTTTAGTAAGCGGACCAAAATCCGTCAACAAAGCCACGCGCCCTGAGGTCGTTCAGCTATTGGTCAGAGACGACACGTGCACAAAGCGTTAAGTTCAAAAGTAGTCATGGAGGCTTTCCGTGCTGTTATTCTTTTTAATGTCATCAAAGCTATATGTTTTTTCCAGTTTTTACTGTTTTCACAATTGTGCGATTACTATGCTGTTGTACAAGTAATTTATCAACGACAAAGGGCAAGGCGGGTACGGAGGATAGCGCTGATGAGCGCACATCATGTTGTGACAGTTCTGGCTCTTCACGCAATAGATGAATTTCTTTTTTGCGTCGCTAGTACCGCCACTTTTTGAAAGAATGTCCCTGATTTTAATGTAGGTCTGACGGAGTTTCTTCACTTTTAGCCGACATTGTTCTGGGGAGTGCGTGAACCCCTTCTCCTTCATTTTCTCACTGAATACAGCAAACACGTCGGCATTTTTGTGTGTTCTCTCCAAAAGCTCAGATATGTGGACATCTGCCCATGTATCCACAAGGGTACGCGTTTCTTCCTCGGCCCACGTTTGCCCCCTACTCATTTTTTGTACTCTGTAGTCTAGCCTACCACTGGTCTGAATGACTGAACGACTGTTGTAAGGTTCCCTTGACAACCGAAACAGTGTTTGCACTTTGCGGTGGCGTGTCAAGACTCTGTTTCCCATAATGCTCGACAAACGACGGAAGCTCACGAGGTACAGAAAAGCAAAACTGTCGGATTAGGTCCGGTCTGCTTTCACACCTCCAAAAGATCCGCACCAGGGTTCCTCCGACCTTGCAGCTCGGTCTCGGTCCGCTTGTTTGGTCCGGACCAGAGTTCGGTGGTTTGTATTCAGACCAACCCAAAAGGTCCGGACCAAGGGAAATTTGGTTCGTTTGGTCCGGACCAAACAACGTAGGTGTGAATACGCCATAAGATTCCTGTTCTTGGCTGCAGGACTGGAACCCAATGTGGTTTTCTGCTGCTGCATGCTGAGATGCTTTTCTGCTCACCACGGTTGTAAAGAGTGGTTATATGAGTTACTATATCCTTCCTGGCGGCTCTAACCAATCTGGCCATTTTCCTCTGACCTCTCTTATCAACAAGGCGTTTGTTTCCACCCACAGAACTGTCGCTCACTCGGTGTATGTTTTTTGTTTTTCGCACCATTCTGTATAAACTCTAGAGACTGTTGTGTGTGAAAACGCCAGGAGATCAGCGGTTTCTGAAATACTCAAACCACTCCATCTGGCTCAAACCAACACCCGTGCCACAGTGAAAGAAAGCCACACTCTGAGATCACAATTTTTCCCGTTCTGATGCTCGAAGTGAACATTAACTGAAGCTCTTGATTTGTATCTGCGTGATTTGATGCGTTGTGCTGCTGTCACAGGATTAGCTGATTAGAGAACTGCATCAAACAGCAGGCCTAATAAAGCGTGTGTACAGAGTGACTCGTTGTCCTTAAGTCTTAAATGTCCTGAAATTACAAATGAACAACCTGAATAAATAATAGTGTGTATATAATACAGGCTCTCTTGTGCAGAAAAGCGGCGTTAGCGATGTGCTGTTGAGACGGCAAACATGGAGACGCTCCGATTTTAGAAAACCTCAAACTCAAACAGTTTAATATACTGTCTTGTAGTTTTTGCATTTGCATAAATGGTTTTGCTCGAGTGTTTTTTTTTTTTTTTTTTTTATTCTGCAAATTTGGTCTTCTATTTAAAGAGCTGTCGTTTAATTTCAATTTGTATTGTAGATGTGAAGGCAATTGTCTCAGTGTCCATCTTGTAGTATTTATTCTCCAACTTGCAACATATATTTTCTTTCTTTTGCTGTTCAGTCAACTTTTTTATTTCTATTATTTTAGATAAGGTTTGTGGCGAGATGCGTGACCGAGACACTTTGTTGTTCCGTTAGCTCGCGCACTTCCCCACACACACTCACTCACACACATATACACGCACTCTCTTTCTTTCTCTCGTTCTCCCCTCATTCCTTCTCCTTTTTTTTGTGGAAACTCTGCTGCCTCTGTTCAGCTGCTCCCTCCTACCCATCGACTCAACCGCCTGATGGAGGCATAGCGGCGAAGACCTCCGTCTCCTCAAATTAACATGAGCAGGTGTTTTTCTCTGATGTGTTAATTAAGAGAAGCTGGTGTCATTATGCTTTAAGTGGATGTTACAAATAGAACATGTTGTTTATTTCATCCTCTGATGGAAAAAAAAAGTGATCAGAGCTGTCACAGAGGCCTGTGTGTCACTTGCTGGAGATAGCGCCTAATTACCAGGAGTTTAGAATCAGAAAGCACACGTCTGGGGATTCTCCGGCTTCTGCGCTCGCGTGGCTACCAGATTGTCTGTCTAAATAGATAAGATTTGAGGCCATAAAACTCTGCCGGTGCAGTTTCGAGGTTAGACACTGCAGATTTAAGGGACTTTAGACAGTTTAGATAGTTTATTTGTGAAACTAGCATTTCTTTCTTCGGGAAGGTGATGGGGAAAGGACGGAGTGAAAATGTTTTGCACAGCACCATGTGTCGCTGGAGTTCTGATGCTGTTCAGTGACCACATGGCATTGCTTCCTGGTGGAGGAGGAGGATTTAAATTTCTAAAAATTAAAGTTCAGTCGTGACAAAACATATAACCAGTGTAGAAATACGACGACTCACATGTTCACGGGGGAGTTTGCATGTTCTCCCCGTGTCCGCGTGGGTTTCCTCCGGGTGCTCCGGTTTCCCCCACAGTCCAAAGACATGCAGGTTAGGTTAACTGGTGACTCTAAATTGACCGTAGGTGTGAATGTGAGTGTGAATGGTTGTCTGTGTCTATGTGTCAGCCCTGTGATGACCTGGCGACTTGTCCAGGGTGTACCCCGCCTTTCGCCCGTAGTCAGCTGGGATAGGCTCCAGCTTGCCTGTGACCCTGTAGAAGGATAAAGCGGCTAGAGATAATGAGATGAGATGAGACATGTTCACGGGTCCCAGTAATCCTCTGCGATACAAATATAGGCGCATAATTCTAATAAATCCAGATGTATATAAAGTGGTGGCGGTTGCACATCATTCAAAGAGTCGACTGTTGTCTTCAGCGGAGGGCTGCGCTATCGGAGCGCCCTTCTAGTTCTGCATGTGTAACGTGGAGCTATATGTACTATACATTTTCTGTCCAAGTTTTATTCTATATTGCTGAGTTTACTGTTGAGCGTGGTAGACAAATCACTAGCTCCGGTGCCTGGGACGAGCAGATTACACATCTGGGCTATCAGGATTTTATTCACAGTTGGCAGCAGTTGAGCAGTTTGTGTAGGCTATTGTTATAATGTTCACCAGCATTTTTTTTTTTTTTAAACGTCATTCTTTGAGCAACCAAAGGAAGAAAAACTCTTTGGTATATGTGACGAGTCATGGAATCCACGGACACATGTCGGCCGAAACGAACCCGAGAAAATTGCAAAAGAAGAATTAATTAATTAATTAATTAATTAATTAATTAATTAATTAATGCTGCTTTTGCGGTTTTCTCAGATTGATTGATTAATTAATTAATGCTGCTTTTGCGATTTTCTCGGATTTGTTTCGGCCGACGTGTCCGTGGATTCCATGACTCGTCACATATGTTTTAATGTAATGGAGTCCAGCTGTTTTTTTGTTTGTTTTTGTTTTTTACAATTTTAGATGCTCTTTTTTGGCATCCCGCCACCTACTGCACTGCACACATGAACTAAGGATGTGATCTGGGACCTTTTTTTTTTTTTCCTTTCTAGACCTATTAAAGACCCTGAATGGATGCTCATACATGTCAACCTATACGGAATGTCTGTATTTTATACGGATTTGATTCAATAAACGTAGTATACGGGTGTATAAATAAAGTTATACGGATTCTTTAAAAAAACTTCAATATTTATTTAGAGCTATAATCAATTCCCACGATGATAAAAGAGCGCATAACATTTACAAACGTACTGTACACCACAGACAGCCAGTAAAGAGTCTTATGAAATCGCGCGTTATCTTGTGGTAGCGAGACTTCGTTCCACTTTTGATCATGCGCACACCGCATTGCGAGAATCCCGCCAACCGGGAAGTCATAGACATATAAACATAGACGCCGCATTCTGCGTAGAATCATACGTCATCCTCGCCGCCATACTGGATGTGGCAAAGTGGAGATTCTTCAGCCGTCTCTGGTATAGCGTCTAGACAGTAGCCGAGAATAAAGATGCCTCATTCATGTGCTGCGTTTAACTGTACCAAGAGGTTTACCGTCCAAACGGGATCACATGGGATTACCTTTCACAGGTGAGACTGGAAAAATACTTTTCATTGTATTTGGTCATTATAACGCAATTTTACGAACAGATTTTTCTGACTTTGTAGCTAATATGAAGTCTCGCGCATAATAGCCGCTCGGTGAAACCTGTCTCCAAACAACGAAGTATTTCCCTCGTAACTACGCTGATAACACTTTGTGTTTTTGTCAAACACTGGAGCTTTGCATTCATTCTGAAGGTTTATTGTTATTAATATTGAATAAAAAGTAACTGGGATATATCATTGTTAATTATCATTCAAATTTTAGGTAAATTATTTTAATTTGCATCTTATACGGATTTTAGAAGGGAAATACGGATTTTGGAGGTTCGTTATACAGGTTTGATTGACCAAAGGTTGACATGTATGGATGCTGCTAATCTTTCCAGAATACTCTGTGTACTGTGACAGGAGAACACCACAGATCATAGATGAAATAGAAGATAGACTATAGCTGTAAGAAAAAAAAAAGTTTGTGCCCTCCCACTGATTCTTTCTCTCTCTCGTTTGCACTTAATTAGCTTGTTATACGTTTTGAGTTAAAGTATGTTTAGTTTTTAGCCTAGTTAATTGGGTTCGCGGGCAGCATAAGCAGGGCTGGAGTAAAGTCCATTTGCACTTTTAACTTGCCCAGTGAGCGAGCTAATAAATCTGATTTGTCCGCCCCTGTGTTGATGTGCACCAGGTGTGCAGTGCAGTGGGTATTAATTAGTGAAGCAAATGCACAGGGAAATAAAATGTTACAAAAAGCCTCCGTGTTAAAATTTTAGAAAAGTGGAATGTAAAATCTGTACAATGGTGTATAAATGCACATATAATGTCCTGTTCGACACAATGCCCCCATACATAAAGCCCAGGTTGTTTGTGTTCATCTACTGTACACAATTGATGATATATTTTTGGTAATTGTAGCTCATTTTAGTTGGGTGGGTGGGTAGGTAAGCGACGGCCGTGAAATGCTTCACATCAGTATGCTACATTATAGCCAGCCACGCTTAGGTTTCCTCTTGTGCTGTAAATTACATTTACGAGGTGCGCTCAAAGTTCCGGGACTGTTCCTCTTGTGAACGAACAAACAGTACAGCAAGGTTGTGTGTGCGCAGCAGGAGCGAGCACTAACTCACGTGAGTCAGTATGCTACGTGATGTCACACTGTCAACATCAGGAACATCAGGATCGGCATGTGCACATATTTGCAGTTTTCTCAATGCGGAAACGTTTGCGATCAGCAACGGAGACCCTTGAAATGCTTCAGCAACAGGAACAGTCCCGGAACTTTTTGATCACACCTCGTACACCGCAACCCTGCTATAACGAACTCTTTTACTACAAAGTTTCACATATAACGAACTGAGCTGACACACGCGTTGGCGCTGTGCGCTCTGAGCACCATTAGGACTAATTACAGTACTATGCACCCGCTCCAGATTAGAGTGCAATCACAGCGTGCACTTATAAGGACTCTGTAAACACACAGACTTGGCAAAGTATACATGCTATACCTAGTGTTTCACGTTACCAAGCCTTGTATCCTTGTATTGCCTTTTTGTGTATTTGGACTCTGCTATTCTGTTTGTGCTTCGCGTGACCATTACCTGTTTCACAACCCTGCCTTTGTCTTACGTTCTTTTTAACTCTTTGCCTGCCTGTTTGTAAATAAACACTCTGCCTGCAATTACATCCATCATTCGCCTGCTTACCGTACATTACACACTGAGCCATGCGTTCCTCTTCCCACCAGAGACAAACAATAAGTAATAAAGTCCATCGTAGTAAATACTATAACATAAAAGCTTAATGAGCCTAGCTTAGGTATTGATCATGAACCGTGATCAAAGGATCGATAAAAGGACGAAATTACTGCTGACATCATCGGTGATTTGCAACACATGAATGAACTTAATGGTGAAGATTTATAAAACGCAGCGAGTCAGTGGGTGGACACTGAAAGCCAATTTATGCTGACAACCCAGTCCTCGCAGATGGCGTTGCAGATGGCGTCTGTGAAGCCCCCCCCCCTTCGCAGACGCTCTGCGCGCACCTCCCAAAAATTGTGACCATCGCAGACAGCCTCGCAGACAGCGTCGCAGACAAGAGGGCTCTGATTGGTCCACTCTACATCCGCTGTACACGCACTTCCGCTTCCCTACTTTCCCGGTTTGGTTTGTTTTCACGACCGGCATTTTTAAAAACACGAGCGAAGATGGAGCAGCACGAAGAGCGGTTGATCGAGGAAGTGAGGAAGTACGTACATCTATACGACTCCAGTTCTAGTCATTATAAGTAACCGGAGGATAAACACTCCACTAACCACACCCACCAACTACTCCTAGCGATTTTGCGACTTCGTGCCCCCTTGCGTTGTGGCGGTGAATAACATCGCGCACGCCTATTACTCCCCGCTCAACGATAAATTACAACTGTCTGCGAAAAGCTATCTGCGAAAGCCTTGTCGCAAGAGCATGCAGAGGCCTTGACAATGATGCACGGTAACCTCCATCATTTCCGTAACAGACGCAGAAATCATCACCTCTGTTCGTGATCCTTTAACTCCGGCAGTGAACTGTGATAGTGACTCAGGAGGAGAATGTGCCTAAAATTTCGCATATAACGTGAGTATTTGGTGTGGCAAAATGGTGGGTCCATTTGAGTATTAGAAACTTTTCGGTATAACGAACTATTTAGACGTCCCCCAAGGAGTTCATTCTGGTGGGGTGTCACTGTCTGTTCAGAATTCAGTCCTATTGGCTGACAAATCTGTAATCAGGAACAGGTACTGCTGCCACACGTCATTGTTCTGCATCTTGATGTGTGCTGAAAAGAACACATTTTTCCTTCCCAATTTTTTTCCCCTTAATTTGGTCACCCAGCCACCTCTCCCATATCATATGACGGCTACCAGTCAGGAGCACTGAAGATTGTCGTGTGCTTCCTCGGAGACATGTGAAGCTAACCACTGCATTTTCCCGAACTGCTGCTCATGCTGTCTCACACAGCAGTGTAACGCACAGAGGAAAGCGCTGTCTGCCTTCTTCAGCATACAGGAGTTCACAGATGCTCACGATTGGCCAGTGTTGCTATGATTGACAGGGAAGAGAGAGTATGCCATCCCTCTCCCCAACAGAACACACAAGAATTTGAACTTGCGATCTCCTGATGATGGGGCAAACGCTTTTTCTCTTGCACCGCTCGGGAGTTTTAAAACTGTTTTGTTTGACTCCGTTATGTGACCCCGCCTCATTATCCGATGTCTTACTGTCTGTTTTATTCATGTAGAGAGAGACTCCACTGCTCTTTGTCCCAACATGACCTCTTGTAATAAGCTGGCTGAGAGTGCAGAATACATTTAATGGTGAAATTGATGTCCAGCCTACACCTATAAGCAGGATGGAAAAACCGAAACCCTTCAGTACCATTTGCATACTGACCAGGTCTTTCTGTATTACAAAACACCCCCAACTATTGATATGTTCTGCGGGAAAAGGTGCCAGAACTTCTGATTTGAGTTATATTTATGTAACACCTGTGCTGTTTTGACATCTAAAGCTAAGCTATCAAACAGATCTCCATCTGATGAGGTGTAAATAGAGTACAAGTCAGACGTTTGGACATGATTTATTCATAGTAATGAGTTCACAATTATTGGCGCCCCTTGTAAAAAAAAAAAAATTAGTAGAAGGGGTTAGAAGACGATCCACTTTTTGAAGTAGCTTCATCAGATCCTGAAAAAAAGAGAAAAATCCAACCTTTCACTGAAATTTATTTAGAGAAAATTAAATCCCCTCATCAAGATAATTATTTTCAACAAAAAACATGTGCGGGTGGCATGGTGGTGTAGTGGTTAGCGCTGTCGCCTCACAGCAAGAAGGTCCGGGTTCGAGCCCCGTGGCCGGCGAGGGCCTTTCTGTGCGGAGTTTGCATGTTCTCCCCGTGTCCGCGTGGGTTTCCTCCGGGTGCTCCGGTTTCCCCCACAGTCCAAAGACATGCAGGTTAGGTTAACTGGTGACTCTAAATTGACCGTATGTGTGAATGTGAGTGTGAATGGTTGTCTGTGTCTATGTGTCAGCCCTGTGATGACCTGGCGACTTGTCCAGGGTGTACCCCGCCTTTCGCCCGTAGTCAGCTGGGATAGGCTCCAGCTTGCCTGCGACCCTGTAGAACAGGATAAAGCGGCTAGAGATAATGAGATGAGATGAGAATGAGAAAAACATGTGCCATGATTATTGGCACCCCTGGAAATTGTAGTGAACACAATGTAACTGAAGCATGTTTCCCATTTAAATTGTACAGTTTTGAGTTGACTGGAGCGTGTAGGAACTTTCAAGCTGTAATCCATGACTTCCTGATTAACTGGGGAACAAATGAGGTGACGCAGAGACCAAATTCCCTTAGTCATCCATCAACATGGGAAAGATGAGAGAGAACACACAAACCAAATGAGGGAGAAGTGTGTTGACCTTCATAAGTCAGGGAATGGTGATTTTAAATAAAAAAAAAAAAAGCTACTGACCTGAAAATGCCTATTTCTATTGTAGGGCAATAATTAGGGAAAAAAAAAAAAGTGGACACCAATTGGAACGGTTACAAACTTGCCTGGAAGAGGACCCAAGTTTATTTTGCCCCCATGTACAGTGAGCAGGATGGTAAGAGAGGCAAAAAAAAAAAATTCCCCAGTGATATCTGTTGGTGAATTACAAGAAAAAGTAAACTCTTGGGGTTTCCAAGTCTCCAAAACCACCATCAGATGCCACCTCCATGCCAACAGATTATTTGGAAGGTTTGCCAGAAAAAAAGCCTTTTCTGTCAGTTAACCAAAAAATGTAAGAGCCTGAAGTTTGCAAAACACTACTACAGCTTTTACTGGAAACGTGTTCAATGGTCTGATGAAACAAAAATGGAGCTTTTTTTTGGCAATAAACACTCAAGGTGGGTTTGGCGTAAAAAGAAGGATGGCTCTAATGAAAAGAACCCGATCCCAGCTGTAAAATATGGTGACGGTTCTGTGATGTTTTGGGGCTGTTTATCCTCCAAAGGCCCTGGAAACCTTGTTAGGGTACATGGCATCATGGACTCCATGAAACACCAGGACATTTTAAATCAAAATCTGGCTGTCTCTGCCAGGAAACTAGAACTGGGTCGTCATTGAATCTTCTAGCAGGAGAATGATCCGAAGCACATGTCCAAATCAACACAGAAATGGTTAACTGACCACAGAATGAAGCTTCTGCCCTGGCCATCTCAGTCCGCTGACCTGAACCCTATTGTAAACCTGTGGGCTGAGCTGAAGAAGAGAGGGCCGAGATCCCTGGATGATGTGGAGAGATTGTGTAAAGAGGAACGGTCTCAGACGCCCTGCTCTGTATCTCCAACCTTATAAAATGTTATAGGAGAGACTCGTTGCTGTTTTACTGGCAAAGGGAGGTTCTCTAAATAAATTTATTTCAATTAAAGCTTGGATTTTTCTCATTTTTTCAGTGTGAGATGAAGCGACTTCAACGAAAGGCGGATTTTTTTCGAACCCTTTTTACTCATCTTTGCAGGGGAGCAATAATGGTGGAAGGCATTGAATGTGTCCCCAAGTTTTTGACTGGTACTCTATAAGCGATGCTTCAGATAAATTAGCCTTACACATCATCATTCTAAGTACCACATGCCACCCAACGGATCGATTTAATGTGCAGTAAGATGTCTGTGCCTGGGAAAGTGCGCGCGCGCGCGTGTCCGTCCCTGCATGCTGATGTTGACACACTTGTAATCCTGCTGTTGATTATTAGACAGTGCAGGCTGTTGCACCAGAAGTTTTACATGGTAATACAATGACCGCAGCTGCTCAGCAGATGTTGCGTTTTCGCTTTAGCCTGGAGGGGTTAAAGGTTTCAGGATCACTCCCTGTGGCAACTAGCTGATCCAGTCGACCTTTTTTTTTTTTCCCCCCTCCCTTTCCCCACCCTACATACTCCAGTGTGGATTTGGTCCACTCTAACATCTGCCCCTGAATTCAGCCAGATGACGCTCGAGCTGACATCCAGCTCCGAGGTGGTAAACATGTTAATGATATAACCCCAGTATTTGGACAGTGATCTGAAAGCAGCGTGTTATCAGAAGCACATCTACCATTCTGAGCTAACTTTGTTTATTCCATCATTGTGTAGGCTGCCCATGCTTCACCAAATTTTGTTTCTTGCAGAGCAGTTTTGTTGTTAATACAATCTGATCGTGTGTACTTTTTCTTTAAAAATAGTCATTTACAGCCGCTTTAATGCGCGTAGGTTGTTTTCAGGATCTGAATGCATCAGCCACAGTTTGCCTTTTTGTCATTGTGGTTGATCATATTTTTGTCTTTTTATCTCCAAACAGGTGAATATATCAAGAATTGGAGACCACGCTACTTTCTACTAAAAACCGATGGATCCTTCATTGGATACAAGGAGAAGCCACAGGATGCAGACCTTCCCTACCCCCTCAATAACTTCTCTGTTGCTAGTGAGTGAACATTTTATATGGTGTTGCACTTAAGCATCTGATCAGTGAAGGCTGCGTGGTGTGTCCTAGCTCTCGCCTCTCAGGACTCGGGACACTGACAGAACTAAAATAAATAGTATGTTGCGCTTGAATTATGACCAGTCATCAGATATATTCGTACGCTGATTCCGGTGTTCTAGTGTGTTGATGATGTGAACTTGACCCACCTGTACGAGAAATACACGATGAATTATGATGCAACTTCCTGCAGTGTATACTTATTGCAATTTAATATGAGGCAACTAGAGACTACTGTTGTGTATCAAATTGATTAAACCGAGACAAAAAACCGTTCTGACGATGAATATTTATTAATTTAGTAGTATTTGTGTTTGCTTTTATGCTGCAGTAGTTTTCTGTGAGCATCTGGTGAAGTAAACTCATTGGTAACCTTTAGAAATGCCTACGTGCACATGCTCCTCCACGGCATGCTGGGTAATGGGCCCAGAGAGCTGGCTCCAGGACACATCGAGTGAGCCTCTGTCCCTCATCCTCCCATCCGTCAGGAGGCGCGGCCAGGTTTTAATCTAAAGCCTGGAAGAGAGAGGAGTGGCCATACATGCAGCCCAGGCTGCTTGGCAGGGGAGCGGATTACCACATCTGTTGCAGAAAGCTGGGAGGCCAGGTGGTTGTGGGAGGCTCATAGTCTAATGCGCTGTCTCTCCCCACCCTGCCCATCCGCTTCCGGACCACTCGGACACGCGCGCGCGCGCGCACACACGCCATGACCAGATCTACATCTGCCTAAAAGGCAGTGCAATCAGTGTTCCCCAATTAGTCTTTTTTAACAATGATTGCAACATCTGACAAATTTTGTGTTTGAATCCCAGCAATTTGTTCGATTTTATAACTTTGACCTATATCGTTACTGTATAATAATTGGAATAGAAATTGCATCATGGTTATTGCTTTGCTTTTGCTTTAAAAATCTTTTGTTTCGATATTGTTTAATATTCATTTTATATTCACATTATTTCTTCACAGCCCAAATGCAATATTTTTGAATATTTACATGCAAGCTTGTTCCTTCGAAATCTTTTGATGCTACTCAGCCCTAATTTGCAGTGAAGCAAGTTCCATGTTTGTCTCCTGATGTTTTCTATGCTTGGCACCCTCTCAACCTTATTTTGGACCCGAGAAAGCTAAAGCACGGCACGAGCGGTGGAATTTGCAGCTTCTGGGTTGTTTAATTGGCATGCTCACTCTGCTTAGCGGCTCTTGCTTCAAGCAAAGCTTGTCATCTGTGATCCTACGTGGCAAAGCAAACAATGCTGTCGGCTCAGCTTCTGCTCCTCCTGAGGTGTCACATTCCGGCTGCTGTGACCTTGTTTTTCTGCTCACAGCGGACGTCTCTAATTTTCATCTACTGCCCAGGTAGAGCGTGCACCCCGTGACATCTGTGCTGTCGCCATTAACCTTCGGGACTGAATGTAGGCCGTGGTGGTGTTTGCTGGCAGCTGGAATTGGCCAGCTGAAAACCCTCATCATGAGATGAAGACTGAGGCTGCTACAGCGTTTCACCTGTCGTCCAGTTATTTTCCTCGCTGTCCGCTGTGACAGTGAGCCAGGCTTAGAGATCATCTCTACTCCCTACGAGCAGAGACGCGTTCAAAAATAGTGGAGTCCTTTTTCATATAGAGAAACATCTGGTGTTATAGACCTGTGTGCTGTTTATAGGAAAGCTGGCCATACTCCGTTCATCTCTCTCTCTCTCTCTCATTTGTCTCACCATGGTGTTGCGTTGCTTTCTACTGCTCTCTTAGCCTCCCCTCTGTTAACAGCCATTTGTTTCAACCTGCGTTGCCCTGTTTATCAAACAGTAACACTTCCCTGCAGCTGGCCAACCTGACCTCACTCTATACACAAAATATGCTCTTGATTGTAGGTCAAACTTTCCTTAATTAGCTTTCTCACCGACTGTACGTTCTGTTTATCGGCTTTAAGCATCGAATCCTATCTCTTCCCTCACACCTCTCCTTGGTTCCCTTCGTTATAGAATGCCAGCTGATGAAAACCGAACGGCCAAAGCCCAACACGTTCATTATCAGATGTCTACAGTGGACCACAGTTATTGAGAGAACTTTCCACGTGGACACTCCAGAGGAAAGGTGAGTCCAGTTTCCAGCAGAGAAAAATAGTTCTTATCAGTACAGCGTGCCAGTTGCCTTGGCACACAGAGGCGCTTCATATGAAAAATAAAATAAAAAACCAAACATAAGTAGCATGATTATTCTATCATCACTTAAAAAGTGAGCCGTTAAAAAAGCACTGGCCTGCATCCTCCAGCTGTTGGTTTCTCAGCAGGAAGGACGAGCGTTTAGAAATACAAACAAAAAGCAGAAAGCACTGACTGTACGCTTGTTTGCTTAGAGAATGAGAGCTGCATGCTGAGTGTTGGTCATTCACTGTGAAACGAATCACTGCAGTAATTGTCTTGAAATTTGATGAACACAAGCTTCAGGAGAATGAATGTAACTGCAGCATGGATGGGAAAAAGAGGAGGGAATATTAAAACGTCAACCACTCATATTTTTGTGTTCTGGACTTTGAACTGAGCTGTTTGTATGGTATAAATCGGGATGTATGCACTATTTGTATCCCAAACCCCCCACCACCACCTTTTGGTGGAAGGCCAGGAGATGATGATGGAGAGAAGTGATAGCTGCTGGACATGTCAGGTTGTAGTCAGAGCCTTTATCTTTTTATAGAGGACTTTCAGTGACGTCACAGATTTTTGTTTATCAGGTAGCATCCGCCATATTGCCGGGCAAACAAACAAACAGCCGTGACCGTTAATAATGAAAATCGAGATGACTGCAGTCGGTACAATCTCTCTGAAACGATTAAAAATTTATTTTATAGCAGCAGACTGCATTACATTCAAAAGCTGAAACATGCAGGCATCACAGATCAATATAATTTACCCACAAATGTATTTATCTATTCTGCACACTGTGTGTGTGTGCGCTTGTTCACCGCTTCCGATGGATTAAATGCAGAGGAATTTCACTGTGCTTGAGTTTACGCGTGACAAAAATAAAGGCTCCTGCTTCTTAATTTACCCACAAATGTATTTATTCCACTTGAAAAGTCTTTGACAAACCAACTACTGCATTTAGGACACTACGACATCCTGAACTATTTAGTATTTGGGACTTATAACTACACTGGAGATGCTAAAGGCAGACAAAAGTACAGATGCCTACCAATATTTCAAGGCAGGTTTCGTGGCAGAATGTTATGGGAAATTCCTGATAAAGAAAAATACCTTATTACGACAAAGGTAAGCTCAAACGTGGACTTCTAATAGTAGTAAACAAGCCAGGGCCTAGATCTAGCATATCTTTATGGTGTTTAGCCTCGTCTACATTATCAGTACATGACAAACATGCTGCTAGTCGAGCCAAGCATTAGGTCTAATAAAATATATTGCATCCAAAGCCCACATCCAGATATCTATTTTAATGTTACACAGAACTTTCACACTAACCTGATATAAAATGTTCTCTACACACATGGGAATGTTGTGGGTTTTTTTTTTCTTCTATCGTCCAGTCTTCCTGTTTAACTGCAGCTAGCCATTTTTCTCGTCTTTCTGAGTTCACCGGGAAACGGTGAAAAGTTAAACCATGCTTATCTCTACATCTGTTATTACATCCAAAATCACTCCAGGTCTCGGGCATTGTTCTTTTAGATGCAACTTCTACAAGTTCATCTGTAGATGCACTGAATTTGGCTTACAATCACTCGCGTACACTTGTGCCGGTCATTGTCAAACACAAAGCTTGTCTGACAACATGGCTGCACAAACAAATCCACACTTGCGATGCCGTCACATGAAAGTCCTCTGCATGTGTCCACAGTTGGGTGACGAACTAAAAGAAAAACTGGTGACTGTTGTGCTGTGGAGGCATTTCATTAGGTCCAGTTGTCCTACCAGAGGAAAGAGTCACTGCAAATCAGTACAAAGATTTTCTCACTGATCCTCTTTATCATATGATTAAACCTTTCTATCCTGATAGGAATGCTCGAGACAGCATGAGGTCTCGCTGAATGCTTTGATGAGTGAAAATGGTGTAAAACGCGTGCTATAGCTTTTGAAGTCACCAGATCTCAGTTGAGTTGAACATCTATGGGAGATTTTGGACTGATGTGTTGGAGAGCTCTCTTTGCAACCACCATCATCAAAAACCAATTGATGGAATCTCTTTTGGAAGAACGGCATTCATCCTTTCAGTACTGTTTGAAAGAAATTATGTTTTGTTTTTTTCTCATGATGGTTTTCTCAGATCTCCATCATCAGACACATTTGTTTTAAATAAGTTTGAACAGGCTGACGGTGGGGCAGCACGGTGGTGTAGTGGTTAGCGCTGTCGCCTCACAGCAAGAAGGTCCTGGGTTCGAGCCCCGTGGCCGGCGAGGGCCTTTCTGTGCGGAGTTTGCATGTTCTCCCCGTGTCCACGTGGGTTTCCTCCGGGTGCTCCGGTTTCCCCCACAGTCCAAAGACATGCAGGTTAGGTTAACTGGTGACTCTAAATTGAGTGTAGGTGTGAATGTGAGTGTGAATGGTTGTCTGTGTCTATGTGTCAGCCCTGTGATGACCTGGCGACTTGTCCAGGGTGTACCCCGCCTTTCGCCCGTAGTCAGCTGGGATAGGCTCCAGCTTGCCTGCGACCCTGTAGAACAGGATAAAGCGGCTACAGATAATGAGATGAGATGAGGCTGACGGTGGTGATAGACTTTTGGAGTAAATACTTTGGTCTGCTTCGGTTCTACCACCGTGTGATGGTAAAGATCTTATCTGTCAGAGAGAGAGAGCGAGCGAGCATGCCAAAATGTTCCTTCTCTGCTTTTGCCTTTGCTTGCGTTTCTTGTATGTAATGCTGTTGTTTTCGAGCTACAAACTGGACTTGCACACAACAGTGCTTAGCTTCACAGCTGTGGGCTTATTTGGAGTTGGGTGACAGGAAAGAGCTGGGGAGGATGTCACTTGTATCTACCCACGAACGTAATGGTCCAGTCTGTCTGAGGTTGTGGTTGATAAGGACAGTACGGAGCATGGGTGCCATTGTGTCAGCGAAACATTTTGCTTGGCTTTAAGAGCTGGCCTGTTAAAAGTTTCCGACAGGCACTGATGTATTTTTCGAGCTCATATAGTGACTTGAAAAATGACACAACCGTCTGCTGAAACAATGACATACAGCAGGCCTCCCTGTGATGAATTCATCATTATTAAACACACACATGCTCAGAAATATGAATGCATGACTGATTCTACACAACAGATGTTGTGCTGCACAACAAACAAAAACTTGGTGGAACCAAAATGTTTGCAAAGATATCTCAGTCACTTTAGATTGTTAAATGATGATATTTCTGCTTGTCCATTGTGTGCGCGCGCACGCGTCATCTACTTATTCAGGTCATCTGCTCAGGTATCCTTGGGAAGAGCTTTTCTCGTTTGGTTTTGAAAATTGTTTCAGCTCCTAAGATGGAGGAAAAAAAAATCCATAAAACTGTGGTTTTCCCCTTAGACATCTCTTGTATGTTTTAGGTTCTGTAATTGTGTGTGTGTCTAAGGGATGAATGGACAGAAGCGATCCAGATGGTGGCTGATAAACTCCAAAGACAGGAAGAGGAACGGATCCAGTGCAGTCCCACCTCACAGATAGACAACATTGGAGAGGAGGAAATGGACATCTCCATCAGTCACCACAAACGCAAGGTACCACCACACCATCTGCTCAGACTCCATGAGCAAACAGAAATTTGCTTTCTGTGGTAATAAAATAAAAATAAAAAACATGCTTTTTGTTTGTTTGTTTGTTTTGCTTGGATAATACCATTTTATTTCATTATTTGGTAAAAATTTGCATGAAGGTTCCCTTAACTGGCATTATTTAGCAAACAAACCATGAATCTCAGCATTAATACATTTAACATGAACCAGTTAAATAACAACTATTTTAAAATTTTTTTCGCGGTCTGGTTTCCATCAAATCCTGCGCTCTGATTGGCTGGCGAGCAGGTCCGTATCCTGCGATACGGACCCCAGTTACAGACCCCGGTTATGGACCTCTGGCGACTCGCTTGTTCACAACAACAAACAACATAGTCGCATTTTTTGTCAACATTTATCTTTTTTTTTTTTTTTTTTTTATAAGATTTATTTACCGGTATAAGATTATCAAAAATCTTATAAATTTTTGCCAGCATTTCTCAGGAGAATAGCATTAATTTTACAGCGTGGATAGCGACAGTCTTCACAGCGAAAGCGAGTTTTACTACCCTGAGGAAGAAGAAATAAAATAAAACATTTCAGGAGAAAGCTAAAACCTGTAATTTGCTAACACCGAGCAAAAACATGCCTGAATCCTAAATGACTCCTATTTGTATAAATAGGGGACTACATAGGCGTTTTTTTCCTGCCATGGAAGTGCACTTGTATACCGAGGAGGAAGCCATTTGCATTACAGCCGTGAATGAGGATTCAAAATGGCGGCTCGGCTCGGTTTTCCCTTTCGGGCGCTCTCGTTTTCTGTTAGAATTTGGTAAAGAAAAAAATAAATATATTATTTACCAGCTTACAGTCGGTCCGTATGATGAAATACCGTGACCTCGGCCTTGAATACTGACCTCGGTCACGGTATTTCACGATACGGACCTCCCAGCTGGTAAATAACATATATAATTTTTTTTTTTTAATAATAAGCCAAATAAGACAACTGATCAATACGTGCATTTACCAATTTTCAGCCCGTTAATGAACCAGTATGAACAACTACTTCAGTAACATATTTGAGTTGTTAACTGGCAACATTCTGAATTATGATTGAATAGGATCCATTAATATTTAAAAACATTAATTCGAATATTGATCTTTAGTAACTGCTATAGCCTGGTCAGGGCCATGGTGGATCAGGGTTCCCTGGATGGGATGCTAATGCATCCTGGCACCATGCGCACACATGCATTCTCTCACACACGCATTCAGACCTCTTGGGCGATTTGGCGTTACCGATTTGGAGTTGCTGGCTTGTTTTTGGGATGTGGGAGGAAACTGGAGAACCCAGAGGAAACCCACGTGAACACAGGGAGAACATGGATACATATACGATCTCAAGATCCAGATCAGATCATGGACCCTGCAGCTCGGAGGCGACATGGTGGTGCAGCAAGATGCTTTAAAACATGCTTTAATTAATTTAGTGTTGATTTATGTGGACTTACTTTAGTCATGGATTAAATAAGCATGAGTCAGTGCAGGTGTATTTTGTCAACATTGAAACAAACGCTGCTTAATACATGTGATAACATTTTACTTTGTGACTTTGCTCGCATTATTGCGTATTAATGAGGAAGTTCGTGATTTCATGTTCATTTCATGTTTGTTAACGCAGTAAACGATGCTAGTTAAAGGAACCTTAAGGTAAAGCGTTATATTTGGGTGTGTTTTCATCATGACCGTTCTAATGACCGTACCCTAAAGCCTAACGGACTTTTAATTTTTTATACCTTATATTCACGTGGTTGTTCTGTTTTGTTTTGTTTTTTCAGACAATGAATGACTTCGACTATTTAAAACTACTGGGAAAAGGCACTTTTGGTAAAGTCATTCTTGTAAGGGAGAAGGCCAGTGGGAAATACTACGCAATGAAGATTTTGAAGAAAGAGGTTATTATTGCAAAGGTATGCTGCATTACTTTGGCTGTGTATCTGATGTAACCCTTGAGAACACACTTGGAAGAAAATAAAGGTTTCCTCTCTGTCCTGACTTAAATGAGAGAAACCGGTTATGCCCAAGAGCCACCCTTGCTTCAGTAGATAATCTCACCTGGATGCTGGAGAGTTGTATCTAAGAACTGCTGCTGTAATCATAAACGCTTTCCTGTACTTGTACTCGAGCCCAACCAATAAGGTTTTTTTTTTTAGCGGCAATAAGGTATCTTAAAGCATGCTTTAATTAATTTAGTGTTGATTTATGTGGATTTACTTTAGTCATGGATTAAATAAACATGAGTCGTTGACTTCCGATAACTGATATCGCCCGATACACACCCCTCAAAAAAGAAAAAAAGAGACGGTCTTCATTCAAACAGAAATGTATTAAAATATTGTGAATGGTACAAATTTAGTCAAGCAGGCCTACATGTACATGGGTGGATATTTTGAACTATGTACACAATTACTTTTAATTAGGTCTATTTACATAACTATACATAATTTATTCATTTGGAAACATGCATATTTATTATTTGTGTGTTTTCAAGTTATAGCTGACTTAATTAGAAAAATATAGCATATATGCGATGTTAATATAACTAAAATACTATAGGATACTTTCCGTAAAGGAACTGTACAAAAATTATTTGCGTTAAAACAAAAAAATGCTGTTTGTACACACTACCAGTCAAAAGTCTGTACACCCCTACTCATTCATAGGTTTTTCTGTATTTTGACTGTCTACATTGTAGAACAATACTGAAGACATCAACACAGTGAAATAACATAGATGGAATTATGTGGTAAACAAAGTGTTAACAAAATGTAGTTCGTATTTTAGATTTTTCAAAGTATCCAGCGTTTACCTTGATGACGCTTTGCACACTATTGGCGTTATCTTAACCAGCTTCATGAGGTCGTCACCTGGAATGCTTTTCAATTAACAGTTGTGCCTCGTCAAAAGTTAATTAGTGCAATTTCTTCCTTCTTAATGCGTTTGAGATCAAACAATAAATAATAAAAATACAGTAAATAGTCCTATTCCACAACTGTAGTAATCCATATTATGTCAAGAACTGTTGAGCTAAGTAAAGAGAAACAACATCCATCATTACTTTAAGACATGAAGTGTCTTTTAATTAATACAAATTTAAAAAAACACTGAATTAGATAAGGTGTGTCCAAACTTTTGACTGGTACTATATGTGTCATTATGTGTACAATTGAAACTGAATTTTAAATAGCTGGACGCCTTCAGCTGTTTGACACGTCACTGCTACTCTGCTTGGGTCAGCTGATTGTTATGATTTGTGCCGTTCCAAACACCGCAGTGTGCCATCTGGTGGACAAGCTACACAACAACACCACCACTCATAACATGGTTAAAGGATCCATTTTCCGCCTCTCTGTTTCGCTCAGATCAACTGATATCAGCACACTAATTTATTGGTTGGGCCTGAACTTATTCCAATATTCTTATTCAAAATCTGCTCATACTAAACATCCTTTTAACACACTTAATAGTGTTTGTCTTCATAGTATACAGTTGTGGAAGAGTAATGATTTATAATCCCAATATCTGGCATCACCCAGAAGAGGATGTGTCCCCTTATTGTATTTAACTCTGCAAGTTTTTCCCCCTCAAATTCATCTCAGGGAGACTGACTTTGTTGCTTTTCTTTCTGTAAACCCCCCCCCTTTTTTTTGGGGGGGGGGGGGGGGGGCAGTGTCTCATTGTTAAGAGCTGTACAAATAAACAATTTGCAGTTTACAAACCCGTTTCCAAAAAAGTTGGAATACTGTGTAAAACATTTTTTTTAAAAAACAGAATGGGCGGCATGGTGGTGTAGTGGTTAGCGCTGTCGCCTCACAGCAAGAAGGTCCTGGGTTCGAGCCCCGTGGCTGGCAAGGGCCTTTCTGTGTGGAGTTTGCATGTTCCTGTGTCCGCGTGGGTTTCCTCCGGGTGCTCCGGTTTCCCCTACAGTCCAAAGACATGCAGGTTAGGTTAACTGGTGACTCTAAATTGACCGTAGGTGTGAATGTGAGTGTGAATGGTTGTCTGTGTCTATGTGTCAGCCCTGTGATGACCTGGCGACTTGTCCAGGGTGTACCCCGCCTTTCGCCCGTAGTCAGCTGGTATAGGCTCCAGCTTGCCTGCGACCCTGTAGAACAGGATAAAGCGGCTAGAGATAATGAGATGAGAAAAAACAGAATGCAAAAACGTATGCTGATTTTGAATTTAGTGCCAGCAACATATTTCAAAGTTGAGACAATTTCTTGCAAAAGACTGGGAAAGTTGTGTATGGTTTTAAAACAACAACAAAAAAAGGAATTAGGTTAATTGGCATCATGTCAGTAACATGATTGGTTATAAAGAGCATCCCAGAGAGGCAGAGTCTCTCAGAAGTAAAGATGGGGAGGAGTTCATTGCTCTGTGAAAGACTGTGTGGGCAAACAGTGCAGCAATTTAAGAATAACGTTCCTCAATGTAAAATTGCAAAGAATTTGGGGATCACATCATCTATGGTACATAATATCATTTGAAGATCCAGAGAATCTGGAGAAATCTCTGTATGCAAGAGACAAGGCTGAACACTGACATTGGATGCCTGTGATCTTCAGGCCCTCAGGTGACACTGCAGTAAAAGCAGACACGTGTCTGTAGTGGAAGTCACTGTATGGGCTCAGGAACACTTCAGAAAACCATCATCTGTGAAAACAGTTCATTACTGCATCCACAAATGCAAGTTAAAACCAGATATAAACAATGTCCTGAGTCCTGGTACTAAACTGGCCTGTCTCCTGTTGAAAACATTTGACTCATTATGAAGCACAAAATTATGATGGAGACCCTGAACTGTTGAGCAAATGGATTGTATATCAGGCAAGAATGAAACAACATTTCTCTTTCAAAACTACAGGAACTGGTCTCCTTAGTTCCCAAATGTTTCTTGGCTTTTCTTTGCGGGTGAAGATTAATGAAGGGTGGTTTCCACGTTGACTGCAAGCCCTTTGGTGGCTGTAGAGACCGATTCGGGACAAACAGGTCCGACTGCAGAGCCTACAGATGAGGGATTGGTCCATGTTGGGTGTTGAGGCTTCTCTATCCTTCCGCTTCCTCCTTTTCTCAGCGAGGTTGTCTCGTCTGTTGGCTTCGAAGGAGGAGACGGCCTGGTGAATGGTGCGTCTCCAGTCATCGCGGCCAGGGCAGACCACTGTCGGAGATCGATTTGACAGGAACTGAGATACTTCTTCAGGCAGTCTTTATACCGGTACCTCTTCTTTGGGGCGCCTGTGTCACAGTGCCCAGAGACCAGCTCTCCGTACAGCACAATCTTGGGTAGGCAGTGGTCCTCCATTCTTGAGTCGTGTCCTGCCCATTGTAGTTGTATTTTTATGAGCATGGCCTCGATGCTGCTTACCTCTGCCTGTTTAAGGACTTCAGTGTTGGTGACAGTCATTCCAGTGGATGTTTAGGATGGAGTGAAGGCAGCACAGGTGGAAGCGCTCAAGGAGTTGTACCGTAGGTAGCGACGGTAGATGACCCATGACTCTGCACCGTACAGGAGCGTGGTCACTACAACTGCTCGGCATATGCCGATCTTTGTGCACTTTTTGAGATTCCTGTTGTTCCAGACCCCCCCCCCCCCCCCCCTTTTTTTTTTAATATATAGAGTCTCCCAAAGGCGCTGCTTGCTTTGGCCAGTCTGCGGTCAATTTCCTTGTCAAGCTTGGCATCTGATGTGATGGTGCTCCCAAGGTAGCTGAACTGGTGGACTGTTTTCAGTTGTGACTGGCCAATAGTGATGTGTGGTGAGTGATACACTTCCTTAGGTGAGGGTTGGTACAGGACTTCTGTCTTCTTTAGGCTGACCTCCAGTCCAAAGAGCTTTGCAGCCTCTGCAAAGCAGGATGTTATACGCTGCAGGGCTCTCTCAGAATGGGCAACAAGGGCAGCAGCATCGGCAAATAACAGCTCTCGAATCAGTTGCTCCCGTGTCTTTGTATGAGCCTGCAGGCGTCTTAAGTTAAAAAGACTGCCGTCGGTGCGGTGTCTGATGTCGATGCCGTCATCATCCTCAAGGTCTTCCCAAATGTTTAGCGTGTTGTTAAAAATAGAGGTGATGCAACACAGTAGTAAACATGCCTCTGTCCCAACTTTTAGAATGACATATTTAGAATGAAATATAGGGTTTCACTGATTTTCAAATCATTGCATTCTGTTTTTATTTACATTTTATCCAGCATCCCGACTTTTTTGGAATTGGGGTTGTAAGCTGGCAAAATTCTCGTCTCTTTTAATCACAATCTTTTTATCATGTGCAAAACCCCTTCATGCATCTGTACGTGTATTCCTATTTAATCCTAAATCTTGCATAATTAAATTTGAAATTTACACAACACTACTATATTGAGATGAATCCACTACAGGACATGGGGATCAGAGGGTAGTTTAATTTTGTTTTCAGGCAAATGGAAGCCACACCTAACAGCCTTTGAAAAGCAAAACCAGTTGATTTAAAGTGGAATAAAGTCTGACGCCGGTCTGATTGTGTTGATAAACTGCAGCCACACAGCTCTTTTGAGGATAAGTTTCATGACACCGCTATAGCAAAAGCATTACAGTGAGACATCTTACACAATGTTTGGTTTTTTTTCATCATTTTGTATATTAGTCATAGTAGTAGAGGTAGGAAATAAATAAGGCATGTTGTTCGTTTGCTTCTCCTTCCGCCGCTTTAGGACGAAGTGGCTCACACGCTCACCGAGAGCCGAGTGTTGAAAAACACCAGACACCCGTTTTTAACTGTGAGTACACACACTTCTTAATGACTTACTGTACCATAGCCACGTGCACAGAAGTTGTCTACAACCGTAAAGCTTCACAATGCTCGTCTTCTATATGATAGCGCACTCCCTAGGGTCTAATTATAATGTAGAGAATAAACTGTTATAAATTAGCAGCACAAATGTAGCTGTACATCTGTTGAGAAGTCGCCAGTGAGAGATAATTTCACTGACACTCCAGCTGCTGTTGTATACCACATTTGATACACAGCAGGTTCAGGAAAGGAAAATAAAAAATACAAAATTTACCTGGCATCAACTCAAGAGGCTGCCCCTCTTCACCTTCACCTGATTTCAAAGTTGGCATTAAGGCCATAGTGAAAACGTAGAACCTTTGCCCTTGAGCGCTATCCTTTTAAATTTGCTCCGGGGAGAAGTTTGTGTCTTTCAGCATATGTTTTGAAAAGATGCTTCTGAACATACGTTTGTGTTTGCAAAGACATATGCTAAGTTGTTGGCTTTTTTTTTTCCTAATGGTGTGTATCTGCCTGCTGTTTTAGTCTTTGAAGTACTCATTCCAGACAAAAGACCGCCTCTGCTTCGTGATGGAGTACGTCAATGGAGGAGAGGTATGTATGAAGCTGTGCTTGTGTGTTTTGGTGTGTATGCTTGTTTGTTTAGCCATGAGATTCCCCGATGAAAGCTGCTTTCGTGATTTGTAGTTCCTGTGTGTAAATGAATTGGAGTGGCTGCACTGCTCCAGGCAGGAGTGGTGATGGTGTGGACTGCATTTATGCTGTGGTATTCATCAAACTGCTTTTTTTATCCCAGCATGCTATAAATGATCACGTATAAATCGCTATTATACATAAACACCAAAATGGTTTCCATCATCATTGTAAATCCCATTATCTCATCTCATTATCTGTAGCCGCTTTATCCTGTTCTACAGGGTCGCAGGCAAGCTGGAGCCTATCCCAGCTGACTACGGGCGAAAGGCGGGGTACACCCTGGACAAGTCGCCAGGTCATCACAGGGCTGACACATAGACACAGACAACCATTCACACTCACATTCACACCTACGCTCAATTTAGAGTCACCAGTTAACCTAACCTGCATGTCTTTGGACTGTGGGGGAAACCGGAACACCCGGAGGAAACCCACGCAGACACGGGGAGAACATGCAAACTCCGCACAGAAAGGCCCTCGCCGGCCACGGGGCTCGAACCCGGACCTTCTTGCTGTGAGGCGACAGCGCTAACCGCTACACCACCGTGCCGCCCTAAATCCCATTATGTATGATTTTAATATCATTATATCAACCTTAAACACTCCTCCTCTTTAAAAGAACTGGTGAATAATTTCATGTGATATCTGGTTTCCTGTAGAGCCTGCAGCTATTTTCCAGAAAGTTTCCAGCCCGTGACTTTATTGGCACAAGTCAGAGACTGCCTTCTTCAGGGCCTCTGGTTTTGATAAATGAAATTCCACCACCAATGGTGCTGTTTAATCAGGGAGGCAGCAATCTCGCTCTCATCCTGTAGTGTCACCTGCTCCCCCAGCCCGGTCCAGCCAGAGCCACTCACCTCCACACGCTCGGCCCTGTGCAGGCGCTGTGGCCCCTTTCAGCCATGCCGCATTCACAGCTGCCAGCGTACTGATGAAAGCACACCTGTCCTCGTATACTTTGGTGTACGCTCTCACTCCGTTTCTCACTACCCCCTCCCTGGCTGATCGGCGGGCCCGTTAGCACTCCCTGGACAACCATATTCAGCTCCCTCCCATAGCAATTAAGTGGCAAAGCCTCCCTGCCGGGTTCTTGGGTAATTTGTAGAAGACGAGCTCAAGCGGAGACGAGGGCCAGGCGGTTTGAAAGAAACCCTTGACATCTGACTGGGAGAGACAGGCGAGGGGGGAATACTCCATGAAAAAAATGAGGGCGATGATTGCGGGGGAAGGGGTGCTCCTGCCACTTTGATGGGACGTTAGCCCGCGAGCGCACTAGCGCTGCCTTTAACAAGATTGGTGTATTGATTAAAATGCTGATTTAACAGGCCTCGCTGGCCTCTCTCTGGAAAGCCAGGGATGATGCGCCAGCTGCTGTCTGGGTTCGCCAGGCGTCCTCCGAGGGCCCTGCCATCTATCATCTCAATATGGCGATGGGAGGCAGTTTGTGTTGTGTTAATTTCCTTCAATAAATCAGTAATTATTGCAATCCTGTCCCTGCTGTTTATCTTGCAGCTGTTTTTCCATTTGTCGAGAGAACGGGTGTTCTCAGAGGACCGCACGCGCTTCTATGGTGCCGAGATTGTCTCTGCCCTCGACTACCTGCACTCCACCAAGATAGTGTACCGGGATCTCAAGGTAAACAAAAACGAATTAATAAATAAAAAAAGAGGGAGGGAAGCAATCACACATTTTGGAACGCCTGTTGAGTTTCTGTGCACTGCTTTTATATTGGCATGTGGCACGGGACATGGAAAATGTAATTAAAAGCTGTAGAGTTTGAAGCTGTTTTTTTTTTTTTTTTTTTTTGGAGAGGGTTGATATCAAACTCTGGCGCCTGTGGAAAATGACACAGTGTTTTGCTTGCAGCCTTGGGCTGAGCCAGTATTAGTGATGCCAAGAAACCTAAAAAAAAAAAAGAACTAAATAGCTGGAAGTATCTTTTCCCTGCTGTAGTGTATGAAATGTAGATGGAGTAAATGGTTTATTCATACAAAATCATCTACAAGTTCTCTGATCCATTTAAATAGTCGGTGCGTTTAAGCTTAACAATGGAGTATCCCATATTGTGAAAAAGGAAATAAACACTTATGACTTTTTTTGTTCTTTCCTTAGTTGGAGAATCTCATGCTTGATAAAGACGGCCACATTAAAATCACAGACTTTGGTCTCTGTAAAGAAGGAATCACTGATGCTGCTACTATGAAGACGTTCTGTGGAACACCAGAGTACCTGGCACCTGAGGTAACAAGCTCACACTGCTGAAGAGCTAATTAGTACAGGCACTCCAGCACCCGTTAATGTTGGGATGAGGAGGGTATAGTGTTCAGGAATGTTCTCAGAGTCTCTGTATTGCTTTACGTTGTTGTATTGTAATCATTCCAGAGAAAATGTCGTTTGCTGATAATTCATTAATAACGGAACAGCGTTCCCCCGGGTTTTGAAAAATATTCTCCACTTTTTTCCCTTGAAAAATCAAGTCGAAGAAGTATTCTTTACGTTTTTTTCTGATTTTTCTTCACTTAGTCTGCATTTTTTCTCGGTTACCAACTTATCAAAGTGGACTTAATATAGGTTTATACCAACCAAACTGGCATAATTCAAATATTTGTACAGATACAGCTCGGCCTCTCCATTACATATAAAATTTAGGCTCTACTTCAGCCTCTAATAAGAGAGACTTGATTTTGGGCGCCCTGTGCACCATCAAGCTAAAATAAACCTCTTTAGTTTGAGCTTAAGGTTATTTTAGCGTGGAATTATTCAAAAGAGGTATTAGGACTCCGTTTAGCCTTTACTTCAACACAAAACTTGATTTATAATCAGGGCTTTGAACCAGAATTTTTTTCCTATTGGTTCGTTCCGAACAGAAACGGAATTTTAACGTTTCCGGTTTTGGGTTCCACCATTAAATAGACGTTCCCGAACCGGTTAGAACAAAAAAATTTCGCTCCCGGAACGGTTAATTACGTTCCCTGTCAGCTGTTTAACAAATGGCTATAAAATTATGTCTCTGTCTCATCCAGCTTAAGCCAAATGTAGGCTAATTCTATTACAACCTTCATTAAATAAGACAAGAAATAATTCAAAACAATTATTATTTCAAATGTTGGCCATTTGGATTCTCAGTATGTCTTCCCATCTACACAAACAGAAAAAGTGCCAAAAATGAAAGATAATTCGTTTAGTGTGTTACCAAAGGCTAGTCAGGCCCTATGCATTGATAGGCTAACAGAGGTTAACGTCATTTAATGTTCGCGAGCCTCTCATTAACGTGGACAAATATATTGATATCGTGTTTGAAATTGATGTTTTCGAATAACGATAGACTGCAATATTTACCTCTTATTTAAGATGTGGAGACGTGATAGTAGTCCACCCTCCCGCTCTCTCCATTCAGTCAGCGAACGTCACACAGGAAGTGAACCCCAGCGGGTCATAGAAACTTGCGCAGGAGAAGAATGACTTTTTTTATTTGTAGGCTATGGAAACTTTGAGGAACGAAATAAAAACCGGTATTAACTGGTTACCATTATTTTTAATAAGCATTTCTGTTCCGTAACATAATAAAGTTTCTGGTTTCGTTTCTGTTCCATGTGAAATAGAAAAAGTTCCCGGTTTTCGTTTTCATTCCTTGAACCGGTTCAAAGCCCTGTTTATAATTGAACAGAGTTGAGAAGAATCTTGGAACAACCAACAGTAAAGGAATCTGATTTTCCTGTCAATTTACAAGCTGAACACAGAATGACACCGCGGTTGTCATCATACGTTTGCCATGGGGACTTAACACGCCACGCCCCTGAAACACTGAGCTCCCTCCAGTCGCTTGCTGGCTGACGGCACTTTCACTGTGGCAGGTTTTTGGTTTTTTTTATTTTATTTTTTTACACACTGACCCCTGTATTACAGACACTGTCCGATGTGCTTGGGGACAGTCGGGGCCCTGAGCGTGCCTCCCCCGTGCCTGTTTTGGCCCTTAAATCACCTTCCATGCTTGAAGAAGCTCACTCAAAAAACTTCGTCAGCTTACACTGCACCATTGTTCGGTTCACACAGAGATAATTACACCACCACGCCCATTTAGTCATTACGTGTGGTCGATTTTTATTGGTGATGAGCACATGCTTATTGTTTACACTTCAGCTTCCTGCCGTCTCTTCACTGGAGTTGGATTTCAGCAAATGGAGGGATTTCTGTAAAAGGTGACTTGTGATGATGATAAAGATGACAAATACGTTAGTCACTCTGACGACTGCTAGTAATTTTCTCTTCGTCACTGATGGATTATGTTCTTCAATGAGGAACGTGACGAGCACCAGCAGGAACCCTGCTGTAACATTTCTAAAAAAAAAACCCATTGTTTTTAAAGCTTTTTATTATTATTATTGCCTGTGATTGAGCAAATATCCCTGAGGTCACAAAATCTGTTGGCTCTTCCAAGGCCATGATTAAAACTTAAGGGTGATGGGGTACGTGCCATCTACAGTTGTGGTCAGAAGTTTACATACAGTGACATGAATGTCATGTCAATATTTGGGCTTTCAGTCATTTCTTTGAACTGTTCCTTTTCTGTGGCAGAATGATTGTACAGCATACATCTTTAATAGAATAAAAAAAAGACATTAGAATTCAGTGCAGAAGTTTTAATTTTCTTTGGGTTTTCTGAACTCAACACAGGGTCAAATTTATACATGGAGTCAAAAATTTACATACGCTCACTTGGATTATGAATTCAGAGGTGCTGAAACTTTCAAAAAGTCTCTTATCTTGCCAAGGCCGAAGTCTCTTAACTTCCTGTTAGTGATCATGATTGACTACAGCTGGTAGCTTCATAAAAAATGTTTGTTTACAGCACTCATTGGCTTCACCAACACACAGTAAAATGGGAAAGTCCAAGGAGCTCAATGCAGATCTGAGAAAGAGGATCATGGATATACACAACTCCGGAATGTCTCTTGGAGCCATTTCTAAACAACTGCAAGTTCCAAGATCAGTTCAAACAATTGTATCCAAGTTATTGTGAGGTGTAGTCACTTTGCTTCAAGAAAACCCAAACTGTCACCCTCAGCTAAAAGGAAATTGGTTTGGATGGTCAGGAACAACCTGGGAACCACCATGGCACAGCCCTGCCATGAACTGGAAGCTGATGGATCACTGTCTACAGTTCAGATCACCATGGACTAAGAGGCTGCTATCCAAGAAATAACCCTCTGCTCCAGAATGAACACCTTCAAGCTTAACTAAAGTTTGAAGCTGACCACACGGACAAAGAAAAAAGCCTTCTGGAGGAAAGCTGTATGGTCTGATGAGACAAAGATTGAGGTGTTTGGCCACAATGACCACCATGTACAGAGGGACACTGTACCAGCTGCTGGTGGTGGTAGGATCATCATGCTCTGGGGCTGTTTTGCTGCCACTGGAACTGGTTCATTGCACAAAGTGGATGGAATAATGAAGAAGGAGGACTACCTCAGAATTCTTCAGCATAAACCATCAGAAACTTGAACACGACTTGGGAGTTACAGCAGGACAATGAACCCAAACACGCATCAGAGCTGGTTGTGGAGGATAAAGCAGGCTAACATTAAGCTTAAAACAAGTCCTCACTTCAACCCTATTGAAAATATATGGACCGTGCTTAGATGTCGAGTCCATGGCAAGGAAAAAAAACAAATTTAATTGAATTCTACTACGAAGAGTCGTGAAATATCCAACCAGAATTCTGGCAGAAGCTTGTTCATGGTAAACAAAAATGTTTGGTCAAGGTGAATCTTGCGAAGAGACATTTTACCCAAATATTAGGTGTGCTGTACAGTATGTATAATTTTGACCCTGTGTTGATTTCAGAAAACCCAAAGAAAATTAAAACTTGTGCACCAAATTCTAGTGTTTTTTGTTTTGTTTTGTTTTTAATTACAGATGTATGCTGTGCAATCATTCTGCCACAGAAAAAGAACAGTTCAAAGAAATTACTGAAAGCCCAAATATTGCCATGATATTCATATCCAAGATGGCATTCATGTCACTGTATGTAAACTTCTGACTACAAATGTATGCCTCTAGATTCTGGAACACCTTACCACCAGCGATCATTTCTATTTCAGAATTCAAATCTTATCTTAAATGACAGAACTTGTTCTGCACTTTGGTCAATGTAAGGCTTTTTTTTCTTTAATAAATGTTCTTTATAAATAATCTTGTCTGGTCATTTCTTTCCTGCTCTCTCTCACTCACAATTCAGCTCAAGATCATGAGTACTTATGTGATTCTTTCGCCAGCTGTTCCAAAGAATCCAGATTTTCCATGGGATCTCAGTGTTCCATCACGCTCGTCAGACACGTCACACACAGATTTGGCCCTGTGATTTCTGCAGTTATCGTCCTGGAACGTGGGAGTGTTGGTGTTGTTCTGCTTGGACATGAAGCACAAAATGCAGCCTCAGAATCTGGCCAACAAA
This sequence comes from Neoarius graeffei, assembly GCF_027579695.1. Classification (NCBI taxonomy): domain Eukaryota; kingdom Metazoa; phylum Chordata; class Actinopteri; order Siluriformes; family Ariidae; genus Neoarius; species Neoarius graeffei. Next base: position 40,660,083 of record NC_083575.1, on the reverse strand, counting down.
CTGACCCTCTGCTTTTATGTTAAAGTTGCATTCATCTAAATGTTCACCCTGTTCACAGGATAAGGTGCTGGTGGTGGTGGTGGATGTGACTAAATGTTTTGTAACAGAGCCGGAAAGAAGTGTTTTTTGTACGGCTTTTGGAAACAGCTCTGTCTGTAAGTCGGGGTCAGTTTTAGCCGGTGCTGCTGATTTGGTGAGGAATAAAGAACGGAGATCTTCCCCAGATCTTTGTGGACAAGATCAATTAAATGATTTTATACAGGGCGGCACGGTGGTGTAGTGGTTAGCGCTGTTGCCTCACAGCAAGAAGGTCCGGGTTCGAGCCCCGTGGCCGGCGAGGGCCTTTCTGTGCGGAGTTTGCATGTTCTCCCCGTGTCCGCGTGGGTTTCCTCCGGGTGCTCCGGTTTCCCCCACAGTCCAAAGACATGCAGGTTAGGTTAACTGGTGACTCTAAATTGAGCGTAGGTGTGAATGTGAGTGTGAATGGTTGTCTGTGTCTATGTGTCAGCACTGTGATGACCTGGCGACTTGTCCAGGGTGTACCCCGCCTTTCGCCCGTAGTCAGCTGGGATAGGCTCCAGCTTGCCTGCGACCCTGTAGAACAGGATAAAGCGGCTACAGATAATGAGATGAGATGAGATTTTATACAGTGGCATCACACTCACTCACATACTCTTGACTAGTGTTGAATTAAAGGTAATGTAAATATCATGGTAAAGAATTGCTGTTTGCGTTCACGGTAAAATATGGAGGAGTGTTATTTGACAATAATGATGCTACGCTTTCACAGCAAATTGTCTCCTTCATGACAGTGTTGTGAGTCAGTGTACGTATGTGGTCCACGCCTGTCCGTTCACACCTCAAGAGTCCACGCGCGCGCACACACGCCCAACAGCCATATGGACTCTGGTTATACTGTAACGATCTGGCATTCTTAATATTCCCAAATTATTTACAGTGCTGAATTATGGTCATTCATTAGTCTTTATTTACACCTGGTTGTAGTGAATGGAAGGCATTTTGTTCCCCTGCATGCACACGCTGAGCGATGAGGATGGCTTTGGAAGAATTCTACAAATGCATCCTCCTCGGTTCAATTCTCATGCTGTGTGCTGCGGCGGTAAATCTGATCTGTTACTTCTCCACCATGGAGCAATACTCGGAGCTCGCAGGTCGTCCTCCTCCTCATCCAGGCGTGCTCAGGTTTGCCCAGAGTGCAGTGGCTATACCCATATTAATGAAGAGGAGAGGAGAGTGGGCTTGGGGCGGAGGCGGGAGTGAGTGAGGAAGGGGGTGAAGTATAGATTCTGCTCGTGGAGGGGAAAAAAAAAAAAAGTACAGAAGACAATTTGGCGCAGCATTTTGTTTTGCTCAGCCTGGCCACTGTGCCAGGAGATGATTTGAGTGTTGGTTATTTTTCACAAGAGTATGTGATTGCACAAAAAAGTAGATGCTAAACAGAGGCAGATGGTGGCAGATGGGGGAGGTTGGAAGAAGGTGGCTGGGAAACCTGGAAATCTATACTGCCGTACTGGTGTAAAAATAACAGAGCACAGCCTGAGCCAGTGAGCCAAGTTCCAGAGATGCAAAGTAGAGGGGGATTAAAGAGAGAAGGAAAGAGAGAGAGAGCGATTGGAGGATGGGTGGAAGATGATTTCTTTTCTTGTTTGTGATATGAGCATGGAAATGAAGTAGTTTTAAGTAAAACCAGGTAAACCACTCTGGCTATCGCCAAATCGTGTGTGTGTGTGTGTGTGTATAAATGAAAATAAGTCGCGTTTAGCTTAACATGTAATTATATGATATTTCTCAAGGTATACTTCATAGTTGGAGTCAGTGCCAGTCTACTGCATGATAATTATATTAATTATTTCTATTTTTCCATCTGTATGGAACACATGGATGATTGAGTGGTTTGACAATTAAAATAAGGACCAGTTTAAGGTGTGCGTATGATTAGAGCCTGAAGCATAATTATATTCATGTACCGTACATATACAGGTAGAACCTTGGGCCTTTTCCTAAACCCCCTTGTGTGCGTGTAAACATGTGCGTGCGTGTGTGTGTGTTAGTGTGTGAGAGATCATCCACATTCCCCAGCCAAGATGGGCTAAGCTGATGGAGGCTGCTTGTTCCACTGCCCTGCTGGTGGAGCGGCAGGTTCTCTGTGCCACTCGCTCCTCTGCCAGCCTTGCCCATGGGCGAGTGGTGGGAGCAGCAGCAGTGCCACATGGCAGTGGGAGCAGGGGCCTGTTCTGGAACAGGGGGACCCCAACCGGCCCCGTGTGTGTTAATCGCATCCCTGCCTGCAGCCGAGCTGCTCACACCAGCTCGCAGGACAAACAGCCTGCTCTCTCTCTCTCTCTCTCTCTCTCTCCACACAATCACATACGGAATAGCCTTCGTATTCTTTACATGATTCTCAAAGTGAGGTGAAGTGTAGTCAGAGTGTCTGTAGTTGTTCATGATCTTACAGTAACGGAAATCATAACCCGCACTTCGAAGAGTTACGAGTTCTGATATTTATAAGTTATTAGTCAGTTTGCCTGGTCACCTGAATTGAACAGGTTTAATCCAAACTTCAGTAACACAAAAACAAGAAGGTTTCATACAAACCTCGTGTTCTGTTGGTAATAATCCAGGAACGAGGTGCTCTGTGACACCAATTTATAGCCCCAATACTACTGTTCGCATTTAAATAGTAAGCCTAATATGTGAATAGTTGAATTATGTGGATAAAATGTTGAGATTCAGTAGATTTTTTTTATTTTTTTTTTAATTACTAAAAGTTTGCGAACCCCTGCTTTAGTCCTTTCAGACATGCACAGAGACAAATGCACTTTGTCTCTAAGGATAGTAATGGCCGGCCTGTCCTTTTACGAAATATGCCAGAGCTGTGAAGTGACGATTCAAAATCTCACACATTAGGTTTATGTAAGTCGTGATTTGTGGGTTCAGATTACTCCAGTGTTCTGGATGTTGCACTGTACATGTGTGCTGTTAGCACCTTGCCTGTGATAACTCATTTGGCTTTTTAGTAGCAGGTCTTATAACAGGTGAACTGTCTGTCTGGCAGTAATACGGAGTAAGGAACCGATGGCATCAGTAATGATCACGAGTTTGGTACAATCTGTGCCATTATGGCAATTTCTATTTTTATCATTTTGCAAGTTTCATGTTTGATATGCACTAAACCGAACGGCATTTCTGAAAGCATCAGTGTAGAAACCGGATGGAGGCTACTTGTGTAAAGTGCTGGGTTTATTTATATTAATACAGTAATGGTATTTTGTTCAATGTAACTAATAAAATGTATAATTTTTGTCATTATCTGGTAGTTTAGAATTGCTTTGTTTCCACCGGCTCATTTCGTGCCTTCCTATGACTAAAACTGTGTCATTTCGCATTTTTTGCAAAAACCTTGTCTGATTTTGATACAGGGTTTTTGAATATTAAAGCGCACTTTTGTTACAAAGCTGTTCCTCTGCACGTGAGCTCATCGTCCTCGCTTAATCAGGCAGCCAGCACTGGGCCTCAGTGCGAACTCGCACAGCTCTACCTTCTCTTAAAGATCAGAGAGGAGACATCGTTATCACTCGACTCCCAGCATATGCTTAACTGGCTTGCGGCCAGCCAGCCTTGTCATTAGTCAGACATATTAATCAGGAAGCTCCCTCTGAAGAGCTGCCTCTCACTCGTCCTCCTTCAGCTACTGCGGCTCGCCCCCCAGCAAGGTGTGTGTCAGGTGTGTTGGTGAGGAAGCGACTACTGCAGAGCCCGTCACAAAGCTTTGATTGCGTGATGGTGTAGAAGTTTAAGCCTCTGTGTCCAGGTTCCAAGCAGTAGTTTGGTTCAGGTGGAGTGGCCTCTGATCCATGCAGCTCACACAGTGGAGCCTCGAGCAGCATGTATTTATTTTACAGTACGAAGTGAGCTAGTTCACATCAACACTTTGTGTTTAGCATGATTCTCTGAAGTCTTGCCACCCTCCAGTCATTACGAGTAATTGTTGAGCTGTGTGTGCTTTGAATGGTTTGTGTTCCGACAGCCAAATGATGGTCCTTGCAGAAATTAAAAACTTGATTGTTTTTTCAACAATGGAACAGCCTTTTTGGTGCCACTTTATTAATTACACATGAACTATACACACAGCTATAATATAACGACTGAGGAAGTGTACACCGTTACAGGTGGAGTACAGCTTATAAGTACTCATTTATTATTCAGGAAACTCTCTCTGAAGAGCTGCCTTTTTATTTGTTTTAAATTTTTTAATTCTGTATTTTTTTTTTATTCTTACTTTTATTTCTTATGTGTAATTTGTGCCTTGTCTTTTATGTCTGCTGCTGGAACACTAATTTATGCTTGGGGTGTGTGTGTGTGTATATGTGTGTGTGTGTGTATATATATATATATATATATATATATATATATATATATATAAAGTGCTGTCAAGTGATTAAAATATTTAATCGCGATTAATGTCGCGACTGTCATAGTTAACTCGCGATTAATCGCACATTTTTGTCACATGAAAAACCATTGTAATTCTCTTATCAGCATAAAGTGAATGGGCTTGCTTTGTACCAATGTTTTTTTTTTTTTATTGCAGAGCATAACACGTCTTGTCACAGCCACTGACATCCATAACTTCCATATTAGATGAGAAAACCAAGGGATGAAAAATAAAGTGCATATCACTGTGAAAATAAAAAAAAGTTTTATTTTACTCTTCATTAGTTTCTTTTGAAGAGAAGTATTTGCCATAAAAGAAGAAAAAAACAGATAAAAATAAAAACATTCATCATACGTTCAAAAACGTTCATCATAGTGTGGCGCTGTATTATCTAATTCTCACTGCTTATAACTCTACACCTACCCGGTGGAGCTGAGCTGGGAAACTGAAGACTGAAGGAACAGTACTGAAAAGTATTTTTCCAGTCTCACCTGTGAAAGGTAATCCCATGTGATCTCGTTTGGACGGTAAACCTGTTGGTACAGTTAAACGCAGCACATGAATGAGGCATCTTTATTCTCCACTTTGCCCCATCCAATATGGCGGCGAGGATGTTTGTGTGTCTATGCCTTTCTCCATCACTCACACGTACTCTTATTGAAGCAGCGCGCGACAAGCCTCAACAGGAACTACGGGTGACTCGCAGGGCCAAATTAGAATTTGCGTTAACAGCACTATTTTTTTTTTAATCGCGTTAAATTGAGATCACGTTAATGTGTTATTATCGCGTTAACTTTGACAGCACTAATATATATATATATACACACACGTGTGTGTGTGTGTGTGTGTGTGTGTGTCACAAGTATATCTTGACAGTTTATGGGGAAAGTCCACTATAAATCACCTAGGTGGAGAAACACAACTGGTAATTCAACAGTGCCTTCATCGTGACTATGCAGGAAAAGTGTAACTTCTATATAAAGTTATTACATAGACATGAGTGTTTTACTGGGAACTACGTCACTCATGTTTTTCATATTTTACATTTTTCATCCGGGACACAGAGAACCAAAACGATGACACAAATCTCTGTCACACGTGAGGAAATTGATGAATTGTTTTGATAAATTTAGGTACTTTTTGTTTGTGAAGGTGTCGATATAATAAAAAGAAAATCACACGTTGGCTTGAAGACATGTCGTTTGTCTTCTCATGTTGCAAAACTCGTATTTTTCATATGAAATACATCACAGATCTGAGTGCGATATTTATTTAAATAATATTGGCTGGCTTTCAGTGTTGTAACAGATATATTCCATTCAGCTCGCGAGATATTGAGCAAATTGAAGACGAGTTCAGTATCATGCAAGCTGAATGGAGTATATCTGATATACCATGAAAAAAGTAATTATTATTGTTATTATTATTATTATACATACAAATTCCTTTTGGATGTTCACCGCATCTTTCTCTTTGAAAATTCTCTCAATCTTCCGTAATTAACAAAGCAAACCCGGCGGCCATGTTTGTTTACAAATTGTCCCAGTCGCTCGCTAGCACGGAAGTTTTATGTCTCCGATGTGTGACGTCATGTTTTCTTGACAACCATGCAATATCGTAAACCATATTCACCGCTCATTCTCCATTGGGTAGAGTGATGTAATACACACAGGATAAGCGATATGCTAACAATATTGCATGCTATCAAACCAAATGAATGAAATCCGCTAGAAGGGAATAGAACACGTTTTTATTCCATTGAAAAAGTGTCCTGTATGTATAATAATTCCTGATATTTCACTCCGATGACGTCACTCCCAGTGTTTTCCTGCTGACTAGATGCGTGTTGTCAAAATGACAAACTGGTTGAAAATTCAAATTCTTTTGATTAACTTGCATATTTTTATGGATGTGTCCAACAGCCAGATTGTGACTCAGCCAATGTATTTGTTTTGCGACTGTCAATAAGACGTAGAACTTTTTTTTTTTTTCTTTCCCTGGTTGGTGGATGAGAGAAGAAAAATGTTGATCAGCTGCTTAGTGAACCTTGCTTCCCTTTGTTATTTTATAGTTTATGTATAATTACATAGTTTTTAGAGATTTGTTTAATACAAAGTGTGTACTTTGCTTCTTCTTAGTATGCATACTATATGCCTCAGTGTGTGGAGTGTTTAACTGATATTATACAGCATCGTGTGTGTGTGTGTGTATCATCAGGTGCTGGAGGATAATGATTATGGCCGGGCAGTAGACTGGTGGGGTTTGGGTGTGGTGATGTATGAGATGATGTGTGGCAGGCTGCCCTTCTACAATCAGGACCATGAGAAGCTTTTCGAGCTCATCCTTATGGAGGACATCAAGTTCCCCAGGACGCTGTCATCCGACGCCAAGTCTCTCCTGTCAGGCCTGCTCATTAAAGACCCCAACAAGAGGTACTGGCTCAAATAAAATCTATATTTTCACTGGGAGAGAAACTCAGTAACTTGTTACAAGGTGGAATCTTTATGACAATTCAGAAAAAAATCAACGTGTGTGTGTGTGTGTGTATTCTCATACACACACAGAGCCCTGCGTGATTATTGGCCCTCCTTGTAAAAATTAGTAAAAAGGGTTCGAGAAAAATCCACCTTTATGGTGAAGTACTGTAGCTTCATCCCACACTGAAAAAACTGGAAAAAAAAATCCAACCTTTAATTGAAATAAATTTATTTAGAGAAAAACAAATCCCTCATCAAGAAATAATTATTTTCAACAGAAACACTTGTGCTACTATTATTGGTACCCCTGCATTTAATACTTTGTACAGCCTCCCTTTGCCAGTAAAACAGCACTGAGTCTCTTATAACATTTTATAAGGTTGGAGATGCAGAGCAGGGCGTCTGAGACCGTTCCTCTTTACACAATCTCTCCACGTCATCCAGAGACCTCGGCCCTCTCTTGTGCTTCTCCTCTTCAGCTCAGCCCACAGGTTTGCAATAGGGTTCAGGTCAGGGGACTGAGATGGCCAGGGCAGAAGCGTCATTCTGTGGTCAGTTAACCATTTCTGTGTTGATTTGGACATGTGCTTCGGATCATTCTCCTGCTAGAAGATTCAATGACGACCCAGTTTTAGTTTCCTGGCAGAGACAGCCAGATTTTGATTTAAAATATCCTGGTGTTTCATGGAGTCCATGATGCCATGTACCCTAACAAGGTTTCCAGGGCCTTTGGAGGAAAAACAGCCCCAAAACATCACAGAACCGTCACCATATTTTACAGCTGGGATCGGGTTCTTTTCATTAGAGCCATCCTTCTTTTTACGCCAAACCCACCTCCAAGGTTTATTGCCAAAAAGCTCCATTTTTGTTTCATCAGACCACAGAACACCATTCCAGTCAAAGCTGTAGTAGTGTTTTGCAAACTTCAGGTGCTTATATTTGTGGTTAACGGACAGAAAAGGCTTTTTTTTTTCTTCTGGCAAATCTTCCAAATAATCTGTTGGCATGGAGGTGGAGTCTGCTGGTGGTTTTGGAGACTTGGAAGCCCCAAGAGTTTACTTTTTCTTGTAATTCACCAACAGAGATCACTGGGGAATTTTTTTTTTTTTGCCTCTCTTACCATCCTGCTCACTGTACATGGGGGCAAAATAAACTTGGGTCCTCTTCCAGGCAAGTTTGTAACCGTTCCAATTGGTGTCCAGTTGTTTTTTATTATTGCCCTAACAGTAGAAATAGGCATTTTCAGATCATTAGGTTTTTGTTTGTTTGTTTTAAATCACCATTCCCTGACTTATGAAGGTCAACACACTTCTCCCTCATTTGGTTTGTGTGTTCTCTCTCATCTTTCCCATGCTGATGGATGACTAAGGGAATTTGGTCTCTGTGTCACCTCATATAGACCCCTTCGCAGTAAACGTCATTCATACGTAAGAGGAAATTGCGCGCGCAGCCTGGACTCAAAAAAGACTCAGCGATGCCTAGTTGTTGTGTTGTCGGGTGTCAGAATCGTAGCAGTGATGGGGTTAAAATGTACAGAATTCCAGCAGGATCTCACCCATTCCAAAAAAATCGCCGACGTCTATGGCTACAAGCCATCAATCGTGTAGACTGGGATGAAAGCACCATCAAAAATGCGCGGGTTTGCAGCGCCCACTTCATCACAGGTAAGATCAGGCTATTTATTAAATCTTTCTTTTTTATTCTTTCTAGTCTTCGTTTATTGATGTACAACCCCGATTCCAAAAAAGTTGGGACAAAGTACAAATTGTAAATAAAAACGGAATGCAATGATGTGGAAGTTTCAAAAGTCCATATTTTATTCAGAATAGAACATGGATGACATATCAAATGTTTAAACTGAGAAAATGTATCATTTAAAGAGAAAAATTAGGTGATTTTAAATTTCATGACAACAACATATCTCAAAAAAGTTGGGACAAGGCCATGTTTACCACTGTGAGACATCCCCTTTTCTCTTTACAACAGTCTGTAAACGTCTGGGGACTGAGGAGACAAGTTGCTCAAGTTTAGGGATAGGAATGTTAACCCATTCTTGTCTAATGTAGGATTCTAGTTGCTCAACTGTCTCAGGTCTTTTTTTGTCGTATCTTCCGTTTTATGATGCGCCAAATGTTTTCTATGGGTGAAAGATCTGGACTGCAGGCTGGCCAGTTCAGTACCCGGACCCTTCTTCTACGCAGCCATGATGCTGTAATTGATGCAGTATGTGGTTTGGCATTGTCATGTTGGAAAATGCAAGGTCTTCCCTGAAAGAGACGTCGTCTGGATGGGAGCATATGCTGCTCTAGAACCTGGATATACCTTTCAGCATTGATGGTGTCTTTCCAGATGTGTAAGCTGCCCATGCCACACGCACTAATGCAACCCTATACCATCAGAGATGCAGGCTTCTGAACTGAGCGCTGATAACAACTTGGGTCGTCCTTCTCCTCTTTAGTCAGAATGACACGGCGTCCCTGATTTCCATCAAGAACTTCAAATTTTGATTCGTCTGACCACAGAACAGTTTTCCACTTTGCCACAGTCCATTTTAAATGAGCCTTGGCCCAGAGAAGACGTCTGCGCTTCTGGATCATGTTTAGATACGGCTTCTTCTTTGAACTATAGAGTTTTAGCTGGCAGCGGCGGATGGCATGGTGAATTGTGTTCACAGATAATGTTCTCTGGAAATATTCCTGAGCCCATTTTGTGATTTCCAATACAGAAGCATGCCTGTATGCGATGCAGTGCCGTCTAAGGGCCCGAAGATCACGGGCACCCAGTATGGTTTTCCGGCCTTGACCCTTACGCACAGAGATTCTTCCAGATTCTCTGAATCTTTTGATGATATTATGCACTGTAGATAATGATATGTTCAAACTCTTTGCAATTTTACACTGTCGAACTCCTTTCTGATATTGCTCCACTATTTGTCGGTGCAGAATTAGGGGGATTGGTGATCCTCTTCCCATCTTTACTTCTGAGAGCCGCTGCCACTCCAAGATGCTCTTTTTATACCCAGTCATGTTAATGACCTATTGCCAATTGACCTAATGAGTTGCAATTTGGTCCTCCAGCTGTTCCTTTTTTGTACCTTTAACTTTTCCAGCCTCTTATTGCCCCTGTCCCAACTTTTTTGAGATGTGTTGCTGTCATGAAATTTCAAATGAGCCAATATTTGGCATGAAATTTCAAAATGTCTCACTTTCGACATTTGATATGTTGTCTATGTTTTGTTGTGAATACAATATCAGTTTTTGAGATTTGTAAATTATTGCATTCCATTTTTATTTACAATTTGTACTTTGTCCCAACTTTTTTGGAATCGGGGTTGTAGCAAAATACTTTGGTAACGTTTGTCTGATTAGCTGGGTCATAGTTACACAATGTAATGAATATTGTTAGCATGTTAACTTAGCTTTGCATGCAATTTTGTTTGTAGGAGAGGTCTCGCTTGACTCAAGCAGTCCAGATTTTGTGCCATCATTATTTGTGTATGCCGAAAATCACAATTTTAAAGCAAGGATGGAAAGGTAAAATTGTGTGCCCTCACTCTAAATGCCAACTTACGTTGACTGCTGTAACCTAGCTCCCGCCCCGTTCAGTTTCATTTCTGCTCTCTGCCTCTTGCTTTTTACGCAGCTCTGATTTCTCTTAGCTGCACTCTTTACACTATCATTCCTTTCATGCCATTACCTCCTGCAAATTGCTGTTTAGTGTTGGTATTTGCTGTTGTAGCTAAAGCCACATTGCCATCATGTCACTGGCATAATTTGATTAAAACAAAATGAATATAAATGTCCCATTGTTAATCAAGTTGTACATGCCCGCACATAACATAATCATATGCATCTAAAGACTTGTAGGCACGAAGTTTTTCGTGGGTGTACACTGAAGTCTTGTCAATAAGGTACGAGTATATATCTGGCCGTTGTATACCAGGGAACTTACTAACATCGTCCGTCCACTCTTTAATTAAATGCGGATCCGGTAGGCGATGTCCACTTGTTAGAGTTAACTTATTTATGTAGCATTCTCGATCTTGTAACGACAATTGTTTTGCGTAATCTGACAGCTCATAATGCCGGTCTATGGGCAGCGCCATTGTTTCTGGGTCCAGGCTGCGCGTGCATCCTGCCAACGGTCGGTTTGTTTACAAACATGCGAAGGGGTCTATTTGTTCCCCAGTTAATCAGGAAGTCATGGATTACAGCTTGAAAGTTCCTACACACTCCAGTCAACTCAAAACTGTACAATTTAAATAGGAAACATGAGGGATCTGGTTTTCTCTGAATAAATTTATTTCAATTAAAGGTTGGATTTTTCTCATTTTGTTCAGTGTGAGTTGAAGCAACTTCAGCAAAAGGTGGATTTTTTTCTAAACCTTTTTATTCATCTTTACAAGGAGGACCAATACTCATGCAGGGCTCTCTCAAGTGTGTGTGTGTGTGTGTGTGTGTGTGTGTGTGTGTGTGTGTATAAGTAAAAGTTCATGCACACTTCTAGTTCAGTGTTTTTCCTTTATTTTTATTAATTAAAAGACACTTCATGTCTTAATGATGGATGTCATTTCTCTTTACTTAGTTGAGCGGTTCTTGACATAATATGGATTACTACAGTTGTGTAACAGGGCTATTTATTTACTGTTTGACCTCAAATGCATTAAGAATGCAAGAAATTGCACTAATTAACTTTTGACGAGGCACAACTGTTAATTGAAAAGCATTCCAGGTGACGACCTCATGAAGCTGGTTAAGATAATGCTAATAGTGTGCAAAACGTCATCAAGGTAAACGCTGGATACATTGAAGAATCTAAAATAAAAAAAACAAACCAATATGTTTCATAACAGTTTTTTGTTTACCACATAATTCCATACATGTTCCAGATGTTATTTCCTAGTTTTGTTGTCAGTATTGTAGAACAATGTAGAAAACAGCCAAAATCCAGAAAACCTATGAATGAGTAGGGGTGTACAAACTTTTGACTGGTACTGTAGATATACACGTATATGCAGTATATTCAGCCCATTCTCACAGGGGAAAAAACATTCATATGCAACTTATTTGCAGCACTTTCTATACAGTGACTATCAACATTCTTTCATAAAAAAAGACATTCACTGTCATGCTTCGTCCACTTCATGTGTAAACATCATTACACGTCCCAGCTGTGTGAAATAAGCCTCACTTCTCTTCTCTGGAATGTGGTATGATCACGCAGGTATTTTCAAAATACAGAAAATCTCAGTCACATGAGCTGCAAGCCAGATAGCGTTTACTTTATGTATGAAGTGAACTAGACTCAACAGGCCCGGTTTATCAAGTGGGATATACAGTGGTGCTTGAAAGTTTGTGAACCCTTTAGAATTTTCTATATTTCTGCATAAATGTGACCTAAAACATCATCAGATTTTCACACAAGTCCTAAAAGTAGATAAAGAGAACCCAGTTAAACAAATGAGACAAAAATATTATACTTGGTCATTTATTTATTGAGGAAAATGATCCAATATTACATATCTGTGAGTGGCAAAAGTATGTGAACCTTTGCTTTCAGTATCTGGTGTGACCCCCTTGTGCAGCAATAACTGCAACTAAACGTTTCCAGTAACTGTTGATCAGTCCTGCACACCGGCTTGGAGGAATTTTAGCCCATTCCTCCGTACAGAACAGCTTCAACTCTGGGATGTTGGTGGGTTTCCTCACATGAACTGCTCGCTTCAGGTCCTTCTACAACATTTCGATTGGATTAAGGTCAGGACTTTGACTTGGCCATTCCAAAACATTAACTTTATTCTTCTTTAATCATTCTTTGGTAGAACGACTTGTGTGCTTAGGATCGTTGTCTTGCTGCATGACCCACCTTCTCTTGAGATTCAGTTCATGGACAGATGTCCTGACATTTTCCTTTAGAATTCGCTGGTATAATTCAGAATTCATTGTTCCATCAATGATGGCAAGCCGTCCTGGCCCAGATGCAGCAAAACAGGCCCAAACCATGATACTACCACCACCATGTTTCACAGATGGGATAAGGTTCTTATGCTGGAATGCAGTGTTTTCCTTTCTCCAAACATAACGCTTCTCATTGAAACCAAAAAGTTCTATTTTGGTCTCATCCGTCCACAAAACCTTTTTCCAATCGCCTTTTGGCTTGTCCACGTGATCTTCAGCAAACTGCAGACAAGCAGCAATATTCTTTTTGGAGAGCAGTGGCTTTCTCCTTGCAACACTGCCATGCACACCATTGTTGTTCAGTGTTCTCCTGATGGTGGACTCATGAACATTAACATTAGCCAAATGTGAGAGAGGCCTTCAGTTGCTTAGAAGTTACCCTGGGGTCCTTTGTGACCTCGCCGATTACACACATTGCTCTTGGAGTGATCTTTGTTGGTCGACCACTCCTGGGGAGGGTAACAATGGGCTTGAGTTTCTTCCATTTGTACACAAATCTGTCTGACTGTGGATTGGTGGAGTCCAAACTCTTTAGAGATGGTTTTGTAACCTTTTCCAGTCTGATGAGCATCAACAACGCTTTTTCTGAGGTCCTCAGAAATCTCCTTTGTTCGTGCCATGATACACTTCCACAAACATGTGTTGTGAAGATCAGACTTTTGATAGATCCCTGTTCTTTAAATAAAACAGTGTGCCCGCTCACACCTGATTGTCATCCCATTGATTGAAAACACCTGACTCTAATTTCACCTTCAAATTAACTGCTAACCCTAGATGTTTACATACTTTTGCCACTCACAGATATGTAATATTGGATCATTTTCCTCAATAAATAAATGACCAAGTATAATATTTTTGTCTCATTTGTTTAACTAGGTTTTCTTTATCTACTTTTAGGACTTGTATGAAAATCTGATGATGTTTTAGGTCATATTTATGCAGAAATATAGAAAATTCTAAAGGGTTCACAAACTTTCAAGCACCACTGTACATGTGGTTATTTGTAAGTCATCAGCAATATGCTTTGCGTGGTACATGTGATCAGCACATGCAGGCCCGCCGACAGGGGGGGACAAACGGGTATGTTGTCCCGGGCCCAGGAATGGGGAGGGCCCAGAACTGGGCTCTCATGAAGTTGCGATTAAATTATTTTATTTCATTTCAAAATGTGTTGATTTGGGGGAGAAATGTGCTATATTTGCATTCAATAAATGATTTCTAGATCTTTTGCCTTTATTGTCTTTGAAAAAGGCGTCAAGAACCCCCTACCACCCCTAATGCAAAAATGGTTTGGTCTGACTCTTTGATTAAGGGGAAAAAAACGACATCGTTCGATCATAGCGCTTCGACAATCAGCGTGCGTGCCATTTGCCAACATGCACAAGTCGGGAGCACAGAAAAGAAAAGAGAAAAAGAGAGGAAGAAACCAAGAGACTCAGGGGCTCACTGCATAAATATTTTAAAAAAGATTCGGATGATGCAGCAGGTACTAGCAAAGGCAGTGGGGCAGCTGAGCCAACTTTTTCCAGCCCCGTAAAGTAACCCCAACCAAGGCACGCACGGCACGCAATTCATGTTACAAACGAGGGGAGAGCAAGTCACACTGAACACCATATCAAGCGCACAGGGCATTGAATCATTTCATAACCACAACGGCTTAATAACATTGTGTTTCATATATCTGATTGAAGCTAAGAATATTCACATTAGCCCGCAATCATATCCCGCCGTTTCTCGAGCGGTGTGTTCTTCTCTGCTTTTCACACTGGACAGTACGCACGCACAGTATACTATGTTCGCCCCCAGCCCTGCCCGAAATCCCCCGTCCATCGCTGCTCCTTCAAGAGCACCCCAATCGCGTGAGTAGAGTAGACTATCCACGAGTTTAGGAATACCTTTTTGAATACCTGTCATTTAAGGGTTGGAGTGAGTAGAGACTGGGATAAGAGAGGTGGGTGGGTGTGTGGGTTGGCCCGGGGGGGGCCCATTCAGAGCATTTTGTCCCGGGCCCAGCCAAAGCTGTCAGCGGCCCTGAGCACGTGCATGTGAGAATGAAGAAACATTTATGAAAGGTTTTATGAAACTTTTGTAAATCTGGTCGAATATTTTGGTTTGGGTTGCAAACATCTACACACAATTTTACAAAAAGATTGATAAATAAGGCTCATTATGTTTAAAAAAAAAAGAGGTGGAGGGCAAATTATTTCATAATTTATTTCAAAGCATTTCAGAGTCTCAATGCTCTAACAATAAAAATAATATGAACAAATAACAATAAAAACATGTATATTAGTGTTTTACATGTATTAAAAATTTATGAAAATCAAAGCGAAGATTCAAAAGATAAGAAAGTTATAATAATAAAAAAAATTATTACACATTTTATTAAAATAGCGAAGTGATAGAGATGCGCTTGGTTATTACTTTGGTGGAGAACATGGCTTTTTTTTTGTGAGACTGGGTTGGTATATTCACATAGTTTTGAAAATGGTTTAATATGCTGTCTGTGGAATAATCAAACGTGGAACAATTATGAAACTACTAATCTGAACGACATGATTTTATTAGATGATATTCTAATTGTGCATTCATTGTGTTATGCGATGTGTGAAAATTGAAATGTCTTACAAAAATGGTGGGATTTTTTTTTTCTCTGCTTGTTTAAACACCACTGTTCTTCAGAATCACAGCCCGATGTAATTGATTTAAACGATCAGAATGCCTACTGCTCTTGTATTGCTAATGAGACGTGGTGGTGACTGAGACAGCCAGTGACTTTTCCTGTTCAGTATGCAGTTTTCCATTTCTATAAGAATCGCACATACTGTACGTGTATTTTTTTTTTATTAATTTTTTTTTTAATGAACAACGATCCCTTTATAAGTTCAGTTTTTCGTGTTTTGTCTACAGACTTGGTGGAGGTCCAGATGATGCGAAAGAAATAATGCGACACAGTTTCTTTGCTGCAATTGACTGGCAAGATGTTTATGATAAAAAGGTAATACTAGCTGAAGATGTGCTCTCTCTCAGATAACATTTACAAACACTAAGCGCATTAACAGTAGGTTTTATCCCATTTAGAAAGCCTTAATGTGATTCCTGTTAACTATAAGAGTTGTTTATGAATAGTTAATAGTGCTGCATTAGGCAGGTACACTGTGTGTTCTGAGACTGAAATGTCCCCCTGAAGGCAGAGAGAATACAGCGAGTGTAGAGGCGGTGCTGAGGTGTAAGATTGGGCCCTGCAGCTCCTGCACAACACGCACTGTTACACCTGCACAAACAGGTGCTCTGTGTTTTTGTTTTGTTGTTTTTTTTTCACCACTCGGCTTTTTCTCACACTTCCTTCCGCAGCTGATACCTCCCTTCAAGCCTCAGGTGTCGTCAGAGACGGATACCAGATATTTTGACGAGGAGTTCACGGCACAGACGATTACAATAACTCCCCCTGAAAAATGTAAGTGTGCCATTTCTATTGTTATCCCTCTCTATCGCATAAACACACAACCCAGCATGCGTCTTCTGCCCACACTGAGTTTACACGTGATGGCACAGGGACATTGCTGCTATGCACTCGTTCCTTATACTGGGGTCCAGAAGCCTGTGAAAATCTGGGATTTTTTTCTTTTTTTTCCATTTAAAAGTGCAAATAAACAAAGTTTTATAATTTTGAAGTCTCATCTCATTATCTCTAGCCGCTTTATCCTGTTCTACAGGGTCGCGGGCAAGCTGGAGCCTATCCCAGCTGACTACAGGCGAAAGGCGGGGTACACCCTGGACAAGTCGCCAGGTCATCACAGGGCTGACACATAGACACAGACAACCATTCACACTCACATTCACACCTACGCTCAATTTAGAGTCACCAGTTAACCTAACCTGCATGTCTTTGGACTGTGGGGGAAACCGGAGCACCCGGAGGAAACCCACGCGGACACGGGGAGAACATGCAAACTCCGCACAGAAAGGCCCTCGCCGGCCACGGGGCTCGAACCCAGGACCTTCTTGCTGTGAGGCGACAGCGCTAACCACTACACCACCGTGCCGCCTAATTTTGAAATATTTCAGGTAAAGAAAGTAAATGCTCAACGTCTTGAAAATGTAATATTCACGATTCTGCACTATTTCTAGTTTCCTATCTACACTCACTGGCCACTTTAATAGGAACTTGTTCTTGATTCTAAGATTCCTGTTCTTGGCTGCAGGACTGGAACCCAATGTGGTTTTCTGCTGCTGCATGCTGAGATGCTTTTCTGCTCACCACGGTTGTAAAGAGTGATTATACGAGTTACTATATCCTTCCTGGCGGCTCGAACCAATCTGGCCATTTTCCTCTGACCTCTCTTATCAACAAGGCGTTTGTTTCCACCCACAGAACTGTTGCTCACTCGGTGTATGTTTTTTGTTTTCGCACCATTCTGTATAAACTCTAGCAACTAAGGCTACGTTTACATTAGACCGTATCTGTCTCGTTTTCTTCGCGGATGCACTGTCCGTTTACATTAAACCGCCTGGAAACGCCGGGAAACGGGAATCCGCCAGCGTCCACGTATTCAATCCAGATCGTGTCTGGTCCGGTGCTGTGTAAACATTGAGAATACGCGAATACGCTGTGCTGAGCTCTAGCTGGTGTCTCATTGGACAACGTCACTGTGACATCCACCTTCCTGATTCGCTGGCGTTGGTCATGTGACGCGACTGCTGAAAAACGGCGCGGACTTCCGCCTTGTATCACCTTTCATTAAAGAGTATAAAAGTATGAAAATACTGCAAATACTGATGCAAATACTGCCCATTGTGTAGTTATGATTGTCTTTAGGCTTGCCATCCTTCCACTTGCAAGTGGTAAGTGATGTGCGCTGGGATCACACACACAGCGGCTCAGTCCCGAATCACTGCTAGTGTGCTTCACTCGCGCGCTGTGTGAGCTGCGCAGGGCCGGAGTGCGCACCCTCCAGAGGGCACTCGCTGTTCAGGGCGGAGTGATTTGGAGCGCAGGATGCCTGCGGAGCCGAGCGTATCCGTGTATTGGTGTTGCTGTGTGCACGCAAATCGTGTATTGGTGTTGCTGTGTGCACGCTAATCGTTTTAAAAACGTTAATCTGATGATCCGCTGATATGGTCTAATGTAAACATGGGCTGTCGTGTGTGTGAAAACGCCAGGAGATCAGCAGGTTTCTGAAATACTCAAACCAGTCCATCTGGCTCAAACCAACACCCGTGCCACAGTGAAAGAAAGCCACACTTTGAGATCACAATTTTTCCCGTTCTGATGTTTGAAGTGAACATTAACTGAAGCTCTTGATTTGTATCTGTATGATTTTATGCATCGTGCCGCTGTCACGGGATCGGCTGATTACATAACTGCATCAGACAGACAGCAGGTGGAGGGGTGTTCCTAATAAATTGGTTGGTGAGCGTAAATGTAAGCAAATGTGATATCGAGTATGTTAACTGATTTGTACAAAAGGTTAGATTTCCTTCAGGCCTGATCTCCTGATTTCTTCTACTGAAGCGTGTTCAGATGACACTCTCTAATGGATTTGATCTAAAATGGATCATAAGGTTTTGCACAAACTTATGAAGTTCATGCAGCTCGAGTGCACACTGTCAGTAAAGCAAAAAGGGGACTGAACAACTCTGAAACTCGTGTATATACTTCAAAGATTCTGCTTTTCACTCAAGTTGCTGTCAGTAGTACAGTATAATCTTGTCAGAACCTTTTCCATCTTTAATGCAGTACTGCGACTGAGAGAATTCAAGTGGAAAACGAAAAGGAAGGGAAAAAGAAAACATAAACACGTACAGTAACCTAGTTGTGAAAGTGCGCTCGCCTGTTAACTAATACTTAAAGCACCTCGGGATTCGAGTCTACAAACTTCGCACATCTTAATTTGGCGATTTTATTCCACTCTTCCTTATACGAATTCTCCAGATCTATGAAAGGTGTTTTTCCTTTGCACAGCCTTTTCAGGTCGTTGCACAGATTTTTGTTCGGATTTAGATCTGGGCTCTGACGGAGTTATACCAGAACACTGCTCTTCTTCTTCTGAAGCTCTACAAAATAATTGCTGATTCATTCAGTCACTTTTGTGTATATTTTATTATTATTTAGGTCATTTAAACATTTGAGGGGGTGGCACGGTGGTGTAGTGGTTAGCGCTGTCGCCTCACAGCAAGAAGGTCCGGGTTCGAGCCCCGTGGCCGGCGAGGGCCTTTCTGTGTGGAGTTTGCATGTTCTCCCCGTGTCCGCGTGGGTTTCCTCCGGGTGCTCCGGTTTCCCCCACAGTCCAAAGACATGCAGGTTAGGTTAACTGGTGACTCTAAATTGACCGTAGGTGTGAATGTGAGTGTGAATGGTTGTCTGTGTCTATGTGTCAGCCCTGTGATGACCTGGCGACTTGTCCAGGGTGTACCCCGCCTTTCGCCCGTAGTCAGCTGGGATAGGCTCCAGCTTGCCTGCGACCCTGTAGAACAGGATAAAGTGGCTACAGATAATGAGATGAGATGAGATAAAAACATTTTTATATTGTTTTGGTGAAATATATAATGCTGTATAAGAAAAGCCACAGTATTTTATAAACATCATTTTTATTCAAAACCTTATTTTCTTTGATCATTTTTGTCTATTTGCCATCATTCACATAGACAAGACAGTGCCACATGTACACGGCTGGTGTGTGGGTCTGGAAAAGCATGGCACTCATTTACTGAAGTATTGATATTCTGTAAGAGCCAGGACACGGAGTTCTAAATCTGTTTGTTTTTTTTGTTTTTTTTCATATTTCCTTATTTTCTGCATGCTTATGTAACACTAATGTTTAAACTTTTCATGATAACAGTTAGTGACCTTTAAAAGTATTAAGAAAACTGAAAATAGAAAGTTTGCAAAGGTTTTCTAAAAAAAACCCAATCAATATGAGAGAAGTCTTGAAAATGTCTAGAATTTTTTTCCCCCAACGATGCATGTATATTTCTGTCATTTCAACACTGAAAGAGCTTTATTAAACAATTAAGGAAGTGACTTGAACATGAGAGAGGTTCGGTGCCCAGCACTGACAGTTTTGATCAAGTTCTTTGCCAAGCAGGCTGTTTGCTGCATCCCTGCCAGTGAGACTCACTGTTTACCTGTTCTCGGCAACGTTTATGTTCAAACAATCCCTTATAAATATGTGGCTGTCACTTTTAGTAGCACTCGATTCTGTTAAGGTGTGTGTTGATGAGAAATGTGACGGCGTCTTGGAGGAAGTTCTTCATATAAATCATGGATTGTAAGAAACTGAGTGTACGGATATACATATACCATGTTTAAAGGAACAGTCCACCGTACTTCCATAATGAAATATGCTCTTATCTGAATTGAGACGAGCTGCTCCGTACCTGTCCGAGCTTTGCGTGACCTCCCAGTCAGTCAGACGCAGTCAGACGCGCTGTCACTCCTGTTAGCAATGTAGCTAGGCTCAGTATGGCCAATGGTATTTTTTGGGGCTGTAGTTAGATGCGACCAAACTCTTCCGCGTTTTTCCTGTTTACATAGGTTTATATGACCAGTGACATGAAACAAGTTCAGTTACACAAATTGAAACGTAGTGATTTTCTATGCTATGGAAAGTCCGCACTATAATGACAGGCGTACTAACACCTTCTGCGCGCTTCGGCAGCACATTGCTATCTGAGCTCCGTATCAATGCGCTGCCGAAGCGCGCAGAAGGTGTTAGTACGCCTGTCATTATAGTGCGGACTTTCCATAGCATAGAAAATCGCCACGTTTCAATTTGTGTAACTGAACTTGTTTCATGTCACTGGTCATATAAACCTATGTAAACAGGAAAAATGCGGAAGAGTTTGGTCACATCTAACTACAGCTCCAAAAAATACCATTGGCCATACTGAGCCTAGCTACATTGCTAACAGGAGTGACAGCGCGTCTGACTGACTGGGAGGTCGCGCAAAGCTCGGACAGGTACGGAGCAGCTCGTCTCAATTCAGATAAGAGCATATTTCATTATGGAAGTACGGTGGACTGTTCCTTTAATGCACTACAGACTCATTATCAGCTCTGCTGTGTCTCGTGTGTGTGTGTGTGCGCGCAGTTGATGAAGACGGGATGGACTGCATGGATAACGAGCGGCGGCCGCATTTTCCTCAGTTCTCCTACTCAGCCAGCGGGAGAGAGTGAGTCCCTCACAGCCAGCACTGCCTCATCGTCGTCATCATCATCATCACCACCACCACCACCACCACGCTTACCACTGGAACAGACTCGTCCTTCAGCTTTTACCCAGTCAGACTTCACCCAAACAAAGCTCTCCTTCTCCACTGGGACTCTCATCATCATGCTGTACACAGGCCAAGAGCTCCAGGACACGCTTGGCTTTTAATGGTAATGGGAATTTTGCACGTCGGGCTGAACTGAAGTCCAGTCCTCTTAAACGCCCCGGGCTGCTGGGGAGAAGAACTGTGGTGTTTGTTTACGTTTGTGTGTTTTGTTTTGTTTTGTTCTGCATTGAGATGCTTAACTATGTTCACATGCCTCCTTTCATTGGGTCCAAAAGCACTGAAGCTACAGAGCACCTTTCCCTCTCGGTCCATCCCTGTGTGGCTGAGCATTAATTCACATGAGCATTAACGTTTAAGCGCCGCGTGTTGTGTGATGTCTGATACGAAGTACAACCGAATGCCTCTGTTCTTTTTGTGGTGTCCAAAACTGCCGTGACAGTATACTCAGGCTGCACAAGTGTTGAGTTCAGTAAACATGCTTCATTTATCCAGACAAGGCCTCTCGCACCACTAGCCCTCGCGCCCAAACAGCACTGCGACACACACTGTCTGTGTTTATGGCAGTAATGTCTGTGTGTGTGTGTGTGTGTGTGTGTGTGTGTGTGTCGGTAATGTGTGCTGTGTTCCTCAGCTAGCATTTCTGTCTCACTGTGGCACTGCAGGACTTTTCTTTCTTTTACTTACTCAGCAAACGGGTTGAGAAAAGAAACATGATGATGGAGGGGGATGGGCGGGCCACGGGCGGGCCACATTCTTTGTTTTTGATGTTATGAGCTGAATAGTCCTGTGAATCTGAGCCATACAGCACTGTACCTCCTGATACTTTAGGTACGATTATCTATTTGGGTCAGAAACGCCTCGACTCAGAACAATCTGATCCAAAACGTATGGTGTCGATTGTTTTCTGCTATTTGCCCAGGATTTCTGTTTCACAGGTCATTCCACATGATTGATTGTAAGGGTAGCCAAGGGGAAGCTATGGCCTAATGGTTAGAGAAGCAGCTTTGGGACCAAAAGGTTGCCGGTTCGATTCCCTGGACCAGCAGGAATGGCTTGAGCAAGGCACCTTACCCCTAACTGCTCCTCATACATACTCTGGGTACGTTGCACGTCGCTCTGGATAAGAGTGAATTGCGATCATTCCGGTACATTTGACTACAAGAGTCCTAATGAACTCGTAATATGACGGAGACTGAGCTGAAATCAGTAACGCGGAACAAGAAACGTTCTCTTCCACCAGTTAGTGTGAGATCAGTGTGGCTCAGAGAATCTCACAGCACCTGACCGAGTGCACATGCACTGTCGTCTTATATTAAATAAAATAAAGCAGTTCTATTTATCCTACTTATAACGAGTGCTTTCCAGACTTCTATCCTGGACACACATGAACCGAAAATGGCTTTAGAATGTAAATCAGGCAATGCAAAGGCCTATTTTTTTTTTCTTTTTGTTTAATTTTTGTTCTTATCCCACCCCCAACATGTTCTGGTGAAGACAGCACCCAGGAAGGAGCCTGTTCACATCGTCAAAGCACTGCTGCTTTTCTGCACACTGAGTTTTTGTGGTGAAGTGCTGCATAACCAGGTTTTTCTCAGACGCAACCACACAACCGCTGCAGGATCTCACACTTCGCAGTGTGCCTTCCTCTGCTGACATCCCTCGCGTGGCCAGTACACTTCTCATCCGAGCTCTTACCTCTCCCAGGTCGCTTATAAACGCTTATAAACAGGTGTACGCTGAGATCGGGAATCTTCTTAGATGTGCTAAGCTCGAAGAGGCACCTGTATTTCGAGTCCTGTAGATGCTTCCTGCTCCCGTTCCTACTCCAGTGGTTGCGTTCGTCAGTCAGAGGTCGCTAAAGTGGCCCATAAAGAGCGGAGATGGAGGCGATTGTTTGAGTTATGAGCCGAATGTACGGTTTGGTGTGACGTGTGAGCGGTTGAGGTGTCGGCACGCGTGAATAATGCTTGCTGTGGAAGGAGACGATCGCTGCGTGAGGACGTCTACGGATGATGGACGATGGCAAGGCATTGATGTCACTGGAAGAATCCGAGTTGGTCAGACCAAATCGAAGTGTTTTGTGTTTAAATGTACGGTACATTCCTTGATTCTTAATAGTGTTTGGGAATAGTTTCCTGTCTCTTCTTTTTATTTCAACAGATGGCGGTGTTCAGTTTTCCGGCGAGCCTTTGGGTTTAGCTTACATGACTGAGGTGTCCGTGATAAGTTTCAGTTGTGAAACTAAATCAGATGGATCAGGTGATATAGAACATGAGGTGCAGCAAGTAGCATTGCCGTGTCACAGCTGCAGGGTCCGGGGTTGGTCTCTGTGCCGAGTTCCTGTGCACACGTGTCCGTTTGGGTTTCTTCCTCTCTCTTAAACAAGACAGTAGGCGGACTGACGACTGTAAATTGCCCCGAGGTGTGTGTGTGTGGTGCCTGGTGTTGGACTGGAGTTCCCTCCAGGTTGTATTCCCGACTCGCTCCTGTAAAAGGCTCGGGATTGACCGAGCGGGATAAAGCGTTTATTGATTATGAACGAACGAACATTTTAACATCCCATTAAGCAGCTCAGCAGTGTTTTATGTGTAGAGAGAAGTGAGTGGATGCACAGGTGGAATGAGGATGATGAGGTTGGTGTAAGGGATAAAACATGAGGAAGAGGAAGGTGCTGTGTTGGACTTGACTGTCGCTCCTCTGTAAGAGAAGACTAGGACTAGTCGATGCAGGTTTACTATAAACGTGTGTGAATTCTAGCTGCGTGTGATCTCAGCGTTCGGATGGACTGGTACAGAGATGTCACATGTCCTTTGATGACTAGAGAAAGGACTTAGGAAATGAAACGCTAATAAACGTAGTCACTGCACTGATCATGATCGTGAATTAGTCGCCTTGTTTTTTTTTTCCCAGCTGCAGTTAATGTTGAGAAAGCGTCCCTGCTCGCAGTTTACTGTGACGATGAGCTCGTATCGATGAGAAGCTGACGGGACCGTGCTACTGCAAATCACACCGGCTTCTGTCTTCCAACACGCGCTTCTTTTCCCTGATGAAACTCCGTAGTGTGAAGTGAACGCAGTCGGCTCATACTGTTGTTCGTTTCCTTTCAATTTATTTATCGACTTGAAAATTGTTCCACTTTTTTTTGTCAGTGTTTTTCGTTTCTTCTTTGTTAGGTACGTTTTTAAAGTTGAGTGATATCAAATCTGAAAATTTAAATTAAGCTTTCTTTATTTTATTTTTTATGATGCAGCTGTTTTTCAATGTTGAGTCGGATCACTTGTGTTATGAATGAATCTGTGACGCTGTTTTCTTTAAGAATGTGCACGTGTAGAGACATTTCAGTAGAGAGAGAGAGAGAGAGGTGATGCTGTGTGTTGGTACCTTGCGTGTAAGGGACCTGAGTTGATGATCCAGTTGAAACTGCACTCTGTTAAAGGGCCTTTGGCACTGCGGGCCAAAAACACCATACACTTTTTAAAATTCCATAGTCGCTAAACTTGGCTTTAAATTATGTATAACAGCACTTTCATGTCCATTTCTCTTTTTCTATAGTTCAGATAAAATGAAATAAAGGTCCCTGCTTTAAGAAGGAAAAAAAAAAGGACTTGAAAGCACACTTTCCCTTCACTTTTTTTTTTTTTTTTTAAAGAATGATGTAATTTTGCTTTGTAAAGCGTTACGCTGTGAATGTGGTGAGACACTGCCAGGAGTTTTGCTTTGGTGACATTCAGACAGGCCGACTTTTCTAGCTCTCCCTCCTCCCGAGCGTCTCCTGGAGCATTCTGGGAAAAGTCGGACCTGACCAGTGACGCCGCCTCAACAGTTACTGTCCGTGTTCAACTTGCTGACGAGTATAAACGCGAGGAGCCGTGGCTTAAACACAGAAACCCAGTATAATATGTCTCAGTCGTTGATTCTTAGGCTGCTGGTGCTGGAATATAAACGTCCAGCAGAGGTACAGCACAGGCCTGCTCCTTCAGTAATGAACTAGTGCGAGCGAAGGAGCCGCACGGTCCTGGCCATGTGAGCTGATGGGTTCCATCCTTACTTACTGCAGGGTCTCGAAGAAATATTTTACACCTCAACGTACACACTTTGCTGCTACTGTTTGTATCGTCTACAACATAACTTCTTGTTCTCTTGCTCCTGGTAGTGTATTATGAACAAGCATGAATTGTAAAGTATTTATTTAAAAACAAAAAAGAGAAAACCTGAAAAAAGAGCAAAAAAAACAAACAAACAAACAAAAAAACAAACCTTGTAATTGATTTTACGGCCATGTAGCTTTAGAGTTTGTGACACTTCTTGCCCTTGCTAGCTCTGTCATTAGATCCATGTTAAGATCTAGACATGTGATTAAGATTTTTTTTATGCAGAAGGGACTTGATCCAAAAAAAAAAAAAAGAAGCAAACGAAAGAACAACTGTATGAAATGTTGTGATATTTAATGACTAAAAGAGAATGCTTATTTCATGACTATATGGCCCACAAGGATGTGAAAACGCTGATCTATGAGAAACCTTTTTTGTACACTGAACATCCTTAGTATTTTTACATGTAAATGTATATGATAGGGATGCACATTATTTTCCTTCTTACAGACTGCTTAAATAAAACACTATGTCAATCTGCGCTCAGTTTGCCTCGCTTGCTTTTTTTTTCCCCTTGGGTGAAACACCACTGCGTTTCTCTTCAACTGCTTTCAGACGTGTTGAGTTTCTTCAGTGTAGAATTCATGTCCAGTTCACGGAGTCAGATTTGAACATTTTATTGAAAAAAGCTTATTTATAAAACAGTTCCAAACGTACAAATAGTCTCATTTCTATCTTTATATTACAAAATTTACATGTGAAATAGATTTGTTGGAATAAGAAATCGAGAGAGAGGGGACGGTGTGTGTGTGTGAGAGAGTGTTAGTGACCGAGAGCCAGCACTGCTGCTGTGTGCACAGTATGGACTGTGATGTCACACGAACCCCCTGCAGCCATCACACGCACAAACTCGCACCCACTTCTTACTTGTAGCAAAATCCCTCGTGATTTCTGAGTAAAGCCGCGGCGATGGCGCTCTGTCGGTGCGATCGGATTAACTCCGTCGAGAGAGAAGCAAATCGACGCCCTCACGCTGTTCCGATAGTTTCTCTGCTCTCTGCTGGTAACTGAGGGAGGAAACACAAAGCGCTCGGTTCAGTCACTCGTGTAGCTTGAGCTGTTCACAGAATTCAGCAGCGCTGAGAGAAAAGGCATTTGCTGCTCATGTCAGTCCTACTTCACTTCACTTCACTTCACTCAGCACTCCAGAGGAGATCCTTTTAAAACAACCGTCTCTTCAACAGGTGGCTTGTTAAAGTGTCCTGCATGTGCTGTTTGTCACACACACATTTAAGTGGGTAGATGTTCAAATCTCCAGCAGCAGAACTCGACATTTCGTTGCTGCTGTTCACTGCAAGAGAAGCTCGGCGTCGTTCAGGCACTCGAACTGTCCGCTAACATCTTTTCTAAAAACGGTATTATTAATAGACTGCTGTTGAGTAAGCCTGATTCGAGGCGTGTGCAAACGATGCTGCAGTTATGGTCCTGAACGTTATTTGAACGCAGCTGAGGAACGCAACCTTGAGGTCTTCCAATTCCAACTACGCAACTGGTGTGTCCTTCCTCCTACGATCATCCTCAACCTTTCATGTGCAGCGTAGGTTTAAAAAAAATCTGTTCTACATCAAAACACACTCATTTGTAGTGAGTTAATCATTCTGGAAGGACTCTATTTCATGAGGTCTCTCCGGTCAGCGAGTTGATGAAGCGTACTGAAGCTTAATACGGATTTAAACGGATCTGTAACTAATTGGTTCCAAATCAATAACGTCTTCCAATAGTAGTTTTAATCTGGTCATTAAACCTTCACCCACTCTACAGAACCTCAGTGTTCTCAGATTCTGCCCTCGTTTCTGAAAATCATAAACCCGCCGTTTTCACCTCTGCGATGTTTGTCCTGCACTCGGCACCAAGGATGCTGTAATCCATGCTCACAGCTTTATTTCACTATTTTGGTGTCGTTCTACATGGATAAGAATTTTTTTTTAAATAATCTGATGGACATGAGGAACAAACGGAAAACGGTAGGGAAGAAGAAAGGCATGAAGGGGGGAAGGAAAGAGTGAAGTAAGAAGGAAGGAACGGAACGACGGAAACTTGACGCCGGTGGGAATCTCAGACAGACCGACGTCTGGACAGACGCCCGGATGAACCGATGGTAAAAATCTGAGGCAGCCAGAAACGGGAAGGAAGCTGCTGAAGAAAAACTATTTCAGATGTTTTGGCCTTGCTGTGACCCTTGGATCAGTTCCAAAATCTAATCAGTTCATCTGCTAGTTATAATGATGATTCTATATACAAACGTTCACCCACTCGGTCCTGAGTGATGAGAATCGCAGACGGATCGACAGACGACCTGAAAACTATCACTCGGTGGCAGAGGCATAGAAAAAAAGGATGTGAGGAAGGAAGGAAGGAAGGTGGGGACTGGGGAAAGGATGAAAGTAGAGTTACTGTCAACAATTGGTTTCCTTTAGTGTTCATCAGTCAGGGTTTTCACTAAAGCACAAAAAGCCTCTCAAACTTCTGCTGGTTTTTCTGCTAAACGCTGTGAACTTTTGCATGAGGCTGCTCAGAGCAGCGTGTTGATTTTGTTTCTCTGAGGGAGACGGGGAGCTGTTAACTCTCACCTCTCTCCTAACAAAACAACAGCATGGCGGTATTAACAGAGCTGCGAGCGACGGCGCTTTGCAGAGTGGCGCTCTGTTTGCCATAATCTCCTACAGATGTCAGCGTGCGGCTAGTCACTGTCTGTTGCTGACGCGCCTCTAGCAGCAATCTGGATGAGCATCTGTGGACGCCTAGTCTTGCGTGATGTGCAGCCATGGCTACCAGCTGCTGTGCTACTTGTGCTCTCTCTGTCTGCTGACATGGAAGTAGACTAAATGTACCATCAGCGCAGTTGGAATTAAAGTGATACCATTTGTGATCGCAAACTTGCGTACGACTTTCATCATATTCACGCTTGCACTCAGTAAAATCCATAACAAAAAACGTCAACACAGAGAGGATACAGACCGGCAGACGTTTGACTAATTAGTATTTATAATAATAATACTCTGATTTAATGTTGCTGCTGGTTTCTGCTCCAGACATCACTGTGGCTACTTTAGAACGTGGTGCTAAAGTAAATCGGTTCACTTCTGAGCTCCAGAACAGGTTTACTTACGGCACTGGGTGGAGGCCTCACGTGTACACGCAGGTTGTGCATCTCTTCAGTGAGAAGTTGCCTCTCGTGTACGAGTTGGTTCTGTCTGTTGAGCAGCTCCATCACCTGCTGAGCGCTCGACTGACAGTGCTGGTCCAGCTGCTGCAATCTGCACACAAAACAACCTCCTATATTGCTGCTCACCACACACGGCACAGACAAATCCATCAGAACAAGATTCAGACTGAAATCACACCAGTGTTTATTTTAAACTGCATTCTTCTCACCACATTGGCTGCTCTCCCAGTTATTTTTCAGCAATTTATTCCAATAACAAATCAATTAAGAATGGATTTTTTTTAAAAATTATTATTATTATGAGCACTCGGTATTTGGGCTCCTAAAGGATTAAACCTTTTAGGTAACAGACAACTAGCTGGATCATCATAATTAATGACCGCACTGATGATGATAAATGAAAATGTGTGGCTGAGGCCAAAGATAAATTTTATTACACAATGGTCCGAATACCAAACACACAACAGCAACACTTGCTTTTCAGTTATCCAATTTTGTATTTCATAAATTCTAGCTTTTGCTTTGATTAATGGTCATCAATTAAATTAATTACAGTCTGATTCAAGGTGAGTGCTGCAGCAAAATATTTATATAATTTTACTTGAAACCCTTTTGATGACCCATAATACACATCACGCTACACTACAGCGGGGTCCAGAAGCTTCTGTTTGGCATTCTTCTTCAATTTAATACAAAGGTTTTCATTACAAATAATACTCTCGGCAACAACTTGAGTGAAAAGCACAATCTTTGAAATATTTCAGAGTTGCTTAGTCCCCTTTTTGCTTTGCTGACAGCGTGCACTCGAGCTGCATGAACCCCACAAGTTGGTGCCAAACCTTATGATCTATTTTGGCTCAAATCCATCAGTGTGTCATCTGAACACATGCTTCAGTAGAAGGGATCAGGGATGAGGGAACGCTGACCTTTTGTACAAATCAGGTAACATGCTCAAGATCACACATTTGCTTGCATTTAAATCGTCGTCGTCACTGCCGAACCTGATCCGGGCTTGAGGCGAACCATGTTTGGTTGACTTGGCCAGAATTGCAGCAGTACGGTGGCCAGTTCCTTTCTGCACACATATTCACACCCGTGGGCAAATGCATGTCTTTGGACTGGCGCATCCCCACACAGACATGGGGAGAACATGCAAACTCCACACCGAAAGGCCCCCGTCAGCCACTGGGTTCAAACCCAGAACCTTCTTGCTGTGAGGTGACAGTGCTAACCACTACACCGCTGTGCCGCCTCTTGCATTTAAACAGGGAGCTAGAAACCCTGCAGAATTTTGAATATTAAATAGTTGTTTTAGAATTTTCAAAATTCTACAGCTTTCTGTTTGTTGCCTCTTTAAATAATAATTTAAAAAAATTTTCAGATGTTCAGTGAGGTCTCAGACTTTTGGACCCCACTGTATATGGTGGTGGTGGCACGGTGGTGTAGTGGTTAGCGCTGTCGCCTCACAGCAAGAAGGTCCGGGTTCGAGCCCCGTGGCCGGCGAGGGCCTTTCTGTGCGGAGTTTGCATGTTCTCCCCGTGTCCGCGTGGGTTTCCTCCGGGTGCTCCGGTTTCCCCCACAGTCCAAAGACATGCAGGTTAGGTTAACTGGTGACTCTAAATTGAGCGTAGGTGTGAATGTGAGTGTGAATGGTTGTCTGTGTCTATGTGTCAGCCCTGTGATGGCCTGGCGACTTGTCCAGGGTGTACCCCGCCTTTCGCCCGTAGTCAGCTGGGATAGGCTCCAGCTTGCCTGCGACCCTGTAGAACAGGATAAAGCGGCTACAGATAATGGATGGATGTATATGGTGGTTCTTCCCCAAAGTCTGAAGCACACAATTGTATAGGATGTCTCTGTATGCTGTAGTTTTACAATTTCTCTTCAGTAGAACTAAGAGGCCTGAACATGTTCCAGTATGCCAGTGCTCCTGTACACAGAGAGAGATCCATGAAGACATGGTTTGCCAAGTTTGGTGTGGAAGAACTCACATAACCTGTACAGAGCCCTGACCTCAACCCTATGAGCCCCTTTGGGATAAACTGAATTGATGACTGTACATTAGGCCTTATTAGAACCTCACTACTGCTTGTGCGGTTAAAGGGGTACATCCCACAGCCTTCCCAGAAGAGTGGAGAGGATTAGAACAGCAGAGGAGGACGAACTCTGGAATGGGATGTTCAAAAAGTACACATGACTGTGATGGTCAGGTGTCCACAAACTTTTGACCATATAATGTATTAATATATGATGAAAAGAAGTGAAAATTAAACATTTATCTGTTCAGTCAACACACGTTATTGTGTAACAGGGAAGTATGTGTTAGAAAATATCTGTGTATTATAAAGTAATAACCATCCATTCATCCATTATCTGTAGCTGCTTTATCCTGTTCTACAGGGTCGCAGGCGAGCTGGAGCCTATCCCAGCTGACTACGGGCGAAAGGCGGGGTACACCCTGGACAAGTCGCCAGGTCATCACAGGGCTGACACATAGACACAGACAACCATTCACACTCACATTCACACCTACGGCCAATTTAGAGTCACCAGTTAACCTAACCTGCATGTCTTTGGACTGTGGGGGAAACCGGAGCACCCGGAGGAAACCCACGCGGACACGGGGAGAACATGCAAACTCCGCACAGAAAGGCCCTCGCCGGCCGCTGGGCTCAAACCCGGACCTTCTTGCTACAGTATGAGGAGACAGTGCTAACCATAAAGTAATAACATTCATCTCAATATTAATATTATACTGTATATAGTCATATCGCCAGCCCTGCAAGGTAATAAAAGAAAAAACTTTTAAAATCACCTTGGGCATCAAACAAAACCTTCTGTAACAACAACAAAAAAATTTGTCCCCCCCTCCGGGTCATTAAGGCATTAATAGTTTTTGATCAAATCTGTTCAGTGCTGCCTTGCCTTATTAATAGACGCTGTGCCTATGTTTACTGTGGAGAGGGGGGAAAAACAAAAACGCTGAGCATTTGCATTTTACTTTTCTGTAGTGGTGCTGTTACTGAACAGCGAGACACATTCAGACCAAATATTCAGCATCATTCTTTCATTAGCATCTCATCTCATCTCATTATCTCTAGCCGCTTTATCCTGTTCTACAGGGTCGCAGGCAAGCTGGAGCCTATCCCAGCTGACTACGGGCGAAAGGCGGGGTACACCCTGGACAAGTCTCCAGGTCATCACAGGGCTGACACATAGACACAGACAACCATTCACACTCACATTCACACCTACGGTCAATTTAGAGTCACCAGTTAACCTAACCTGCATGTCTTTGGACTGTGGGGGAAACCGGAGCACCCGGAGGAAACCCACGCGGACACGGGGAGAACATGCAAACTCCGCACAGAAAGGCCCTCGCCGGCCACGGGGCTCGAACCCGGACCTTCTTGCTGTGAGGCGACAGCGCTAACCACTACACCACCGTGCCGCCCCTTCATTAGCATCATCATTACTAATTCAGCCAAACAGTGAACATGGTGTTTGGGGTGAAAACATTCAGCACAACCCTAATGACAGTATAACAAGCCTCGCACAAGAAACAGTTTAAACACAATTTCATCTCCAGAATGGGCCGGTGGAAAGAAGCACGAGTTCATACCAGTTCTGAAGAGTCTGAAGTCCACCTGCTAACTCACGACCTAAGGATTTTTTGTTTTTTAACACTTGACCAAAACGCTTGAGCCCATACTCACTTCCAAAACGTCCAACCAGTTTCATCATACGCCTGTTTTTACACAAATCTATCCTTCCAAACAGCACATCAATTGAAAAAAAATTAACTTTTGTTAGTAAATTGGGAGATAATATTCTTTATATCACAGTGCTATTTTATTCTCAAATCTAATTGGTCATTAGGATTAGATAGAGGGTGTTAATTAGTTTCCTATAACAGCACATCCCTGACAGTAGTGCTTAGTGCTGGCTGTAATTCAAATAGCAGGTTCATAATAATGAGCTGGCTCTCATACATTATCATTTCTATATCTGTTAATTCACAGGGATTTGTTGGCAGTCTAATCAGAAATGGATTAAAAACGTGAGAAACATATAACCATTGACACAGTTACAGTTTCTCTAAGGAGAAGAGTCTTCAGGACCGAGGACTTTGCAGTTTCCAGTCTCTTGGTAACATTACAAGCTGTGATTGTCTTGTCTTATAGAGCCCTGAGTGATGCACGTAAACAGGGCTCGACCTTAAGCACTGCCCGATTGCCTGGGGCAAGTGAGATATGTCCCCGACGTGCCCAACCGGGCAAGTTGGATGAGCATATATTACGAACTAGCACCACAAAAATTAGGCTTTTTGATCTTTTATTTCAGTTTCTAAAAAAGTCCCTCACTACGTATCCGCCATTATGTCTTGGCTGTCTTCTTAGTCTCGGTTTCATTTACTGCTTTGCAAGTTGTTTTATATACCCCCACTGTTGTAGTATGGTACACGTACTGTTTATCGACCCCTTGTGCATGATGTCAAGCATCACGTGATAATTACAGCTGGGGTCAGACAGACACCGTCTTTCATGCAAGCAAGGCTTAATCTGTCTTCAGTATGGTTATTTTTTGCACTGTTTTTGCTCGTTCAAACAGAGAAATGGATAAAAGGCATTACCGTCTCCCCACTATCAAGAAAAATGTTAACAAACGCTTCAAGAACAACGAGGAAGTGAGTGGTTAAAGAATACGAGGAGAGGCGCTAAGCCTGAAAACTCCAGAGAAATTCACGATTGTATTTAAAATGTATTTTACAAAAACAGAAAGTCAGAAGTGAGGATGGAAGAGTTTGCTTCAGAATCTCTTTTTTTTTTTCTGCTCGCATTCGAGTCAGCTCCTTCATGAAAGTGTTTGATTTTCTTACAGGTGATGCCGCTTCCTTATTCTACAGAGAAAACCCAGATTGGTTTCAAACAACTCGGGCATAAAAAACTCAACAAAGAGTGACATGCGCGATAAATCCTGAAAGAACAGAACAGATTAAGAGCAGAGAGAGCTGGAGCTTTGTTTCTGTTATCAGAGGAACACAGTCCTGTGCAAAATATTTATATAACTTTTGGTTTTTTTTTGTCATATCATCCACCTCTAGGTTTAATACTAATTTACGGAAAAAAAATGTGCTGCGTCATGACAGACTGGCTGCACTGATTCAATTACAGGTTGCCAGGTCTGTATAAAACACCCACAACCTACACACTAAACAACAATTTTAAACTCAAACATTATGCTGTCTGTCATGACGCAGCGCAGGGTTTTTTTCTTTAAACCTAGAGATGGATGATAAAAAACAGATATATAAATATTCTCAAACACAGTACTGTTCAAAAGTCTTGGCACCCTATTGTTTTCTTCATACAAACTTGGTTATAGATTTCTATTTTATGATTTCTACATTATCGAGTAATGAACCTACAGTCTGAGAGAGTTCTACACAAACACACTTAACTTTACAACAGCTGCATGCATGTGACATGGAAATAAATCGACTAAGGCAGGAAAATCTATTTTGGAAAAAATTGTTATTGTCCGTTACAAGTAAAAAGTAACCAATAATCAAACTTAATAATAAACTTAATCAATAACCAAACTTCAACTCAATGTGTGATCATTTTATGTTGCAATTCACAACTATTCTATGGTTTTCCTTTAAAAAAAAAAGTAAGTAGCACTCACAAAATAGGGAGCAAGTGACAATATTGGGGGGTAAGTGGAAATTAGGGGCAAGTGGGTTTAAAAGTTAATGTCGAGCCCTGGTAAATATGATGTCATCCGAGCTTCCTGGTTGCCCAATTCATGATTTCATTCAATTCGCAATACTGCAGTCACAATTCGATTTTCCCATTATATTTTTGAAAAAATATTAAATTAAGAAAATTGTATTAACAAAAAACTGCTACATTTATTTTCCTATTTTTCATCAACTAAAATATTTTGTTTGTTAAATTAAAAAAAAAAAAGAACAAGACGATGGAGGAAGCAATAGAGAAGTGGCCAAAAGGATCCAGGCTGGTTGGAACAGCTGGAGAAAAGTGACTGGGATCATGTGCGGCAAAAAGGTAGCCCCAAAAGTCAAAGGGAAATGCTACAAAACTGTCGTCATCAGGCCAGTAATGCTATATGGAATGGAGGCAGTGGCAGTCACCAAGGCACAAGAGAAGCAGATGGACGTGACAGAGATGAAGATGCTGCAATTCTCTCTTGGTCTGACTAAACTGGACAAGGTATGGAATGAAGTGGTAAGACAAAAGTTAGGAGTGGGGCCTTTGAGTGGAAAACTCATGGAAACAAGGCTAAGAATGCATGGACGTGTTAAGGAGAGACCCTGGGTATGTTGGAAAAAGAGTGAGAGAGATGTCCATCGGAGTGATGGAGGAAATGGCAACTGACAGAAGGTATTGGAGGGCACGGATTAGCACCGGCGACCCCACACCATGTGGGAAATAGCCTGAAGAAGAAGAAGTTGTTGTTAAATTAAAAAAAAGTTTTTTTAATTTCCTTAATAACCAGCAATAATTATTCACCCACATTTGTAAAGGTTGGAGTAAAATATACTGTAATAGCCTATTAACTAAAATATTCCTTTTATAAAAATGAAAATGTTTAGAATTAATAGGCCTTTCTTAATAAACTTGTATGAATATTTGTACAACCTGCATTTGCTTCCCTTTTCTTTAGCTTTCAGCAGTCTGTAAAAAGAGAGCTCTGATTTCTTGTTAAATCTATTTGTACAGTCAGTCACACAACAGCTCCTTATTTTAGATGCATTTCTGTGAGTTTTTGCAGAGCATACACGTCAAATTATACAGTTTTGCCATAATTCATACGGATTTTCAACAAAAATGAACCTATATGTTTATCTATACGGGAATTTCTCACCAAATGTCAAATGATTGTTTATTCAGAAAATAAATTGTGAGCAATCCTGTCTCATACCACATGTGCTGGACTCTGATAAACATCGATTATACAACTTCCTGCTTCGTTGACATGAGCGATAGGATTAGTGTCAGTCTTGATTGGTTCTAGTGTCGGGTCGCGCAGCAAGCTTCGTGCTAAAATTTCATAGATGGATTCCTGTTTAAGGTTAAATTGTTACACTTGCCGCACAACCAAACATTGGCACTAGTTTATCGCTTTTACGTAAGTAGCGAATGTATAACGATGTGCGCATGTCTGGAAGTGTACATTTGAGAGCGAATCGTTGTCAAATACAGTTCGATACTGCAGAGAAGCAAGGTACATTTCTTAATTTTGAATTGAAGCGAGGTCAGATACCATTTTAATAAATCAGCCAGTTTCTCTCAAGTCAGGAAGATACAGAGAGCAGAAAGAACCTGAATGCAGATGCACTGACCTGCCTACTGCAGTGTAAGATCAACACAGACACTTGCTGTGACATGAGGCATTGGTGCAGACTAGAGTAATAAAAAAACTGCCATGGAATACGATTCAGAACATTAGAGTGACACTTTGTGTTTTTGTCAAACATTGGAGTTTTGTATTTATTCTGAAGGTTTATTGTTATTAATACTGAATAAAAAGTAACTGGGATATATCATTGTTAATTATCATTCAAATTTTCAGTAATTTATTTTATTTTGCATCTTATAAGGGAAATAAGGGTTTTGGAGGTTGGTTATACAGGTTTGTTCGACCAAAGGTTAACATGTATGTTAGAGCTGTGTTACTTCTGCCTAAGGTGAAGTCACATGTTATTCTTGCTATTTTACATTATTGCATCCTCTGCTGTCCAAACAACACGATTACAGCCAGGAAAAACTAAGAGACTACACGGCCTGATAATAATCGCGATTCATTTTTTAGTTTGTATAATAATTTATCATCATACGCCTAAAAACATATTGGGGGACTGAAGTGATCTTTTTTAAGACAGAGCCAAACTTAATTTCCTAAAATGTCATGTTGTGCTGTTGGTTGTCAGAAACGTACTCAAACACGTTGTTTTTATCTCATGCTATCGAATCAGACACCTTTCCAAGGCAATCGAAGACTGTTGTGGTTACAGGCAGTTTGGAGGTATACTAGTCTGTCTTTGAAGCTGAGCTAAGTAGCTATCGTATCAGTGAAGTTGACATGCTAGCTAAGAATTGAAGAGGCGTAGCTTGCCAGTTAGCTAACATGCCTAATTTATATTCCTTGAACAAACCCATGTAACTCACTTAAAATCTACACCAAGAAACCAGCTATCTAAGAAACTACATATCTAACTAGGTCATGTTCTTACTAAGGAGTTGTCTATAATGGACATGTTTAGCGAGCTAACAAATGAGGTCATGGCATTATCTCAGCTTTCAGTGCTATAACATCTTCCAGGTTGTAATTGTAAATCAGTCTTGAACGTGCCCACAAACAACATTGTTGTAAACATGAAGAGACTTGTATGCCTTTGGTTTCTCCTGAGTATAAACGGAGTTTCTATGAGATATGTACATATGTCCAGCCATTGCAGACCAAGCCACCGCTTAGGATTGTTTTGCCACTGACAGGATGCCAAGCAATAAGGATCTTCAAGATTTATAGCATTTCAGGCTGTTAGTTTAGCCATTAGTCTTTTAGTAGTGATAATGATCCATGATAATAAATGAATAACATAAAATTTCATTTTAAACCGATTCCTAATTACAATTACTGACAGATTCTTCAGTCAGATTCATAATCGACGTCACTGCCAAACCTGATCCGGGCTTGAGGCGAACCATGTTTGGTTGGCTTGGCCAGAATTGCAGCAGTAGGGTAGCCAGTTTCTTTCTGCACACTATCACACACACACACACACACACACACACACACACTCACACCTATGGGCAATTTAGAGTAGCCAGTTCACCTAGCTGCATGTCTTTGAACTGTGGGGAAACCGGAGCACCTGAAGGAAACCCACACAGACACAGGGAGAACATGCAAACGCCACACAGAAAGGCCCCTCGTCGGCTGTGAGGTTCAAACCCAGAACCTTCTTGCTGTAAGGCAACAGTGCTAACCACTACACCACCATGCTGCCCAGATTTATATAAACCAGGCTTGTAGTACTCGAGTCCAACTCGTGCCCTAATTTTAAGGACTCGTTACTCGACTTGGACTTGAGCACTGATGACTCAGACTCGTGCATTACCTGCATTAGGACTCGGAAAATGGAGACGAGGACTCTGTTTTTTTCTTTATTTTTTTGGTAACATGCCATAATAATTTGGCATAAGATATTTATATCTACATTCATTTTGTACTAATTCCATGTAAGAGTGTCACACCTGTGCGCCTTGGCGCATGCATCCCATAAACTCTTGGGCGTGCTTTGGACAGCGTGCACGCCAAGCAGACTCTCGCTTGCGTGCCGTAAATGACTCGCACCTGCACAGGATTAAGGTACAATCAGCGCACCTATATAAAAACTGTGAAAACACACTTACTTTGCGAAGTATTGAGTTGCGTTGCTGACACGTTACCAAGCCTTATTTCCTTGTTTGGTTTCCTGATCCCTGATTTCCTGTTTCTCGTCTTTGATTCTGCAGAGTCTACAATAGCCTGTTTGTTCCTCGCTTGACCTATTGCCCGTTTTACAATTTTTCCTGCCGTTCTGGATCGTTTACCTGTCTTCACTTGTATTAATAAACACACCTTCTGGACTCACATCCGTCTCCCAACCATCTGTGACAGAACACTTCACACTCCCTGATAAAGAGAATGCACATTCACCTGTTCAGGAACAAACTAATGTTAATGGGGCTAAAACAGCCACCGTCAAATGGTGCAGTTGGAGTGTTGGACTTGACTCGGACTCAACTCTGATCAGTAGTGGACTCGACTCAAATTTTTTTTAATGACTTGGACTTGAACACTGGGGACTCGAGACTGGACTCAGACTCGAGGTTTAGTGACTCGACTACAACACAGATATAAACACATTATAAAAGTCACATCAGGTTGCAAAACTACTGAGGTCTTCCTACAACCAGGTTGTGCGCACATCAGAGAGGCTGGTAAGAGAATAAATTATTATAGCAGCTCTATTATGAGTGACAACAAAAACTAACTGTCTTGTGGATGTTCCATAGCATTACATGTGACTGTAAATGAAAGAAAAGTGTCATTATTAAATTAATAATAAAAAGTAAATTAACTTCAGCTCTGATTTGTGCCAAGCAAAAGTAAAGAATCACTAAAAATATCCACTAAAAAACTAGTATGAACCATAAATAAGGAATAAAAACACTTCAGGGTGTGCTGGTATTGAAATATAATAATGGCATCACACTACCTATTGATTTTCCCCCATACCAACATGTCTCAAAGTGTTTTATTCCTTATTACTGTTCACACTAGTTTATTTAAAGTCTTTTATTACCAATACCGGCGGCACGGTGGTGTAGTGGTTAGCGCTGTCGCCTCACAGTAAGAAGGTCCTGGGTTCGAGCCCCGGGGCCGGCGAGGGCCTTTCTGTGTGGAGTTTGCATGTTCTCCCCGTGTCCGCGTGGGTTTCCTCCGGGTGCTCCGGTTTCCCCCACAGTCCAAAGACATGCAGGTTAGGTTAACTGGTGACTCTAAATTGAGCGTAGGTGTGAATGTGAGTGTGAATGGTTGTCTGTGTCTATGTGTCAGCCATGTGATGACCTGGCGACTTGTCCAGGGTGTACCCCGCCTTTCGCCCGTAGTCAGCTGGGATAGGCTCCAGCTTGCCTGCGACCCTGTAGAAGGATAAAGCGGCTAGAGATAATGAGATGAGATGAGATTACCAATACCAACATTGTTGGAGGAGGTTATGCTTTCGCCTCCGTTTGTTTGTCTGTTCCCAATGTAATTCAAAAAGTAGTGAACGAATTTTGATTAAATTTGGCGTACAGCTTTATTCTTATCCTAGGTTTAAGTGATTTGATTCTGATGTTGATGATATGTGGCTTGGTGTCAGTATGCACTTTACCCTTCTAGTTCATTTAGTGTTTCTTTACACTACCGTTCAAAAGTTTGGGGTCACTTTGAAATGTCCTTATTTTTGAAAGAAAAGCACTGTTCTTTTCAATGAAGATCACTTTAAACTAATCAGAAATCCACTCAATACATTGCTAATGTGCTAAATGACTATTCTAGCTGCAAATGTCTGGTTTTTGGTGCAATATCTCCATAGGTGTATAGAGGCCCATTTCCAGCAACTCTCACTCCAGTGTTCTAATGGTACAATGTGTTTGCTCATTGCCTCAGAAGGCTAATGGATGATTAGAAAACCCTTGTACAATCATGTTAGCACAGCTGAAAACAGTTGAGCTCTTTAGAGAAGCTATAAAACTGACCTTCCTTTGAGCAGATTGAGTTTCTGGAGCATCACATTTGTGGGGTCGATTAAATGCTCAAAATGGCCAGAAAAATGTCTTGACTATATTTTCTATTCATTTTACAACTTATGGTGGGAAATAAAAGTGTGACTTTTCATGGAAAACACGAAATTGTCTGGGTGACCCCAAACTTTTGAACGGTAGTGTACATTTGCTTACTAGAGTTGTCGTGAAGCCCTTTTTCACGTTGGGTTTCCTCTGCACGCCACAGCACGCCTTTCTCCACCATGATGGCACTTGAACCAGGAGGTAATGTGACAAGTTCAACCAAATTACGCTATCTGACAGCAGTCTCCAGGAGCAGCTCGCTTACATGCATGGTACTGCGCTCGAGTTCACTCAAAGCGAACCACAGAGCACTGTTTTCACATGAACCTAACATCAGTTCCTCTCCGTGCCTACAGACCCAGGCTTGAAATCACTGTGTGTGTGTTTCACATTCCACTGCTCTGGTGCTCCGGTTCCTTACACACCTGAATGAAGAAATCAAGTCCACTGAACAGTTGGTACAGTTGAGTTGGAGGGCTGTTTTAAGTAAGAATGTAGACTGGGTTGGGAAATCCTGATTCTCCCCTGCAGCCTGCTCTTTGGTCTCACTGTGAGTGTGTCCCAGATCTCTCTCTGCGTAGCAGCATGCCAGAGCCAAGAGAGACACCCACAGAGACGCTTCTTCAGCTCCGGAGGACAGAGAGAGGAGAGGGAAGGCCTCTAGCTGTTGCTTAGGGGGAAGACAGATGCCCTGCTCCTGCTGGCTGGGGCTACTGCCGTCTGTGCAGGCTCTCTCTCTCTTTCTCTCTTGCTCTGTCACACTGTCTCTACCCCTACACCCCCACTTATCCCTTGCTCCCTCCTGTGGGAACTGGAGCAGGCTGCTTAGGCTGTGGTGGGCAAATGCTCCAAGTTTTGGTCCCTCACGCTTGACAGTAATCTGTCTTTCAATGTCATTCTTTGCTCTTTCTTTTTGCCCCCCCCTTCTTAATTTTCACTGTGTGTTGGAGCTGGAAGAAGCTGCTTAGTCTGAGCTTCAATGGGCAGCGAGTCTGATGCACAGGCCTCTGTCTCTTCTTCTGATCTTCTTTCTTTTCCCATCATCCCCTCTCTGACTGGATGGAGGGCAGTTTGTGCCAGGCTAAGGCCCTGCTTTGTGGGAGACTGGCGCCACTGCTGCTGCCCACCTCCAGAGCCTGGCTCTCACTCAACTCCCTGCTATTGTCCCCATCTCCAGCTACAGACTCATGTAGTGTACAGTATCTGCTTTGGTTAAAGAGGTCGGTGGATCGAAAAGGCCAAAGAAGATAAACATGGTATGCTGATTTACCAATACATGTTGACAGATAAATCACCCACAGTTTGATAAATCTGCCCAGCGTACACAGAAAACACAGCTAGCATCTCCAAGAGATCCTCAAGCTGTAAGGTCTCGAGCAGAGGTTTGTGGGCTGGAGCGATACTGCTGGGGGGGGCTGATATTTTTCATCTGTGAAAACTTGCATGAACCAAATTGAAATACTGTTGCAATAAAAAATTATTCAGGTCAGAAAAAAAACCCTGATTATTTGCTTTACACTACTAGCTATGTTCTGTGTGGTATTTATATAAATACAGTACAAGTCAAAATTGGACACCTACTCATTCGTAGTTTTTTTTTTTTTTGTATTTTGTCTATTCTATATTGTAGAACAACACTGAAGACATCAACACTATGGAACAACATGTGGAACGTGTATGGAATTATGTGGTAAACAAAAAAAAAGTGTTAAAAAACAAAACAAAACAAGCTTCATATTTTAGATTCTTCAACGTAGCCAGCATTTACCTTGATGACATTTTGCACACTACTGGCATTATCTTAACCAGCTTCATGAGGAATGCTTTTCAATTAACAGGTGCCTCGTCAAGAATTAATTCGTGCAATTTCTTGCCTTCTCAATGAGTTTGAGATCAAACAGTAAAAAAAAAAAAACAAATCCAGTAAATAGCCCTATTCCACAACTGTAGTAATCCATATTATGTCAAGAACCGCTCAAGTGAGTAAAGAGAAATGAGATCCATCATTACTTTAAGACATGAAGTGACTTTTAACTAATAAAAATAAAGAACAAAAAACATTGAATTAAAAATATCCCCAAACTTGTGACTGGTACTGTATCTGATTGGCTTTTACCCAATTTCTAAGCGATCTCATAACTCTATCTTTTTGCTAGAACAATGGCTGTACAGATACAATTATTCACAATTGTACCACACACTTGTTGAACTCTCTAATCTGATTGGTCAGAGGCTGTTAATTAAAATAACAGCACAGATCTGACAGTAGTGCCGGCTTCAAGGCAAATCACAGGTTTTTATTAGGAAGCCTTTTTTTTTTTTTAATTGTACAAATGCTGTTCCAGGAACAGCAGCCAAAGGCAGAGGCTGAGGTCAAGTGTGTTAAGGCAGTTAAGAAGGCTGTAATTAGGTAGTTAATTCCCTCGTATACCCACACACATCCCGCATCACCTTTACCTCTACGTCACCGCAGGCGTATGCAACGAATTAACCTATTACACAATCCCAGTGCTCTGAAGCTGCACCAACAAACCCTGCACACACTAACATGTGAGTGTCTGAGCTATTGAGGGGTTTGACCTCTGCTTTTCACACACACACACACACACACACACACACACACACACACACACACACACACACACACACAGAGCCTGGGATTAGTGCATTCGTGTGTGCTTGACTCCTCCAAATCAAAAGAAAGACAGGGGTTAAAAAAAGGGGGCAAACTCCTTTTGCTCTGGCTGAAGCTGGACGAGCGACAGGGGTCTGATTAAATTAGAAGGCCATCCAGCAGCTAAGGCAGCAAATCCAATAACCTCCCCCTATTTACTGGCACGCAACTTAATTAGGTTTTAATACAGCTTAGCGCATGGGGCTGGCCTGAGCTGGAGTAGCCTGGCCACTGCTGCCTCT
This sequence comes from Neoarius graeffei, assembly GCF_027579695.1. Lineage (NCBI taxonomy): Eukaryota > Metazoa > Chordata > Actinopteri > Siluriformes > Ariidae > Neoarius > Neoarius graeffei. Next base: position 40,617,275 of record NC_083575.1, on the reverse strand, counting down.
GCCCACTGCTGGGCCTGCATGTGAAAGAGAGAGAAAGACAGAGTGTGAGGGTGGATGGGGGGCAGACTGTCCCCCGTTCTCTGCTTCCCTGCTGGCCCTGGTGAAAGGACACCATCTGCTGGCTCCCAGACTAACTGAAGCCAGCACAGCTCACACACACACACACACACACACGGCGTGCCTCTGTAACCCGCGCTGAACTGCTGCTACTGCTGCCTCCGCGTTCCTCCTTCTCCCACGAGGCTGTTCGACTGCGATCAGAGTTCCCAAGAATTCGGAAAAAAATTAAAACGTGATAAAAAAAAAAAGTGGCTGGCAACATGCCTATTTGAGTGCTAGCATCTGAATATGAACACGAATTAAAACTAGAAACAAGAATAAAGAGCATGCGCCTTTATTCTAATATTAGTACCAAGCTTAATGATGCGCTGATCCCATTTTTCCATTTCAACTCAATACAGCAATGAGCATCATCTGATTCCTGAGAGAGTCACACAGAGGGAGTAAAAAACAGAAGTTTACTCAAAAGCCTCTATTTCTCCATTTACAAAATACCGATAGATATTATACTGTAAAACTGATGATTTTTTTAATTTGCTTGACTTAAAAGGATAGATAACAATTTTGGCGGAAAATGTCCGTTTTCAAAATCCAAACAAATCCAACCGGTCTCTTCAGTTTTCCCTACAAAGACATGCTGTCTTGACTAAGCCCCTGAATGCTAGTGCAGGAATTGACGTGACATGATTGACAGGCAAGTAGAGATGCCTTCTTTTCCTGATTGGTTGCACGTTGGTGAGCTATGTCGTTTTTCCGGGGAAGTTATAGTGACTAGAATTTTTCCACTGTGCATAGTTTGACGTCATCAGATATTACAGCAATGGGCGAATCAGAGAAGTAGGTTTAATAACCAGACAAAAAAAATGACAAAAATTTTCATTCGCTGTGTATATATAAATATACTGCTCCTCGATTCTCTAACCGAAGCTCATGCTTGTTGAATCTCTCTCTCTCTCTCTCACACACACACACACACACACACACACACACACACACACACACACACACACACAGGCACTAGAGGACCTGTAACTTACAGCTAATGATGTTGAAAAGATGGACATGGACAAGGTGTTAAACAGAAAAGTAACATTAAGTAGTTCTAAAAAATTACAAGTAAAATAATGGAAGCTTTACGTTACACTGGAACTATAACACCTTAGCGATTTCACAATTTAACACTAGGCTAATTCTCCAGAATACTGAATTTACATAAGTCTAAAGATATCCTGAGTGTTTACTGCTCCATCTGTATTTATGAGAATTGGCTTCTCCTCCACTCAGAGTGGGCGAGAGCGGTTTGAGAAAAACTGGAATCCAGAGGCAGCTCAAACAGAAGCTCACACATGGATCAGGAGAGTCAGAGCCAGATGATTCGACCTAAAATGGCTGCAAGTTTCCTCCTCATGAGCCATGTGGATTACAGTGAACATCCTTAATGGTTCCACCTGTCCAGAGCCAGATGATTAGACCCAACATGCCTACACCTTTTCCCAAAAGAAACTGCATCAGCCATTTTCACCATGCTGACATCAATCTTCACAAATATATACAGTGGTGCTTGAAAGTTTGTGAACCCTTTAGAATTTTCTCTATTTCTGCATAAAGATGACCTAAAACATCATCAGATATTCACACAAGTCCTAAAAGTAGATAAAGAGAACCCAGTTAAACAAATGAGACAAAAATATTATACTTGGTCATTTATTTATTGAGGAAAATGATCCAATATTACATAACTGTGAGTGGCAAAAGTATGTGAACCTTTGCTTTCAGTATCTGGTGTGACCCCCTTGTGCAGCAATAACTACAACTAAACATTTCCGGTAACTGTTGATCAGTCCTGCACACCGGCTTGGAGGAATTTTAGCCCATTCCTCCGTACAGAACAGCTTCAACTCTGGGATGTTGATGGGTTTCCTCGCATGAACTGCTCGCTTCAGGTCCTTCTACAACATTTCGATTGGATTAAGGTCAGGACTTTGACTTGGCCATTCCAAAACATTAACTTTATTCTTCTTTAACCATTCCTTGGTAGAACGACTTGTGTGCTTAGGGTCGTTGTCTTGCTGCATGACCCACCTTCTCTTGAGATTCAGTTCATGGACAGATGTCCTGACATTTTCCTTTAGAATTCGCTGGTATAATTCAGAATTCATTGTTCCATCAATGATGGCAAGCCGTCCTGGCCCAGATGCAGCAAAACAGGCCCAAACCATGATACTACCACCACCATGTTTCACAGATGGGATAAGGTTCTTATGCTGGAATGCAGTGTTTTCCTTTCCCCAAACATAACGCTTCTCATTTAAACCAAAAAGTTCTATTTTGATCTCATCCATCCACAAAACATTTTTCCAATAGCCTTCTGGCTTGTCCACATGATCTTTAGCAAACTGCAGACGAGCAGAAATGTTCTTTTTGGCAGCGGCTTTCTCCTTGCAACCCTGCCATGCACACCGTTGTTGTTCAGTGTTCCCCTGATGGTGGACTCATGAACGTTAACATTAGCCAATGTGAGAGAGGCCTTCAGTTGCTTAGAAGTTACCCTGGGGTCCTTTGTGACCTCGCTGACTATTACACGCCTTGCTCTTGGAGTGATCTTTGTTGGTCGATCACTCCTGGAGAGGGTAACAATGGTCTTGAATTTCCTCCATTTGTACACAATCTGTGGAGTCCAAACTCTTTAGAGATGGTTTTGTAACCTTTTCCAGCCTGATGAGCATCAACAAAGCTTTTTCTGAGGTCCTCAGAAATCTCCTTTGTTCGTGCCATGATACACTTCCACAAACATGTGTTGTGAAGATCAGACTTTGATAGATCCCTGTTCTTTAAATAAAACAGGGTGCCCACTCACACCTGATTGTCATCCCATTGGTTGAAAACACCTGACTCTAATTTCACCTTCAAATTAACTGCTAATCCTAGAGGTTCAAGTTTTATTGGTCACATAATTACAAGTAATTACAGTGAAATTCTTATGTACCTTAGGTTGTTGCAAGTGTAAAAGTGTTCACATACTTTTGCCACTCACAGTTATGTAATATTGGATCATTTTCCTCAATAAATAAATGACCAAGTATAATATTTTTGTCTCATTTGTTTAACTGGGTTCTCTTTATCTACTTTTAGGACTTGTGTGAAAATCTGATGATGTTTTAGGTCATATTTATGCAGAAATAGAGAAAATTCTAAAGGGTTCACAAACTTTCAAGCACCACTGTACATGTGTTTGTCTATACTGATTTATAAATCCTGGGCTGATGACATATTCACATATTCAGATTTGCTGTGCAACACATTTGTATACATTTGCTTCTTATCATTAGTGCCACATAAACGTCAGCCGGTAATTAAGGAGAATAATGAAAACTCTTATTTAATTCATGTTTTGAAGTTAATGCATCAAGTAAATGCTTGAAACTCTTCATTAGACAATGCAGTTAATTACAGCATCAGTATTTAAGCTTGTATTTATGTTCTTCAGACGTTTAGTGTAATAAATACATATAATGATATGAAATCTGTTCCTGGAGTGGAACTCAATAATGATATCATAATGACTGTGTATTAGGGCCACTGTAGGTCAAATAAATAAATAAGGTGCTGATGGAGGGTGTAATAGTCACAGAAAATAAATAATCAGAATTAAGAGATTAAAATCATAAATTTAAGAGAAAAAAAAACCAACAACTCAAATTCCGAGATTAAAAAGTAAAAAAAATTAAAAAAAAAAAAAAACCTCAGCCATTCTCAGAGACAACAAATCACATCCTTTCTGGCTACATTGCATTCTGGGAAATGTAGCTGAAAATCTCTTTGTGCTTTATTCTTTTATATTGTGCGATTGAGGAGGAAAGACTGCATTGGCTCAGCTGTTTCACAGTAACAGAGATTTTGAGCAGATAAGAAGAATTCATGCACTGAAAGTAACAGGAAACTGCCCTTACACAATAATTATACATTTATAAACAGCTAAGACAATAAAGGGCACAGATAAACAGAGCTGTGTAGTTTATACAGTAAATTCATCTCTTGTTGCAACCAGGAAGCGCAACAGTCACATGCTTCTCAGCTGCAGTGCATTCTGGGAAATGTAGTTGAAAATCTCATAGGGCTTTATTCTTTTATATTGCGCAATCGAGGAGGAGAGAATACATTTTGAATAACTGTCGGCTCAGCCATGGTGTGTGACATTGATCCAACCTTGCAAAATGAAAGGATGTGACCAAAACAAACAAACAACCCCCCCCACCCCCACCCTCCGTTTATTTTTCTTAAATCTCGGAAATTCTGAATTTTTTCTCTGAATATTACCCCCTCCCCAGCTTTCTTTCTTTCTTTCTTTCAACCTACAATGTCCCTAATACACAGTCATACATAAGTGACAGAAACAAGCAAGTGATTTTAACTGTTTAAGGATATTTTGAAATGAACTCGATATAATGTTTATTGATGACTAGTCTAATTTATGAAGACACTCCAAAACTGTGTAAAAATAATTTTACTCTCATGTAGTATATATAAAAAGTATTAGTGATCATTTCTGAGAATAGTTCTTTTTAATCATTTAGGAATTCCTTCTTTAACACTCCTGATTCACTTCACTGAGCCTTCAGGAGCATCTGCATGTGAAAATCAGGAGTGTATGATTAGTGTTTCAATAAAACTTTACTCTTCAATAAATCTTTACTTTAAAAGGGAACTGAAGTCATTTTTAAACTTGCTTTATTTCTTAATTAGCGTGTTATTCAATTACGTTTTTGGTTTTAGTAACCTTATATTATGACTCGTATTGGCAACTAATTGCAGTTAAATATTATACTTATCGGCCTATTCGGTTTTTAGCCATGTTGAATTTAGTTCGTTTGGTCCACGGCAGGCGTCGCTTATCCGTGCGGTCTTCACGAGACTTGTGCGAGACTTTGAAACATGACATGTCAGCCAGGTGTCAGTGCCGCCATTTTGAAAACTGTTTTCCAAACGAAATATTGCACAAAAACGAGTTTAAATGACGATTACTGCCTACTTTTTTCAAACTTTCCTGATTGCTATCAAAACAAACAAAATTTCCGGCTTGATTGCGTCAGCATTCGAAAGAGGACACTCGCGTCTTTTGACAACGTTGGCAGATGTTGGTCACTTTGATTTCCGCTGTACGTTTTACTTCCGTCCTATGATGTCTCGCACAGGTCTCAACGAATCTCGTTTACAGCCATTGCTTTGACATATGGACTGATGTATTACAGAGCATATTTCAAACACTTGTAACCAGGGCTTTGAACCAGAATTTTTTTCCTATTGGTTCGTTCCGAACAGAAACGGAATTTTAACGTTTCCGGTTTTGGGTTCCACCATTAAATAGACGTTCCCGAACCGGTTAGAACAAAAAAATTTCGTTCCCGGAACGGTTAATTACGTTCCCTGTCAGCTGTTTAACAAATGGCTATAAAATTATGTCTCTGTCTCATCCAGCTTAAGCCAAATGTAGGCTAATTCTATTACAACCTTCATTAAATAAGACAAGAAATAATTCAAAACAATTATTATTTCAAATGTTGGCGATTTGGATTCTCAGCATGTCTTCCCATCTACACAAACAGAAAAAGTGCCAAAAATGAAAGATAATTCGTTTAGTGTGTTACCAAAGGCTAGTCAGGCCCTATGCATTGATAGGCTAACAGAGGTTAACGTCATTTAATGTTCGCGAGCCTCTCATTAACGTGGACAAATACATTGATATCGTGTTTGAAATTGACGTTTTCGAATAACGATAGACTGCAATATTTACCTCTTATTTAAGATGTGGAGACGTGATAGTAGTCCACCCTCCCGCTCTCTCCATTCAGTCAGCGAACGTCACACAGGAAGTGAACCCCAGCGGGTCATAGAAACTTGCGCAGGAGAAGAATGACTTTTTTATTTGTAGGCTACGGAAACTTTGAGGAACGAAATAAAAACCGGTATTAACCGGTTACCATTATTTTTAATAAGCGTTTCTGTTCCGGAACATAAAAAATAATAAAGTTTCTGGTTTCGTTTCTGTTCCATGTGAAACAGAAAAAGTTCCCGGTTTTCGTTTTCGTTCCTTGAACCGGTTCAAAGCCCTGCTTGTAACTTGCAATAGCAGCGATAAAATAGCTGTCAGAAATGCATTCCTATATTTAATAAAATGAGATAAATAGAATTTTGATGAAAAAAATTTGCCTTCAGGTCCCCTTTAAAGCTTGTATCTTGAACAAAATAACATTTCCATATATTTTTACAAACTTATTGCTACTTCCGAACTTTTGTTCTCCTAATCTCTAAAGAGGAAAACAATTACTCGCAGTACGCATCATCACTTGCGCAGCTCTCGACACATCCTGCAACTAAAAAGCTCATTTCCATTCAGTATTCGTGCTCTGTGTGCATGTATGTAACTGTATATTCACCACCACCTGCACCTCAGCCCGACTTAGACAATTTAACCACAGTCAGCTGTTATTTTCCTGAAAGCTTGCACCGAGGGCCTTTTAAAGGAGCACAGCGAGCACTTTTTGGTGTCATAAATGAGACCCTTGTGCGAGACAAGAAGCGCATGGATGCACTGTGGAACATTTTACAGCTTTGCCTTGGGATGCGCTTGGTACACGAGCAGAGCCAAAACTCCACACCTCTCCTCCAGCAGGCCACAGAGCCGCGGGCATCACGGGACAGCTGGTCATAGAGGGGCTGAAGTGTGGGAGGAAGGTGGAGAGGCACACTGCTGCCCCCTAGCTTCACTATAGAGATCTGCAACCGTGTGGTTTCTGTAGCACACCAAAGCAGGTTGAAGTTTTACACCACCGGTCATTCTTGATCTCTGAAAACACAATCCGTGACGTCCAGTGTTGAGTGAGGGTGAGGGGACAAGACGCAGGCAGCTTCCTTTAAAATATGCTCTCACGCAGTACCAGTCAAAAGTTTGGACATACCTCCTAATTCAATGTTTTTTCTTTATTTTTATGAATTTAAAAAAAAACAAAAACACTCCATGTCTTAACCCCTTCAATGCCCTTGGACGAGTCATGTATGTCGTGAAATCTTTTACCGCTGTGCCTTATGACGTACGCTACTCCTCATAAACACCTCCTTTTACGTACCTTACATGGCACACTACTTTTACTTCACAGTGGCACATATGAAATGAATTACAGTCAATGCCTAAAATGTTCTTCCGTCATAAGGCACAGCGGTAAAAGATTTCATGGCGTACGTAACTCGTCCAAGGGCATTGAAGGGGTTAAAGTAATGATGGATGTTGTTTCTCTTTACTTAGTTCAGCGGTTCTTGACATAATATGGATTATTACAGTTGTAGAATAGGGCTATTTACTGTATTTTTATTATTTACTGTTTGATCTCAAACGCATTAAGAAGGAAGAAATTGCACTAATTAACTTTTGACGAGGCACCTGTTAATTGAAAAGCATTCCAGGTGACGACCTCATGAAGCTGGTTAAGAGAATGCCAATAGTGTATCAAGTGTCATCAAGGTAAACGCCGTCTACTTTGAAGACTCTAAAATACGAAACATATTTTAACACTTTTTTTTTGTTTACCACATAATTCTGTACATGTTATTTCATAGTTTTGATGTCTTCACTATTGTTCTACAATGTAGAAAACAGTCAAAATACAGAAAAACCTATGAATGAGTAGGGGTGTACAAACTTTTGACTAGTACTGTATGTAGAAATGCTGTTGTGCAATTAATGAGTTTAACACAACTTTTTTTTTTAAATAAGGAAAGGTCACAAAGCTGCTCATTTTATTTGACATAACGGTGAGCTTTAAATGTCAGGCTTTAAAAACATGCCATTAATGTTGGATTCCAAGGCAGCAAGAATCATTTCGTTTTAGTAAACGGTCGAACCATTTAAATGATTCTTCTGAATAGTTTAATATTTTAAATGAACTTGTTTATTTTAATATAAATGACATAAGCAGATGTTAATACAATGTAGCTATCATTAAATTCATTAAATTAGTCCTTCTGAGTCTTTCTGAGCAGCACAGCCAAAACCGTTATCAGGTTGTCAGGTGAAGACGGTGGTGCTGGTGGTGGTGGTGGTGGGGTGGTGGTGTGGTGGTGGTGGGGGAACGGGTCGGAAATGTATTCGTCAGATACCAAAAACCTACACTGAAAAGAACTGCATATTACAGAAAGCTTTAGACATCATAGTGCTTTTGTCACAAAAAGGTGCCATTTGAAATGCTTTTGTGTGTTATTTTGGAGCAATCTTCAGCCAAAACGCAGTCATTAGCATAAAAAGATCTGACACAGTTAAGACCACAAACATCATACAGAAGGATGCTAAGTAATCACTGACAAGTATAAGCTACATCACACATGCTGCATCTTATCCTTTCTTTGCCAACTTCATTTGCAAGTGAAAAGTTTACTGAGCTTTCTTGCTCTTGGCTGAATGTTAGGAGAGCAGTTATGTGTGTGTGTGTGTGTGTGTGTGTGTGTGTGTGTGTGTGTGTGTGTGTGTGTGTTTTACACACACACACACACACACACACACACACACACACACACACACACATACACACACTTGCGATAAGAGGGTAAGAGGGGGGTGGCAGGGGACCAGATGAAGCAGCTCTCGCCCGGGGCTCAGTCATCTCCCCGGCAGCAGTGCGGCTGTTCCCAGCCCTGATGTACGCACCCATTTGTTCCCTTACACCATCTCCTTCAGTCTATTGAAGAGTGTTACAGCCACACACACGGCCCCCAATCCTTGCTACACCCGATGCACATCCAGACGCCACAACCATCTTTCTTTATGTCACCATATGGCCGGCAGAAGCCTGTAGATTTAGCCACACATCTGCGTATACATTACCGCACTGCTTTAAAGCACAAGTGTGTTTGCGTCTGTGAGAATGTGTGTGTGTGTACGTATATAGTATGTTGATGAGGCAGGGTGATAATTGGTGAAGGAGCATGCTAGCAGATGTGGTGTGTGTGTTCGTGTGTGTGATGGTGGATTGTGACTTTTATGTGCACTGGGATTGAAACCTACACGGGCGAGATATGCGAAATGGTAAACTGCCAAAAACCTGATCATTTTCCTCTACCCAAACTCTCATTTACTGCTTCACAACTATACAACTAGATAGACATGTTTTATTAAGCTCAGACGTCAAAGAAAAAACGAAGAAAGAAAAAAAAATCTACAGTAAAAATCCATCCAAATCATTCTGAAAGGAAACCGGACAAATCGAATCAACTTGCTGAAATGTGTTTAGTTGAGAGCATGCAGCTTTCTCCATGTATTAATATTTAATTGTTACATATAAAAATAACGTTAATATTAACAGATCACAAACAATTTGCCTCTCAAGAAAACTTTATCTGGTTATAAAAATAATCCGACTTGTTATAAATTAAGCTGCGTTATGACTGAAGAAGAGAGAGTAAAAAAAAAAAAAAATGTTTCTGAAATCTTCAGCAATACTTCACTGCTGTTTCAAATGACCTAAATATGAATCCTAGCATTATTACACAATTGCATACTTGCATACAAACACTATAACCATCTGCCATTATTGTTGCTGTTGTAGTGTATTATGTAAATATTCTATAAAACATAATTTTCCCTACACATTACTAATAAACTGAAAAAAGGGTGATAATTATTATAATATAATTATAGCAATGCTTCTGCCCTGGCTGCTGTGATATATATCTGTTTTGATTCAGATGGTGACAATGACTTTCCAGTCAGTAAATGCCAGCCATGAGACAGGACAGTGAACTCGTGCTCCAAATGCATTTAAGAAATAAATAGCGTTGAAATGCATATGTGCCTAAAAAACACTGCTATTACACAGAAGAAAAAAATCTGTAGCCAACACACCAATCCATTCATATTTCACTGGCTGGGTTTCTATGATATCTCACCCCAATCTCCGGGCAAAAAAAATATGTTAATAGCGCGAGAAAAATAAATAAATTATGTGCAGGAGTGAAACATTGTGTGCTGAAAACCCCTGTGTTGCTTGGCGTTGGCTCTCAAATGGTAAAAATAAATCAAGCTGATTTTCCAAATGCTGCATGCGTGCCACGCTGTTGCGGCTCTTCGCAGCACAGATTGTGAGCCCGATCAAGAATATCTGAGGTGGGGCCCTGGCTATTTGCATGTACGCCGATGCCATTTGCACCAGCTTATTAACATGAACACCTTAACCCACGGGCAGCAGGGAGAAGGATCCTACAGAGAAGAGACGCCCGTTGCGCAGAGCACGCATGGTGCACCAGACCTCTCATTCACAAGGGCCACAGTTTGACTTCTACACATGGAATGACATTTCCTACTACACCATCAGTGTGAGAGGCTTCGGAGCATCGTCACAGCTCGGGGCATTGCAGGCTGATTTACACAGCTCATATTATAATATTACATAATTATATAAAATGCATTTTGTTTCTATGTGTGATAAAGCCCAGGTACTGAATTCAGATATTGTCTTTGAGTTTAAAGAAGAAATGTGAAATTTTAACCCCAATCATGTTAAATCACGCGCAAACCTCCAAACAGTGGTTATAATTTAATGCATATGTATTGTGTATTACATATTATATTATATATTGTATTATATTATAAAATCCCCTGCAGGCAGCATTTACATCTATATTCAACTATAATAAATAAAAATGGCTGCATCTAGACCCTTTCTCTCTACTGATAAAATGAACGCTGTAGTATTTATGATATGTAAGTAACCGTGTTATTATACTATTATACAAGCTGAGCATTTTTATATCATTTACACAACATGCATTTTTCATATCCGTAATCAAGTTTTACGTGTTTTACAGCATTTACATTCGGCTCTCAGTGAGAAAAGGGGTTTCTCTGACAGGAAACGATCTGATGGGATATTTCCTGTATAATGTGTTGAGAACATGCTCACATTAAAATGTGTCCTGTGTAATGAGTGGTAATAAAATGATTCTTGTTAACCTCTCGAGCTAGTGTATCTGACATGCTGTGTATAAAGATGGCAAGACATTTCAATCCAACTTCTTAATAAATATATCTAGTAGCTCCAAATATTGACCCTGCCCTCTGGTGGTCACATTCAGAGCATCATCAGAAATGTTTAATTTGCCTTGAAAAATGAATAATGATCTAAATCCTAAAAGCTGAAAATGTGCTTTCTTATCATCATCATCATCCAGGATTTTTAAACTTTATAGCAATATATAGCCGATTTTCCTGTTTTTATTAACCATCAAATGCTTTTTTTTTATGTAATACCCCTTTTCTTTTTACAACACCTTAAAGGGAAAAGTGGGGGTTAAAAATGCACAAATGAAATATGTACTGTCATTTAAATCTGCTTACTATATTTAAAGACAAATCATTAAAAAAAACCCAAAAGCTGTTCATTTAACCTCCTACGGCTTAGCGGTCACATGCGTGGACAGCACTTTATGGAAATTCGGAACAAGAATCCACATATGTGGACACACTTTTTCTCTAAAAGTACATCTTATCAAAAGATGATGCTTAGTTTTTATTCTAATCAGGTTCTAATAAGCCCAAATAGCAAAGAGAAATAAAAAATGCATGTAAAAAAAAACAGCTTGGGCCTTAGGAGGTCAAATGTGAAAATTGGAGAAAAATGATATGTCATGTCCTGAAGGGCGAATGTTTTGCGTGATACTGACTGACTGATACTTTTTGAGTGTTTTTGACTTATGGCTCAGTAAAGCACTATTCCGCAGATGAACAGTGTTTGTTTGAAGCTGTGCGAACACTGCAAATGTAATTTATTTATAATATAACCCAGAATATTTATGTGAAACAGGTGTGAATATCTAGAAACTTGTTTTCCCATCTCTCTTGTTTCTCTATCTGTTTATTTGTTCCTGTTTGGCTGGCTGCTGGGTTAAGGCAGTGGGTGTTGAACAATATGGAGGGTTGTGCTGTGAGCAGACGGATGTTGTGCTCCCAGCAGAAGCTCGGCTCGGGCTGGAGTTGCTGCAGATACACCCACACTCGTTCTCTCGCCCACGCGCTGACTTGGGCTGCGTGCCAGACGCCCCTAAAACCATGCATCGTGCGGCCACGTGTAGCTCAACACACGGACCTGACACACACACACACTGCTGTCACTGACACGCCACTCTCACAGATGCCACTTCACACACTGTAATTCGGTCAGTAAGGCTATGACAAAGTCTTCATGGTATGGAGTTAGATGATGCAGGAGTGATGTGGTACAGCAGTTCGGTGTACTTCTTTGAAAATTCCTGAACTCACATTAATTTTTTTTTGTTGTTGTTTAAAATCAACCTACTTACCGTACATGCACACAAATGCATTGTCACACACACTGTAACCAAAGATTACAAATATGTGGTCCTGTTGTTGTGCATCACCAGATTATGAGAATTTTTATGACTGACCTTCCTGGAGAAATTTTGAATTTTGATATAATGTGATAGAGAAATCCAGTTGAACAGTTTATGTGCATTTTTTTCCCCCAGCTTTTTAAGGCCCAAAATATTTCATGTCGTGGTGTTCATTTTAGGATTGACCTGTTTTCTTTCTTGGACTAAAATCTGCATGAGCCCTGAGCTTTTGAAAAGAGGTGAGTGCCGTGACTCTGCGTGTGTGTGTGTGTGTGTGTGTACCTGTGTTTCATGCGCTGGTGCATTCTCCCATGCTGTACACACTGTTCCTCCAGCTCATGACAACGACCTCGAAGCTTCTCCACGCTCTCCTGCAGGTGCTCCTTCTCTAAAGAAAGCTGTTCTACCTCAGCCCTGTACACCCACATCCAACACACACATGCACACGCACAAAACACGTTACTTCTTGTACACGCACATATGTAAGAAGGCTGTTCGAGATGCTCGTATAAAAAAAATGAACAAGGTCACTTTGTGATTGCTTCTTTTAAATTAATTTATTTGACCAACAGGAGAGTTGAAGCAAACTGAAATGATATTTGGAGATCTTGAGCATTTAGCCAGTATATTATATTTGGCAGGCAGAGAACGGTTTAATTTTACATTTGGGTTGAAAACCATTAATGTGCAAAAAACCTAGAGATACAATGCAGAATATTTGCCAAGGATACTGAAAGATGGAAGATTCACAGCATGATTTCAGCAGTGAGTAAATGCTGATGAATGCCAATGGACGGTAACAGATAATTGGTGATAAGCTATGTTTCAATTGCTCTGTCCAAGTGCTTTGGGAAATGTGTTTGGTTGGTCTGTTCTGTACAGTCAGCCTTAAATGGCATAAATCATGTGTTTTTTGGCCAACAGACTGAACTGTAGAAATCTTAAAGGCCAGTCAAAAATAACAAGTGGGCAGGCTGAACAGGAGACTGTAAAGCGAGCAGTGTCCTGCAGCTACTGGAGTTGTTTACTCCAGGACCTTATTCTGTGGCCAGCCATATCGTCCTGTACATTACAGCAGGGCTTCTCCAACTTAAATATTAGGCTCAGAATGTATATAAAAAGACGTGCGGTTAGCTTAACATGGGGCAGCCATGGCCTGAGATTGGGCTGAAGTGGCCTTGAGCAAGGCACCTAACCCCCAACTGCTCCCCGGGCGCTGTAGCATAGCCGCCCACTGCTCTGGGTATGTCTGTTTGCGTGCTCATTGCTCACTTTGTGTGTGCATGTGTGTTCACTGCTTCAGATGGGTTAAATGCAGAGGGTAAATTTCACTGTGCTTGAGTGTGCATGTGACAAATAAAGCCTTCTTCTTCTTCTTCTTCTTCTATAAAATAAATAATACTTTGCTTATTTATTGCAGCAATTCCTGAATTGTCTGCAAACAGAAGTTCACATGACTACTCGTTTTTGGTTTGTTTTGGCAGCCCAGTAGGTTAGAAAGTATAAGAACGTAATAATAAGTACAATAATTTTGATCTTGCTGGGTTGTGATTTCTATCACAGCAATGTAAAAACATCTCATGTATGATGGACAATGGACACAAACAGCGCATTCTGATAAAATAAATTAGACTAAGACCATTATGCAGTATCATTTTAAGCAATTTGATAAAGCCAGCAGGATTTTCCCCAGAAACTGGGTTATTCAGTGCATGTACGGATATGCGTCATCAGATACAGTTAGGTCCATAAATATTTGGACAGAGACAACAGTTTTCTAATTTTGGTTCTGTACATTACCACAATGAATTTTGAACAAAACAATTCAGATGCAGTTGAAGTTCAGACTTTCAGCTTTAATTCAGTGGGTTGAACAAAATGATTGCATAAAAATGTGAGGAACTAAAGCATTTTTTAAACACAATCCCTTCATTTCAGGGGCTCAAAAGTAATTGGACAAATTAAATAATTGTAAATAAAATGTTCATTTCTAATACTTGGTTGAAAACCCTTTGTTGGCAATGACTGCCTGAAGTCTTGAACTCATGGACATCACCAGACGCTGTGTTTCCTCCTTTTTAATGCTCTGCCAGGCCTTTACTGCAGCGGTTTTCAGTTGCTGTTTGTTTGTGGGCCTTTCTGTCTGAAGTTTAGTCTTTAACAAGTGAAATGCATGCTCAATTGGGTTGAGATCAGGTGACTGACTTGGCCATTAAAGAATATTCCACTTCTTTGCTTTAAACAACTCCTGGGTTGCTTTGGCTTTATGTTCTGGGCCATTGTCCATCTGTATTATGAAACGCCGACCAATCAGTTTGGCTGCATTTGGCTGGATTTGAGCACACAGTATGCCTCTGAATACCTCAGAATTCATCCAGCTGCTTCTGTCCTGTGTCACATCATCAATAAACACTAGTGACCCAGTGCCACTGGCAGCCATGCATGCCCAAGCCATCACACTGCCTCTGCCGTGTTTTACAGATGATGTGGTATGCTTTGGATCATGAGCTGTACCACGCCTTCGCCACACTTTTTTCTTTCCATCATTCTGGTCGAGGTTGATCTTGGTTTCATCTGTCCAAAGAATGTTCTTCCAGAACTGTGCTGGCTTTTTTAGATGATGTTTTTTAGCAAAGTCCAATCTAGCCTTTTTATTCTTGAGGCTTATGAGTGGCTTGCACCGTGCAGTGAACCCTCTGTATTTACTTTCATGCAGTCTTCTCTTTATGGTAGATTTGGATATTGATATGCCTACCTCCTGGAGAGTGTTGTTCACTTGGTTGGCTGTTGTGAAGGGGTTCCTCTTCACCATGGAAATTATTCTGCGATCATCCACCACTGTTGACTTCTATTGGTGTCCACAGTCTTTTTGCATTGATGAGTTCACCAGTGCTTTCTTTCTTTCTCAGGATGTACCAAACTGTAGATTTTGCCACTCCTAATATTGTAGCAATTTCTCGGATGGGTTTTTTCTGTTTTCGCAGCTTAAGGATGGCTTGTTTCACCTGCATGGAGAGCTCCTTTGACCGCATGTTTACTTTTATTTTTATTTATTTATTTATTTATTTATTTATTTTTGGGCCTTTTTCACCTCCATTGGATAGGACAGTGCAGAGACAGGACAGGAAAATGAGTGGGAGAGAGAGACGGGGAGGGACCGGGAAATGACCCCAGGCCGGAACCAAACCCGGGTCCCCGGACCCATGGCACGGTGCCCCAGCCACCCAAGCCACGACGCCCCCGCCGAATGTTTTCTTCACAGCAAAATCTTCCAAATACAAGCACCACACCTCAAATCAACTCCAGGCCTTTTATCTGCTTAATTGAGAATGACATAACGAAGGAATTGCCCACACCTGCCCATGAAATAGCCTTTGAGTCAATTGTCCAATTACTTTTGGTCCCTTTAAAAACAGGGTGGCAAATGTTAAGGAGCTGAAACTCCTAAACCCTTCACCTAATTTTAATGTGGATACCCTCAAATGAAAGCTGAAAGTCTGGACTTTATGTCCATGTCCATTATATAACTATAACCTGAATATGTTTCAGTAAACAGGTAAAAAAACAAAATTTGTGTCAGTGTCCAAATATATATGGACCTAACTGTATTCCTCAGTTTTACAATTTACAACCTACTTTCTGTTGGAGATGGAATGGAGTACACTACAGAGATTTAAGAATGTGGTTATTATATCTTAAAGACTAATGCCCAGATTGTTACCTAAAAATGAGGTACATGTATGATAACCGAGTTGTTATTGTTTTGATAAAGCACTATTTAACCAGCTCAGGATTTGAACCTTTGTGACTCTCAGGATGGTAAGGTCAGTGGTGCTAACACCATGGATGTAATTACTGGGATTTCCTTTGGCATTCCTTCTGAAAGACCTTGCCTGTTCCTTGAGTGTGAACATGCAAAGACTAAGAAAGATAAAAGGATAAAGGTTATCATTATGTTTTATTGCACAGATTTGTTGAATACTGATCGGTCTGGTCTGTTCTGTTTCTGAGTGGTCAGTTTATGGCATTCTAGAGTCTGTTATTTCTGTATAACAGACTGCTGTTATGAATAACAGGCCGTCGCTATCGATCGCGTCATTAGCGGAAGCAATAAAATCATTTTTAAATCAACATTTTGTGTCGAATTTTGGATTTCTTTACTAACTAGCCATGTAGTAAGTGGTATAATGTACAGCGAGCTGGTCATTATTGTGAAATAAACCCCTTTAGGGTGATTCAAGACCATTACCTTGTCAGGGTCAGGGTCCCGTCCCCCCACCCACCCCACAATAATGACCTTCTGCATGATTTAATACATTTTATTACAGTGAGTTTCTTGATTTATTTACACTAATGTTTGCTGTAAACTAGTGCTGTCAAAGTTAACGTGATAATAACGCGTTAACGCGATCTCAATTTAACGCGATTAAAAAAAATAGTGCCGTTAACGCAAATTCTAATTTGGCCCTGCGAGTCACCCGTAGTTCCTGTTGAGGCTTGTCGCGCGCTGCTTCAATAAGAGTACGTGTGAGTGATGGAGAAAGGCATAGACATATAAACATCCTCGCCGCCATATTGGATGTGGCAAAGTGGAGATTCTTCAACCGTCTCTGGTATAGTGTCTAGACAGTAGCCGAGAATAAAGATGCCTCATTCATGTGCTGCGTTTAACTGTACCAACAGGTTTACCGTCCAAACGAGATCACATGGGATTACCTTTCACAGGTGAGACTGGAAAAATACTTTTCAGTACTGTTCCTTCAGTCTTCAGTTTCCCAGCTCAGCTCCACCGGGTAGGTGTAGAGTTATAAGCAGTGAGAATTAGAGAATACAGCGCCACACTATGATGAACGTTTTTGAACATATGATGAATGTTTTTATTTTTGTTATCTGTTTTTTTCTTCTTTTATGGCAAAAACTTCTCTTCAAAAGAAACTAATGAAGAGTAAAATAAAACATTTTTTTATTTTCACAGTGATATGCACTTTATTCAAATGTCTTGAATATGCAAGGGATGAAAATCCCTCGGTTTTCTCATCTAATATGGAAGTTATGGATGTCAGTGGCTGTGACAAGACGTTAAGCTCTGCAATAAAAAAATAAAAAAAAACATTGGTACAAAGCAAGCCCATTCACTTTTTTATGCTGATAATAGAATTACAATGGTTTTTCATGTGACAAAAAATGTGCGATTAAATTGCGATTAATCGCGAGTTAACTATGACAGTCGCGACATTAATCGCGATTAAATATTTTAATCGCTTGACAGCACTACTGTAAACTCAATGTAATAACCAACACACTACGTAAGATGTATTTCTAGATACTTATTAGATTCTAGGTACTAGTCATTTGGATGTCCGTGTTTAATTATAGTTACCGTTTTTATTAATAAACACTTTTTTAAAATTATTGCAATGAGTGAGTTTTTCCCCCCCATACTCTACCCACTTCTATTCACGCTTAATAACAACGTTAAAAGAAATCCAAATACTCACTGACTCATACAGTATAGCATATTACTTCAGAGGTTGTAAATGCACAGATCAGGTTAGTGCCAGTCAAATGTCTTGAAGTAATTAAAATAAACATCTTAACTAGTAAATTAAGTAGATTCAGTTTCCAGCTTAGCTGTTCATTAAGAAATTTCTACTGGCTTCGTTATATCAATATATTTGAAAGCATTCTGGAAGACATTTAACAAGTGGTTATAAATAACTTAAAATAGCTTTAAAATTATGCTTTGTTTATTCAAGGAAGTGTCTTTTAATTAATGAAAAAAAACCCCAACATTACTGAATTAGAAGTGTGTCCAAACTTTTGTCTGGTACTGTACATGACTGAATGATGAAAACGATTACCTTTTATTGCTTAACCATTGATACCAAAACCTCTTCCCTTTACTCGTCAAAACTGTACTGTATATAAATGATATAGGCACTGCTTAAAAGTGGAGCTCCTGATGAGTGTATGAGTAAAATATTTGCAAAGGCACACAATCAACCTGAATAGAATAACATTATGGCATATGAACCATCGAATTGTGTAGCGTAGTGTATTTTGCTGCCAATAATGAGATACGCATCGCAGTTGCGAATACATATCGATTCCTTTCTTTGTCACTGTATGCCATGCACCAGAAACACCACCATGACATTTATTACCGTGTGACTCTGCTGGGTGCCTGGTGGACAGCAGTGAACCAGCGCTTTCACTTTACATCATGACTATATCATTACGATCGAATATCATCAGAGATAAGAACTAATCGATATCAATCCATGGTAGATTTAAAGAAGGATGCTCATAATTGCTATTGAACCATACAATAATTATGTTTATACAAGTGTGCATGGTAAGAAATCGTTCAAATAAAAAAAAAAAAAGCATACAATGCAAAGACACGTTGCCCAATAATAATTTTTTTTCCATCAATATTTTCCATAAAATGTGTTAGTAAATAATTCCATGTTATCTTTTTAAAAAGCAAGTGCTGGATAAAAACCCATCCATCTTATGCAAATAAAGATACAAATTTTGTTGTCCAATGGTCAAGCGTTTATGAGATACGCTGGCTTGCACTTATGATCAGGTTCCCTGTGGTGGTACATGTGCATCAGTCGTACGGTCACAAAATCCATCAAAAATCAGGTCGATGCGTTATCATATTCTCTTAAGTGTGGAGCTCTGCTATAATTGCTGCAAAAAGCCACACAGAAGCTGTGATGGTAAAATAAATGAAAGCTGAACTACATACAGACAGTATTTTCTATGCCGGTTGCTGGTTTTTTTTTTTTGGTTGGTTCAATCTGCTGAAATACTTTGAAGATGGCATCCAGACCAAACTCGTCTTTGCAAATTGGTTTTGGTACGAGTCTGAAATAAGATTTACCTCGAATACAGAGTAAACAAGTTACTGATATTCAGGTTATGTTAATAAGATGTATTGTCACAAAATACATTCATCTCCGTCTCCTATAAAGCTTGCTTGGCTGCACTGGTATTGATTGTACACTGGTCCTTACTATATCATTATACTGTGGAACAAAATAGCACAAATCTGTTTATCCGTGTGTCTCCTTGATTTGTCAGTGGAAAAGGGGGATGGGGAGGAAAGAGAAAGCAGGGCAGAAGCTGTGTGTACCTTCCCAAGCTGGGATGGCTGACCGTGGCAGATTGCAGGCTGCAATGTGAGTAATGCGCTTTACGCTGTTTTAACAGCTGACTACCCCAGAGGCCTGAGGTGAGAGGCGCATGTGATAGGCGGAGAACAGAGCCAGGACCCAGGACAGACTGTCATGTGCCAGCGTCCAGCAACAGATCCCTGACTGGGACAGTGAGCATGGACAGGATGCGATGCTCTGGATAACACTGCGCACAGCTCCGCACTATATATCACCCTCATATTGTGGTCACGTTGTGGCATAGAATCAGCACTGTCGTAAACAGGATAGGAAGTCAGTTGTCTGGCAAACACTGAGAGGTGGATTTAATTGAGTATTTCCAAATGATTGATATGATAGGAGCTTAAAGCAACCACACTGGTTCAGTCTGATTGAACAGAAGTGATATTTTGGTATATATTTTATATATTTAGTTATGACAGAGTATTTCATTAACCCGGGTTCTGGATGATTTCCATATGCACTGTTTACATGTGACAAATAAACCTTGAAACTTAGCCCAGAATATCAGAGCATCCCTAACAGGGACAGAGCCGCATGTTATACAATATTTTAACACAGACCTTCAGCTCAAGAGGTCTTTGACAATATAAACATCCTTGTGAAGGGACTGGATATAGCTTTGGATGTGTGCGTGTAAATCTGTGCATTTAGCTTTAAGGAAATCGAGCACTACTCGCCTGTTAGACTGGGCCAGCTCTTCCATTTTTGAACAAAGAGTGCGACATTCTTCCTTCAGCTTCCCTATGAGGCCATTCTGCAAGTTCACCAAAGAATCCATTTCTGCAACTGTGGCACAACGACAGAGCAAATGAATAATATAAATATCGACAAAGCAGAACACTTCATCTACACTACCGTTCAAAAGTTTGGGGTCACCCAGACAATTTTGTGTTTTCCATGAAAAGTCACACTTTTATTTCACACCATAAGTTGTAAAATGAATAGAAAATATAGTCAAGACATTTTTCTGGCCATTTTGAGCATTTAATCGACCCCACAAATGTGATGCTCCAGAAACTCAATCTGCTCAAAGGAAGGTCAGTTTTATAGCTTCTCTAAAGAGCTCAACTGTTTTCAGCTGTGCTAACATGATTGTACAAGGGTTTTCTAATCATCCATTAGCCTTCTGAGGCAATGAGCAAACACATTGTACCATTAGAACACTGGAGTGAGAGTTGCTGGAAATGGGCCTCTATACACCTATGGAGATATTGCACCAAAAACCACACATTTGCAGCTAGAATAGTCATTTACCACATTAGCAATGTATAGAGTGGATTTCTGATTAGTTTAAAGTGATCTTCATTGAAAAGAACAGTGCTTTTCTTTCACAAATAAGGACATTTCAAAGTGACCCCAAACTTTTGAACGGTAGTGTATAACCACAAATGATCGTTCTTTGCATTCATTTCGAATCAATGCCATGTGCATGGAGTGTTATGATTTTTGTCCAGGACATGCCTTTTTGACAATGCTTTTTGAAGGATGGAAATCTCTAAAACCTTGAATGCTATCATTTCATGGTTTGCTTCAGAGGGCACGTTTGGAGATAGAATCATAGATGATAAAGACTACCATACAATCAGTTGACAGGATGTCTGAATTGTTAAGAGGTCACAAATATACCAATATGTTGTCATGCTGCATGCTCCAGCTTCTGTGCACATGTGATAAATCCTGAAAAGATCAGACCACACCAATGACAACACATCACTGTTGAATTCTGGAATCTGATTGGCCAGGAGGGGTTGATTCATTTTTCTATAACAGCACAGGCTTTGATTGTAGTGCCAGCTGTAATTCAATCGCAGGTTTATATTAATGCACTCGCTCTAATCAATTACCTTTTCATACTAAGAACTCATTCACAGCATGAGCTACATGATGGCAGTTCCTGGCTTCTCAGTAGCGTGACAAACTGCACCTTTTAATTTTATTAACTTCAAGAGAGAGGGGAAAAAACCCGAAAGATTGGTGGACTGTTTACAACTTGTTTCATTGATGCTCCACAGCATTACATGTAAAAATGTATAAATGTATAGTACGATATGTTGGTCATTAATAAATTACTCAGTAATAAGTTAGAAATTGTAATTGTTGACAGATTGCTATGGCATAAGAGGCTACATGACGTCCTGTTATAGGAAAATAATCAAATTTGGGTATGTAATGGCATCACGTAACCATCTTTACCTCCAAAAAGAGCACGGCATGTTTTATTCCTTACTCATTGTTCCCTACATGTTTACAAATGTAGTGTCAGCTGTGCATTTCCGAGGCCTTTACACTTGTGGTCAGAAGTTTACATACAGTGACATGAATGTCATGGCAATATTTGGTCTTTCAGTAATTTCTCTGAACTGTTCTTTTTCTGTGGCAGAATGATTGTACACCATACGTCTTTAATTAAAAAACCAAAACAAAAAACACTAGAATTTGGTGCACAAGTTTTAATTTTCTTTGGGTTTTCTGAAATCAACACAGGGTCAAAATTATACATACATGGTCAAAAATATACATAAAGCACACCTAATATTTGGGTAAAATGTCTCTTCACAAGATTCACCTTGACCAAACATTTTTGTTTACCATGAACAAGCTTCTGGCAGAATTCTGGTTGCATATTTCACGACTCTTCATGGTAGAATTCAATTATATATATATTTTTTTTCTTGGCATGGACTCAACTTCTAAGCACGGTCCATATATTTTCAACAGAGTTGAAGTGAGGACTTGTTTTAAGCTTAATGTTAGCCTGCTTTATCCTCCACAACCAGCTCTGATGCGTGTTTGGGTTCATTGTCCTGTTGTAACTCCCAAGTCGTGTTCAAGTTTCTGATGGTTTATGCTGAAGAATTCTGAGGTAGTCCTCCTCCTTCATTATTCCATCCACTTTGTGCAATGAACCAGTTCCACTGGCAGCAAAACAGCCCCAGAGCATGATGATCCTACCACCACCACCAGCTGGTACAGTGTCCCTCTGTACATGGTGGTCATTGTGGCCAAACACCTCAATCTTTGTCTCATCTGACCATATAGCTATCCTCCAGAAGGATTTTACTTTGTCCATGTGGTCAGCTTCAAACTTTAGTTAAGCTTGAAGGTGTCAATTTTGGAGCAGAGGGTTATTTCTTGGATAGCAGCCTCTTAGTCCATGGTGATCTGAACTGTAGACAGTGATCCATCAGCTTCCAGTGTTTACAGCAGGACCGTGGCATGGTGGTTCCCAGGTTGTTCCTGACCATCCAAAAAAATTTCCTTTCAGCTGAGGGTGACAGTTTGGGTTTTCTTGAAGCAAAGTGACTACACCTCACAATAACTTGGATACAATTGTTTGAACTGATCTTGGAATTTGCAGTTGTTTAGAAATGGCTCCAAGAGACATTCCGGAGTTGTGTATATCCATGATCCTCTTTCTCAGATCTGCACTGACCTCCTTGGACTTTCCCATTTTACTGTGTGTTGGTCAAGCCAATGAGTGCTGTAAACAAACCCTTTTTATGAAGCTACCAGCTGTAGTCAATCATGATCACTAACAGGAAGTTAAGAGACCTCGGCCTTGACAAGATAAGAGACATTTTGGAAGTTTCAGCACCTCTGAATTAATAATGTAGTGAGTGTATGTAAATTTTGACCCTGTATGTATAATTTTGACCCTGTGTTGATTTCAGAAAACCCAAAGAAAATTAAAACTTGTGCACCACATTCTAGTATTTTTTTTAAATTAAAGATGTATGCTGTTCAGTCATTCTGCCGCAGAAAAAGAACAGTTCAAAGAAATTACTGAAAGCCCAAATATTGCCATGACATTCATATCCAAGATGACATTCATGTCACTGTATGTAAACTTCTGACCACAAATGTACCTTATTGCATGTTTGCACACATACAGCTTCACTGGCCACTACTGTGCATCAGGAAAGAAAACAACAACAACACGATTCTTTCAGTAAAATTAAAAAAAAACATGGTCAGCTTCATGCCCAGGAACAGCTTCTGAGTCACAGCTATGCACTGAAAAATCCCAGCAGCTGAGCACATTTCTGAACCTTTCTTTGGGATCACTTCTGCATTGGTTACAGATAATATAATAAGAATTATTATGTTTGTAATCAAATAAAGTTGGTGCTGTCAGTTTAAAAAGTACTTAGAGGTTTAAGATGGAGGCCCTTAAGTATACCATGTTACTGGGTAAAGCATATAAGAATGAAGTAATTGGTATTCAAGTACACATACACGTATAGACCTTATTAGGCTGGTTAACTGAACTAACCATCACTGTGTGTGAGGATTAAACTGTTTCTGTGAATCTATAAAAAGTGGTCAGGGCTCTTTGTT
Organism: Neoarius graeffei; assembly: GCF_027579695.1. Lineage (NCBI taxonomy): Eukaryota > Metazoa > Chordata > Actinopteri > Siluriformes > Ariidae > Neoarius > Neoarius graeffei. Next base: position 40,593,297 of record NC_083575.1, on the reverse strand, counting down.
AGTAAGCAGTACTGAATATAGTGAGTTATTTGTGATACAGACCACTGCATTGTTTTTATATTAACAATACGCAATCTATTCATGTTTTTAAATGAAACGCTTTAAATTAATGCATAAACATGAAGCGACAATTCTATTTCCATGCATGCATTTGTATCCACGTTATTAATAGTATTATCATTATTGAGTTTGGTTAAGTAGTCATGAAAACAGCATGCTGTGGTATCTTAAATTAAATCTGGATTAAAGCTCACAATGACGTCTGGATTTTAGTTCAATAGATCTGGGTTATTCAGAGCATGTATATTTTACAATATTCATCCGATTCGTTGTTCATTGTTCAACGACCAAAAAAAAAAAACCAACCAAACAAAAAAAAAACCAATGACCCTTTAGCAGCCAGTAACTCAACTGAGCTTCTGACACCTGACAAGAAAGACATAATATACAGTAATACATTAAAAATGAATATTTTTAAATGATAAAAATAGCATTTATCAATGCTGCTCTGATACTTTAAATAGTTTAACTGCCTATATTTAGGTTAATATAAAAAGTGCAAATGAAATTACCTTAATACTGGAAAAGTTAAACATATGACTTTGGTACAAATAAATAAATGCAATTCCTGAATAAGATATATAAAAACACCTGAATATATGTTGATGTAATTATTGCCAAAAACTGACTTTATCCAGTTACTAGATTATTAGCTCATCCGGCCGACAGGTGATGAGTTTATGCCATCATGTGTTGTCAATCGTCCGTCTGGCGTCGTCTACATTTCATGAAAATCGCTTCTTCTCTCTCAATTCTTCATTGATTTTTATTCTTTTTGGCAGGAAGGTAGGTCTGCCTGGGGTGCATGTAGCTTCTACCCAAATTTGCAGAATTGTAATTAATAATGAAAATATGGAGTAATTAAGCCCTAACGAGCAGTTTCCACACAAATCGCTGCTTCTTCTTCAATTCTTCACCGATTTTGATTCTTTCAGGCATGAAGGTAGGGGTACCTAGGGTGCATAATTTAATTAATTACAATTATTAATGACGTTATGGACTAATTAAGCCTTAATGAGCAGTTCAACAAAAATCGCTTCTTCTTGGTCAATTCCTCACCATTTTGGATTCTTTCTGGCAAATAGGTCGGTATTCCTAGGGTGTATATAGCTTCTATCTATAGCTTGTATATAGCTTGCAACATTTATTGCGCAAGGTGGCCCACTTTAGCTCGTTCCTTCTGGACTAGACGGGGCCGGAGTGAGCTATGGCATCACTGTCTCGCTTAGTACATATAATACACAGCATCTTCTTCTAGATAACTGCTCACATTAATTATCCAAATCAGATTGACCTGCTACTTGCTTCACTTTTTATGCTCACAACACTGTTATCTATCCATAACTAATAACAAGCTAAAAAGTCATCAAGTCTATTTTTATAGCTCTTTTAACAATAGACATTGCCGCAAAGCGGCTTTACAGAATTTTAGTGACTTTAAACATGAGCTGATTTTATCCCTAATAGTCTATCTCCAATGAGCAAGCCTGGAAAAAGCACAAAAAAGGCACTTTTGCATTTAAAAATTTGTGCTAGAATTATGCAAGGAATGCAAAAGAACGTCTGAACTAAATAGACAATATGCACAGAATGCATGGAAATGTCACTAATCTTTTTTTTTTGTAAATTACATTTCTGTTGTAGGTCAAGTCACCGTTTAGAAGAAAGAAAGAAAGAAAGAAAGAAAGAAAGAAAGAAAGAAAGAATTAGAACAGAAACTAAGGAAGGGGATAAATTGTGAGAGTGAGGAAAAAGGGGAAAAAAGAGAGGGCGAGCAGACATACTTATCAATTAGAGAGAGAGAGAGAGAGAGAGAGAAAGAACTGAACAGGGACCATAAAAGAAGTTGACCTTTTCTCTTTCACACATTAGATGAGAGTGCATGAAGCACAGCGTGATGTGTTGGGGGAAGTGGTGTATGCAGTTGTCCTGTCACACATCACTAGTTTACTCCTGACGCACTTTTTCCTCAGTAAGGTTAACAAAACAAACACGCATTCTCTCATCAAGTACACGGATATCAGTATTACGTTACAGATACCCACCAACTATTTGGAACTAGCCGTTGACATTAATGTACATTGCAGTAACGTTAGCTATGTTAACAAGGACAGTCATAACATACAGCAGAAATATTTATGAGTGACTAATGTAGCCAAAAGCATCCCATATTCTTAGATGTTGGAGAGTTATAAGTTGATGGCATAGCTAACCGTGAGATAAATGCTGACAGTAGGACCTATATGAGTGATTCCACGCTTATGGGTACTGAAATGGGGACATGAACTTATTCACCTAAAACCATTTCTTTTTTTACCATCAGGTCACAAAACATGTAATCTTTAATGAATGATATGTTAAAAGATAACTTTAATTTTCTGAGATGTAATAAAAACATATTTATATGCCAAAGTCAAGCCTATGAGTTCCAAAATGATGTCTGTTACATTACTTCTGTTACGATTGTCCATCTCGCGTCTGTTACAAATTAATTACAATCTAGCTATATACCATGTTAATCTTATTGAAAGAATGTGTATGTTTATTCTACTACACACGTTTATTAATTATATTTGCTAAAACATCACCTTCCTATGTTTCAAAAAGTAATTCTACATTGTTAAAATTGAGAATATAAATGTCCACAACACTTCTGTTACGTTCTGACTTTGGCATATAAATATGTTTTTATTACATCTCAGAAAATTAAAGTTATCTTTTAACATATCATTCATTAAAGATTACATGTTTTGTGACCTGATGGTAAAAAAAAAAGAAATGGTTTTAGGTGAATTTTTAAAAATAAGTTCATGTCCCCATTTCAGTACCCATAAGCGTGGAATCACTCATATCCTATCAGTACCTAGGTATAAACTCAATCACACTGCAATACACGCACGTAATTGAGCAACACCCATGGATGCACACCTGCACAACGGCGAGAGAGTCAGTCATGAGGACAAAAAGCCTGTTCATGGCCAGGCTGATCATTCTGTCTCAACCGAATACTAAGAATCAATCATTTTAGGAAGGAGAATATAGAAGAGAGCACACAGGGAGGGAGAAATAATTAGTCTGTGTGAATGGCCATTATATGCTTAAAGAGGGAAGTGGTCTGTGGTATTAAAGGACTAAATCTATAAGCCCACACAGTTTCCTGCTGAGTCTCTGATGCCATTTCTCCTTAGACAACATGTGTGCCATGCAGCCGCGCCAAAAAGAAGCCCTTTGTTTTCCCAGCACTTTGTTCTGGCAATCAGCATGCCTCAAATTTCTCGAAACACAGGTAAATAAACTCGTCGATCCAGATGGTGCAACAGATGTGAGAGCAGCACTCTGAAATCAACAGACAGTGGGCAGTGCTATCCGCTTCCCCTCCATTTTTAAATGCTAACTAATATGAAGCTCCGCGGCTCTGCAGTGCTGAGCATCTGCTCCCTTTGGCCAGCCAAAGGTTACAGGTGTTCCTGATGCGGAGTAGAAAAGGGAGGAGAGAGGGATGACAAGAGGAGGTTGTTTTGGCAAGGGAAATCACACCAGTGGACACCCACCATTCCTCTCGTGCTGCGCTTCCATTTGCTGGAGCGTCTGCGAAAGCTCATGCTCGCGCCGTTGAGCCTGGAAGGTCAGAGCAGCCATGTCCTCCACACAACGGTGCTCCAGTGCCTCCTTCTCCTTCCTGCAGAGATGCACAGAAAGAGATACAGAGAGAGAGAGGATGAGAGGTGTGTTCTTTAAGGTACTCAACATAAATAAGCTACAAGAACATGCAACACACATCAACAAATTTGAGTTGTAGACTTCATTTACACTTAAGTGTTAAAACGAAGCCAATTTTTTTTTTTTACTCGTATCAAATCAAAACAAATTCCACCATGAACTGCTGAACTGTCACCAAATCCTGTTACCGAAAACAGTTTCTCTCTTTAAAACATAACTGTGGCCAAAAAGAGACAGGCTGAAAGAAAAAAAAAACAGAAAGAAACTGCACAAAGTCAAAGTGCATTAATTAACAGCAAAGCCCAAAACTTTTCTCACACACTGGGTTTGGAACGTAGCTGGAGAAGTGACCGTCTCTGCAGGCCTGCTGTCGTCTGGAGTGTGAAGGCGCTCCGCCCGCGAGAGCTGTGAGAGAGAGAGAGAACGGCGAACCCCCGCTGGGCTTGAACAGCGGCCTAAAACACCATCCACACCAGCGCTCAGCAGGGGGCTTGCAAAGGCCTCGCAGCCAGCCATTTGTTAGCACGCCTTTCCAGGGGGCCCAGGCAGGCGTGGGTGCGGGGGCGGCCGGCGAGGGGTGGTGTTTGTCGACCAATTAGCATGAGACAGACCGCCAGAAAGTTCCAACGAGAAAAGTTGGCTTACAGTCGAGTGTCTGGACACCGGCAAGAGGGAGAGGTACACCATTGTTCTGTTAATGGCTCCGAGTGCTTGACTAAGCAGGTGAGATGGAGCATGTGATTTCGAGGTTATGCATGATAGAATATGATGACTATCTGAGGCGACCTTCCAGCTTTGTATTCAAAGAGTTATAGATCCCATGCAGCTTATTTATCGTAAAAAAGCATGTCATCATCGTCTCCCAGTTTACTCAAGGTGGGGTCCGGGGACACCCAAGGGAAAGTGAAGCATAGCCGGGAGGACGCGATTTTTCTCAAGTGGACAGCCACCCTTGAATCGAAGGAGTTTAATCTGAACTTTAAGAACTCAGTGGAAAGTTCAAGAATAGACAGCTCTGATGCTCTAATAAACAGACAAAACATTATTTACAAAACGACAATGTAAATGTTCATAAAATAAATCTGCATTGAGGGGGTGCATGGAATTTATTTTACAGTGAAGGGGTCTCTGGCTACAAAATGTCTGAGACCCCGTGCTCTATGAAATCGCCGTCATCACGTCCGTGACTTTTCACTCAAGCGGTACACGCCTACTAAAGTCCAGACAACAAACTGTCAGCAAGTAAAGCACCTTGCACCTCTGTTATGTTGGTAACCATCTAAAAATGAATTAAATTAGAAATAACTCATGTGAAGTACATTTTAATTCAGTTTCTTTTTATATAGGTGTTCATTTATGCATAAAGGTCATGCATAAAGATAATAGAAGGCTGAGCTCAACTCCTGCATCACCTCCAGCAAGGACACAGAGTGCAGAATGGGGGAGCCAAGGAATATCGCCAGAAAGAAAGGCTATAAACTATAACTCGATAATATATGTATAATATTTATAGTTATATTTATTGAATCACAAATCAAAACTATGAAATAATTATTACGCAAACATTTTTAAGTACCTTATGCATTTTTAGTTCCATTGCTTGAATCACCCATTCAGGAAACGTGCTCAGAACGTGGCACAAAATCACATGCTTTTAGTTTAACAGTGTAGCATTAAATACAGACAAAAGTTTGGACGCCTTCTAATTCAATGTTTTTTCTTTATTTTTATTAATCAAAAGCCACCTCATGTCTTAAAGTAATGATGGATGTCGTTTCTCTTTACTTAGCTGAGTGGTTCTTGACATAAGATGGATTGCTACGGTTGTCGAATAGGGCTATTTACTGTATGTTTATTATTTACTATTTGATCGCAAACGCATTAAGAAGGCAAGAAATTGCACTAATTAACTTTTGACGAGGCATCTGTTAATTGAAAAGCGTTCCAGGTGACGACCTCATGAAGCTGGTTAAGATAACGCCAATCGTGTGCAAAGCATCATCAAGGTAAACGCTGGATACTTTGAAGAACCTAAAATATGAAACATAGTTTGGCTTTTTAACACTTTTTTTTGTTTACCACATAATTCTTTACATGTTATTTCATAGTTCTGATGTCCTCAGTATTATTCTGCAATGTAGAAAATAGTCAAAATACAGAAAACCCTATGTGAATGAGTAAGAGTGTACAAATATTTGACTGGTCCTGTATGTGCTGCAATATGTGGAGAATCGTAACAGGGATACATGTGATATGTTAAATGCGAATCTTACCATATATGCTGTAGTTGTTGAGTATTAAACTACCCCAAATATAGTTAAAAAAAAAAACCCAGAGAAATCAATCGTATTAAAAGTAAAGCAGACCCACTATGGCTTCCTGCTACGCCTGCACAATAGCTGCCCCGCTACAGGAGGTGCAGTTCTGTGGTCTGCTGGGGCAGTCAGAGGCCGTGTCTCCCTGTGCCAGGTCAGGGTGTGTTTTCGGAGTGTGTTTGCTCACTGGCGGTAATAATGTGAGCGAGGCCTAATGTCTTGCGGCCACGAGGCGGCTCTGGGTGGTAGGAAGCTCGGTGGCTGGGTGCTGGAGAGGGGAGAGGGCTGCGGGCTGCCTAAGTGGGCACTATTCAAGCTGTTGCCCATTTGATTTGGAATACCACAGACTGCTCGTGCGCAGAGTTTGCAGCACCCCGCGGTGCACCGTGATCCTACGCCAGGAATGACCAAATGCTACCGTTCCTAAAATGTGCGCAAATTGGAGGCAGCCGGTTGGCTTCATCACCGCTCGACAGTACATGAAGAGACTTTGCCACCATTTGTATGGTAACACATGTGCAGGGGAAACTTTACAAAGTACATTCGTGCTGCACGACAGGAGGAAAACTCAACCGAAGACACCTGCACCAGGCAAATGTTAAAATGACAAAACACTTGCAATCTGATTAGAATACTGCATGATTTAACATAATCTCGTGGTGATTATCTTTCACTGCAGTATAAACAGTGAGGATCAACAATCAAGAAATCGAGAGTGTAGCAGAAAATGGAGGTTTCTGTGGTAGTTAATTTGTGCTACACTAACGCCAATTTATACAAAGTGTACTTACGTACTATCTGTTTAATTATGCGAGGATTTAGGAGTTGAGACACGTAGGTACAAATTGTCCCGTGTAAACAGCTTGGATTAGACTTCAGTTTCCTACCTTTATGTATTTAGAAATCATGAAAAACGCTTATTATATATGTGTGTAATGAGGTAGAGAGTATAAAGCAGATGTGTAATTACACAAATGCTCTCAATTATTGCTTATATTCACACCAAAAGGAATGAAATTAAGAGAGAAACTCCAATCGCTATGCAGCAAATCCATACACATCGACGGCATGGTAAACAGAAGCACACATTATTTTTAACTAGTGATAGCAAATGGACTTAAATTAGTCTACCATAGAACAGATGGGCAAACGCAAAGCACTGATAAATGGAATCTGTTAATTAATTTCATACGTTGTTCATATCTAATTTAGCACATCGTCCCAGTGCCAAGTACGTGATTTTTTTTTTTTTTTTAATGTTTTGTATACTGACTGACTTATCACAGTAACTCTGTGTGTCTTATGGAGCATAAAGTAATATGTGAAAAAACAATGCATGCGTGCACGTGCGCACACACGCACGCACGCACCAAATCTCAGGTGTTTTGCTGCTATTATTGCTGCCTATGGTTATTACACTTCTCTCCCGTTTTCCTCTGACACACACACGCACACACACACACCCATCCCTCGGAAAAACCGCAGACATGAAAGATTCCAACCTGCCACCCCAAGTCACATCTGCTTCCCACACACAACTATTTACTCTCCATCCTAACTGCTCCTAATGCCGCTCCTATCATCCCTACTACCCCCCTCTATCTCTCCATCCCCCTCCTTCATCTATCCTCTCTCTCTGCATGCTCTCCCCCCTGTTTGCTGCTCCCTCCCACCCTTTTTCCTTTAACTAAACTGGCTCTGGCTTCCTCCATCTGGTCCCCTTTCCTTCAGCAGCCCCGCACCTGTTCACACCTCCTCTCCTGTTGGACCGCATTGAACATTTTCTCCGCTGCCAGGGCTATTCTGGCACCCGCAACCTCTCTGTCATTCAATCCATCTGTCAGAAGTGAACTTTGTTTACCACCAGCTTCTGCTTTCTTCTTCAAGAAATGCAAAGCCCCCTCAAGGTCAGCGGCAAAATGAATTGCAGTTGCCACCGATTTACAAACAACCGTCTCTCTCGCACTCCCTCCGGCAGCAAACCGACACATCCTGGAGCAGCAAACCTTCTGTAACTAACTTCCTGTTTTTACCAATATGTCTCTTTAGAAAGTCATATCAGTTGAGGTATCACTTACAGAACATAAGATGTTCAAATACGGTACATGCATTAATAATATTTGCTCTAATGCAAGTAGTCGCAATAGCTGGCAAGAAAAAAGAAAAAAAAAAAAACTTTGTAAGACCTGATACAAAAATGGTGTTTGTCCAAACCCTTTGAAACAGAAGCAAAGCTAGTAGCAAGCACATGACTGACTATGCAAAGAGGATGAGTGAGTGAGTGAGTGAGTGAGTGAGTGAGTGAGTGAGTGAGTGAGTGAGTGAGTGAGTGAGTGAGAGAGAGAGAAAATTACAGACAGAGTGCTTTCCCTGGATGAAACGGCGTGTGCCAGTGATGGTGTCAATGCCCGTGCCCTAAGCAGGGGACACATGGCCGGAGCTTGGGGCCGACCTTCAGGGTGCCCATGCCAGATTCCCCACCTGTACCACCTCTAACCAAATATGCCCCCCAAAAGGCCATGTGTCTGTGGTAAGAAATCAAAACTAAGCAAAAAAGCAGCACAGCTACTGAAGAGCACAACAAACATTTGTTTTAACCCAAGAGAGGGTTGGGATGGGTGGATGCTTCCTGCACTTCCGCTGCTCTCCATCATAAGCTTTGTGATTGACTTTATCTGCCAGATGGAGACGAGCGGAAGTAGAACCCTACTCCACGATGAGAACCTTTAAAAGTGCTGTACGTATGTGTGAGAGAAGAAATCAACAAATGTGAAACTTGTAAACCATAAATTCACAGTAATGTTTCCATTCACTCATTCGTCTTCAGTATCCACTTTATCCTGATCAGGGTCATGTTGGATCGGAGCCTATCCCAAAGTGCAAAGGGGGAGAGATCACCTCGGATGTGATGCCAGTACATCACAGGGCACCATGCACACACTCATTCACACCTAGGGGCAATTTAGAGTAGCCAATCTGCCTACATGCATATTTTCAGACCGTGGCAGGAAACTGGAGAACCTGGAGGAAACCCATGCGTCCACAGTGAGAACATGTGCAACTTCAAACCCAGGACCCTGGAGCTGCGAGGAGGTGATTCTACAGTACCTGCTGCACCACCGTGCTGCCGTTAAAGAGTCTAATGAAGGAATATCCAAATTCCTTTATGCACCACTTCTTCTTCTGACTGCATCAATCATTAGCACTCTGAAACACCCATCCACATTAAACCTACGAAGAAGCAAAACTTATAGTGACCAAGAAAAGGGTGTCATGGACAAAGAGCAGGAAGAAAATCAACCCATCTTCCAGAAACAGTAAGTAGGGCACTTTCTCTGGGCAGAGCTGGCCCAAGTGAGAACAGTTGCACCCAACAGATTTGCCTTCACTTTGCCTGGGGGACTCATAACATTCTGTCCTTTGCCAGCGTGCCTGACTGAGAGCTAGGCCATGGCACTGCAACGCCGCTCTATGGCTTTCCTTCCCCTCAATGTCATTTTTAGGACTGTTTAACAGTACAAGAGCACTTGAAATATACACCATACGGTTCCATGTTTTACAGTGTTTCCTTGTAGGACATTTTCTGCATTTGAACATTAGCATGCATCTAAGGCTCCAAGAGAATAGGCTGTAGGTTTCAAGGGAAATGCTGGGATTTTTTAACCTGGGCCCTATTTCCCATCTTTTTGGGTCCAAATGTTTACTATGGGCGGCACGGTGGTGTAGTGGTTAGCGCTGTCGCCTCACAGTAAGAAGGTCTGGGTTCGAGCCCCGTGGCCGGCGAGGGCCTTTCTGTGCGGAGTTTGCATGTTCTCCCCGTGTCCGCGTGGGTTTCCTCCGGGTGCTCCGGTTTCCCCCACAGTCCAAAGACATGCAGGTTAGGTTAACTGGTGACTCTAAATTGACCGTAGGTGTGAATGTGAGTGTGAATGGTTGTCTGTGTCTATGTGTCAGCCCTGTGATGACCTGGCGACTCGTCCAGGGTGTACCCCGCCTTTCGCCCGTAGTCAGCTGGGATAGGCTCCAGCTTGCCTGCGACCCTGTAGAACAGGATAAAGCGGCTAGAGATAATGAGATGAGATGAGATGTTTACTATGAACAAAAATCATCAAATCGGTCCAGTATTGAGTGAGAACGCCATCCACATCAAAGCAAACCACTTGTTTTCACCACTGACAGGCTCATAATGTTATCCGAAGTGTCGGACAACATAGAAAGGATCCCTACAGAGATACACCTGTGTCTGTGGTATAAGAGGAACAAAACACTTTGGCACATGCTGTTATTGGAAAATAATTAACATTACATCACCCCAGCATTGATTATTTTCCTATAACAGCAGGCCTAATGTGTTTTATTCCCTACAGATAATAAAGTGAAAACAATAAAAAAAAACAATGAGACATTTATTAATAACACTTAGCAATACACTATTAACCACAAGCAAATTGAGGTTGTGACTACATATTTGCCCTCCAGCTAGTATAACGACATGCATTCTGCTCTTGACAGATGAGGGAAGCTCTGGCACTGTGTGAGGATAATCAGGTTCAGAGACTATGTTCTCCCGGGTATATACAGGCTCCCAGTACAGAGCTGCAAATGAATGGCACACATGTAACTGCCTTGAACTTGGTTAGGGCATTAAATAATGGAGTAAATGACTGGCAAATGAGTTGAAGTCTTGCTCAATTGAGGGACATAGCCTCTGGCATGGCATCTGGTCTTACAGGCCAGCACAGAAGCATGCTGAATGGGAGATAAATAGAGGAAGTCACCAGGAATACATGACAGCATCATAAAGTGAGACATCTAACCCTGTTTGTACAATCTCTCTGGATAAGAATGAAGGCTGAATGAACTAACTGTGATGTTGGAAGCATAAGCTTCTGTGATTTTAGGATATCTATAAAGTTTTGAGCCTCAATTTTTGTTCCCACTTTTAAGCAATATTTGTTGTGCAAAGCGTCTCGCATGCATTTAGTAACTAATCATAAGTAACCAAATGTAAGGGCCTATTTTTTTTCAACATGAACTAATTTTTTGCCAAAGGAAGTGACCTTCAGAGGTTTCTAATAGTCACATGGTACAGTATGGTGCCCACATACACCAAGTCAAAATAATCAAATAAAAAAACATTTCTATGTAAAGCTTATACCTGAGATATTTAAACCCAAACAAGATTAAACTCAGGAAGTAGGGATCCAGACAAAAATATAGACGATGGCGATTTCATCATTCACGGCGTCCGTGTCTGCATGGCAGCACTATGTAGTCTATATGTATTGAGTCACCACCACTGGATCTGTGTAAATGAGTTATACTGGAGATAAACGATTAGCCTCAGAGCCTAAAACATACAGACATCTCTCACTATATTACTAGCGCATCTCAAACAATTAGTATATTGTAAAAAAGTTCAATATTTTCCATCAGTTATTTAAGAAAGTAAAAATTTAACATATTCTACACTCATTAGAAGCAAAATAAAATGTTTCAAGCATTTTTCTATTTTAATTTTGATAATTATGGCCTACAGCACACACAAAAAAAATCCCAAAATAATACTTCACTTTGAGTTTGAGGAAAACAGTATAAATACCATGCATCTCTCAATCTAGTTCAGTACACGCAACCACAATCGTGGGGAAGACTGCTGACTTGACAGTTGTCCAGAAGACGATCATCGACTCCCTCCAAAAGGAGGGTAAGCCACAGAAAGTCATCGCTGAAAAGGCTGGCTGGAAAAGGTGCACAAGCAACAGGGATGACTGCAGCCTTGAGAGGATTGTCAAGAAAAGTCAATTCAAGAATTTGGGAGAGCTTCACAAGGAGTGGACTAAGGCTGGTGTCAGTGCATCAAGAGCCACCACACACAGACGTCTTCAGGAAAGGGGCTACAACTGTCACATTCCTAATATCAAGCCACTCCTGAACCAGAGACAACGTCAGAAGTGTCTTACCTGGGCTAAGGAGAGAAAGAACTGGACTGTTGCTCAGTGGTCCAAAGTCCTCTTTTCAGATGAAAGTAAATTTTACTTTTCATTTGGAAATCAAGGTCCTTGAGTCTGGAGAAAGAGCGGAGAGGCACAGAATCCAAGATGTTTGAAGTTCAGTGTGAAGTTTCCAAAGTCTGTGATGATTTTGGGTGCCATATCATCTGCTGGTGTTGGTCCACTGTGTTTGATCAAGTCCAAAGTCAATACAGCCATATACCAGGAGATTATAGAGCACTTCATGTTTCTATTTGCTGACAAGCTTTATGGAGATGTCAATTTCCTTTTCCAGCAGGACTTAGCACCTACCCACAGATCCAAAACTACTACCAAATGATACGACTGTTGGCCAGACAACTCGCCTGACCTGAACCCCATACAGAATCTACAGCGTATTGTCAAGAGGAAGATAAGAAACACCCGACCCAAAAATACAGATGAGCTGAAGGCCGCTATCAAAGCAACCTGGGCTTCAATAACACCTCAGCAGTGCCACAGGCTGATCGCCTCCATGCCACGCCGCATTGATGCAGTAATTTGTGGGAAAGGAGCCCCAACCAAGTATTGAGTGTATAAATGAACATGCTTTTCAGAAGTTGGATATTTCTGTATTGTAAATCCTTTTTTGATTGATCTTAGGGAATATTCTAATAATTTGAGACACTGGATTTCTGATTTTTATGAGCTATAAGCCATAATCATCAAAATTAAAACAAAAAAGGCTTGAAATATTTCACTTTACGTGTAATGAATATAGAAGATATGAAAGTTTACCTTTTTGAATTAAATTACAAAAAAGGTAACAGTTTCCTCAGTTTCCCCACCCCCAACACACACACACACACACACACACACACACATATCTCATCGTTCATTAACACACTGAACTCAGGGACCGCACATCTCACTTTACCTCGCTCATTTGCACTATTCCACACTACCTCATCTTAACAGCTGCTAGTTTGTTTATACTGCTTATTTCATATACCTCAAGTGCCCTTGACTGTTTGGTTATTTGAACCAATTTGTGTGTGTGTGTGTGTGTATATATATATATATATATATATATATATATATATATATATACACACACACGAGTGTTTAGTCTACGTCTAGTTCATATCTAGAGTGCTTATACTGTTTATATTGTCTGTTTGAGTGTTTAGTCTGTGTGTAGTTCTTATCTAGTGTTTACACTGTTTATATTGTCTGAGTGTTTAGTCTATGTCTTGTTTTATCTAGTGTTTATACTGTTTATTTATACTGTTTATATTGTTTGTCTGAGTGTTTAGTCTATGTCTAGTTCCTATCTAGAGTGTTTATACTGGTTACATTGTTGTTTGTTTGTTTTTCAATTATTCTATTTTTTATTTATTGCATTGCCTGTTTGCACCGTGGGTCAGAGAGGACTGAAATTTCATCTGTGCTGTATGTTGAGCATGTATAGCATATTTGACAATAAAGTTGACTTGACTTGACTTGAAAAAAAACCCGAACTTTTTCACAATATTATAATTGTTTGAGATGCACTAGTACAGTACCAGTGAAAGGTTTGGACACCCCTACTCATTCAGGATTTTTCCCCCCCTGTATTTTGACCATTTTCTACATTGTAGGACAATACTGAAGACATCAACACTATGAAAAAACATATGGAACTTCTATGGAATTATGTGGTTTAAAAAACAAAACAAAACAAAAAAAAGTGTTCACTTAGAAGTACATACCTCTGCCAAGGCACAAGTTCGGATTTGCATCAAATTCTAGTCCATTGTTCCTCAGCACATGACCCACCTTTCCTCAGAATGTCATCAAGATCCATTCACTACTTTCTGACTTACATTGGGAAAAGACAAAAAAAAAAAAAACCAGAGGTAAAAACATAACCTCCTCCAAAAAAGTTAAAGGTAAAAAAAAAAAAAGGTTTCATATTTCAAATTCTTCACAATAGCCAGCATTTACCTTGACGATGCTTCGAACACTACTGGCATTATCTTAACCAGCTTCATGAGGTAGTCACCTGGAATGCTTTTTAATTAACAGGTATGCCTCGTCAAAAGTTAATTAGTGCAATTTCTTGCACGATTTGAAGACATCGCCATAATAAACCAAGGCTTAGGACCTGATATTTTATTGCATTAACAAAGCAACATAAAAAGTTAAGTATGTAACAAAGAAAAAAATAATTTTTGATACAAATATAGATTCAACTTATAGACTTTGATATAAAAATCGACAAGTCCTGGCTTATCATTTAATTCATATTATCCGAAGTGTATAATAATAATAATAATAATAATAATAATAATGTCAGCCCTGTGATGACCTGGCGACTTGTCCAGGGTGTACCCCGCCTTTCACCCATAGTCAGCTGGGATAGGCTCCAGCTTGCCTGCGACCCTGTAGAACAGGATAAAGCAGCTAGAGATAATGAGATGAGATAATAATAATAATAATAATAATAATAATATGTCAGCCCTGTGATGACCTGGCGACTTGTCCAGGGTGTACCCCGCCTTTCACCCGTAGTCAGCTGGGATAGGCTCCAGCTTGCCTGCAACCCTGTAGAACAGGATAAAGCAGCTAGAGATAATGAGATGAGATAATAATAATAATAATAATAATAATAATTTATTACATCTATATAGTGCTATATATGTACACTCTATAGTGCTTTACAACTAAAAATAAAAACGAGTGCTCTGAGAGCACAATATCCCCCACTGGCAACTCTGCCATAACTCTGGTAAAATGCGACTGAATTGAACGAAACTGCAGTATGCGTATTACCGACATATAACAAAGAATCTTGTCAAGTTTTGTGAAATTCCTCCAAAAGCTGTGAGAGGAGCTGATTTCAGAAGGTGAGTACCCTTCCTGGGATGGACGGACAGACGGACATCACCACAACATAATCCCCCTCTGGGCCTTTCAGCTAGCGGGGGATAAAAATGCAAACAATAAATATACTTCAAGTCTAAAATCACTACAGAATAAAAATAAATTTTAAAAATCATTCAAATTCTATAAACAAGTCAGAGTCTAAGAAGCATAAACTGATTTAAATAGATTAGATAGATTAGATTAGATTAGATTAGATTAGATTAGATAAAACTTTATTGATCCCTTTGGGAGGGTTCCCTCAGGGAAATTAAGATTCCAGCAGCATCATTACAGATAAACAGAAAAAAGAAATAGAGAAAAACTTCTAGATAAATTAAAATAAATTAAGTATTTACATATACAAATATAAAAAGAGTAAGATATAGGGAAGAGAGGAAGGGGGGAGAAGGGGGGGTAGCAAGAGAGATATTGCACTTTATGTTGCACATTGTCCGGTATTGGTTATTGTCAGGCTAGGCTACTGCTCCTTCCCGTCCTCTGTCCTCCTGTTACCCCTCCTTGCCCCCAGAGAGGAGTTGTACAGTCTGATGGCGTGAGGGACAAAGGAGTTTTTGAGTCTGTTCGTCCTGCACTTGGGAAGGAGCGTTCTGTCACTGAACAGGCTCCTCTGGTTGCTGATGACGGTGTGCAGAGGGTGACTGGCATCGTCCATGATGTTCAATAGTTTGTCCACAGACCTCTTCTCTGCCACTGTCACCAGAGTGTCCAGCTTCATGCCGACCACAGAGCCAGCCCGCCTGATCAGTTTGTCCAACCTGGATGTGTCGGTAGGACAGTTTTCAATTGTTTCTTGAAATTTCTAATGTTTACACATGACTTAAGTTCTCTAGGCAAGGTATTCCATAACTTGGGACCTGCTTTGGCTAGCATTCTTCCACCAAATGAACTTCTCTTGATACTATGAACCACCAAATTATTGTTGTTGTCTGCTCTAGTTCTCTTTAGAGGCCTCTTCGTGATAAGTTCTTCAAGGTACAGTGGAGAGAGGCCATTCAGAGACTTGAATGTCATGACTAGGACTTTGTACTGGATCTGCTGATGTACAGGCAACCAGTAGAGTTGTTTCATGACAGGTATTATGTGCTCATATCTGCCATGTTGGGAAATGAAATGTGCAGACATCCTCTGCATCCTGGTGAGGTGCTTTAGCGTACACTCTGGTAAACTATAAAGGATAATGTTGCAGTAAACAAGCTTAAGCCTAGGTCACAACCGGAAGTACGATTTTTTGGCCGTGCGATTTTTGGCGTTTCCCAAATCGCTGCGTTTTTTTTTGTTCATGGAGAAAGACGCACGTTGGCCGCAAGTTTGTCTTGCAACCTGAAAAAAACGTAAGCGCCCGTAGAGTTTGTTTGACATGACAAAGAACCTCTGCGGCCGGTCTGTAGCCAGTCTACGGCTCGAAAATCAGCACGTCACACGTGCGCCCTCCGTGTGTTTCTTGCACGTAGACCGGCCGTAGGAGCACGTACGGCCGGTTGTGACCGAGGCATTAGACGTTACCATTGTGTGAACCGTTGCCTTGGCTCCCACTATGGCTTATTCAGTAAAACTAATAGGAAAGTCTGGGCCTGCATTCTGGTAGTTTAAAGGATTACTGTTCAATCTGTGTTTAACTATGGAGTTACTACAACAAAAACACCTAATGACAACCATGACACTTAAAAGTATATCACGTTCATATATTATGATATTGGTAACATAGTCATATTGCCCAGCACTGACAGCTAGGACCCATCTAGATTTTTTTTCTACCTGGTGTGTTTATATCAGCATTCTAGTCATACCAGTTAAATGGACATTTGGCTCTGGCAGCATCATGCCTTTGAATAAATAATGGCTGTAGAACAACCAGGGAAGTAGTTCTACAACTAATAAGATTATGCCGCAAATCCAGTCACCCTGACCTTGACTTTCCTTCTGTTAGGACTGAATAACAACATGGATGACTGATAACCTACAAGAATATACTGCAAGTATTTCTTTAGATCGTGCAGCATGGCACAAATACACAGAAGGTTACATTCTTATGTTCGCCAGACTTTGGGACAAACTTTAAGCCAGTCAAACAAAAGGCCATGTGATGTCATGTTCTGTGAGGTCGAGAATGACAGAAGACAAAAGCTGTGGTCCTGCCCCATGCCACATGAGGAGGAGGAGCAAGGGGCCTGCAGCCCTGTAGGCGAGGCGTGAAGACGTGGCAAGGTCTCATGCCAGGCCAATGGGCACACCACTGTCAACATCATGGAGCTCTCCCGCCTGGCCGGCAGCGGTCCCAGCTGCCCCATCCGTTACTGTCTGATTAGTTCTGCTAAGCAGCCCCTCCTCTTGCAGCCCTGCTGCCATCTGCTCCCCCCAACAAGATGGCTGCTGCCCAGCACCTCGCACACCTCCCTCCTACCTGCCAGTGCCCGCCCTCGCCCCAAAGCGAGAACATGGCTTCTCACGGTTGGCGGCAGCCTCTTTTCCTTTTTCCCCTACTACTTTTGACGAAGGGCACAGGCTTCGTTCTTTTGTTGCCCGTCGGATGGTACACGCACCTCCCACTGACTTGGTCTTGCAGCAGTTTGGTGGAGCGGCAGACTTCACGCACAGTGGCAGCCTCCCTCTGGCATGGAGCTGCATCTGCTCGCTCTTTTATTCATTTTCCCATTCTCGCCTATTCGGGGGATTGTGCTCTGCCCTCCCACACACACAAACACACACACACACACACACATTCATGTGAGGTTGAAGGAAGGCAGAGAGGCGTGTAAAGTTTAATGGAATTCTGGGGTGGGATGAGAAAGCACTTAACGCCAACGCTGCAGTGGGTCTTCAATGCTTTATGGGCTTCAGAACAAGAACTTTTTCAGAGGACAAGTTAATGACACTGTCAGCAAAGTGCAAGAGGCCTCATGATCATCAGTATGGAAGTTACTGAAATACAGTTTCTCAAAAGGCCGTAAGAAGTGGTGTACTGCCCCCTCTCCGGACCTCTGCGCGACAGTTCTGCACGTACTACACACCAAACACTCCCAATTAAATCTAAATGCTTTAAACACTTTCAGGCATCATGTCTATTTCTGAAGTGTGATGAACCACAAACACATTCACTTCTAAGGCCATGTGTCATCTCACGCTGCAAGCATAATTTCAATTAGACCTTTGAAATGAGAGATTTACTAAAAATAAATGCTTTACAAAGCTTTAGCACAAAACAAAAAGCATGCGTTCTAGTTCAAAGCAAAAACAAAAGCTTTGACTTGATTGGAAATCTGTAATGCAGGACGAAACATGTTCTGGTGTGGTCATGTTCACACTGAGCTCGAGATTTGGGAAAAAAGTTGAGCTCCACTGGGCATAGTTCATAAAGATGTTTTAAATGTCCTCGGATGACGTGGACACTTTCAAACGTTCCAGTCAGCGTGAATCACAGACAGGAAAAGGACGCTTCAAGAAGTCCAGGCTGATTAGTGTCTTGCTCACTCTGGCATTTTCTTATGCACAGGTTTGATCATAAATATTGGCCAGTTTGATATGTAGCTTCTCCTTAACTCTGAATTTAAGACATGGTTGTTTGGTCATTACAACAGATGCTACAATTCATGTGGACATTTGTCCTAAAGGCAACTAACCTCTCTGTCCAAACCACAGTGAACTCCAGCAAACCCAGAGAGGAGCGCATGAAGTTGTGAATCAGAAGGTGAGAGCATGCAGCTCTTTGGCTTGCATGTTTTTTTTTCCTCTTTGCACACCGTAGGGTCTGCTGAACATTGTGAGAGTTGGGGGTTTGCAAGTAATAAGGGGGTGTGGTGATGGTGGAGAAGGGGGTGGGGGACAAAAAGGCATAAGCAAACAAAAAACAAACAAACAAATGGAATAAAGTCTGGGCTCAAAGCCGTCAGAAGGCGGAGAACAGAGCGGGGGGATTAGGACAGATCCTCGGCTGCACACCGCACAGCTGGCTGATGATCCGATGCTGGAGCTGGCGGCCCTGTCTGTCTACCCAACATGCGCCGGGGGGCTGGGGAGCCCGGGAGAAAGCCCAAAAAAAAAAGCAGCAAGAAAGGAGAGAGAGAGAGAGAGAGAGAGAGAGAGAGAGAGAGAGAGAGAGGAATAAACAAACAAAAGACAACTGCTTCATTTGCGTCCGTTTGGAGGGAGCTGTGATCACTCAGGCTGAGATGAGAACAAGAAAAGAGGAGAATCAAAGGCCAGCTTCAGAGGCCTCGTTCACACGGCCACCCTGCAGGGTGCCCGACGTGCCCGCTCTCTCACAGAGGCTACAGCTGATCCGTCTGTGTGGAGTTGGTATAAAGCAAGAAAGACCCACGAAAGACAAGTCTTAGCCCCAAGGAAGACAAAAAGAATGGACAGATGTCTGATGCATCTGTGCACTGTGGCAGGTCCAGAGAACCTTCTCCAGCAGTGCACATCCACCACACACACACACACACACACACACAAAGCTAAAAACCTCTGTGCTGCCAACAGCCAGGCTGGTCAGCGGCTTAACCTCTGTGATCTTCAACGGGCCATTTTGTCGCCGGTGTGAGAGCAAGTAAAGAGCATTTAAAGGACACAGTCATCTGCTTCAGTACTGTTCTTGCACAGACGACCCACTGGGCAAACAAACCGCAGTTTAGCACTGATAAATAATTCAAATTGAACACTGCGCTGCCTAAACCAACAATCAGCGTTTAAGTCATTTATAAGAATAAATATATTAACGTTTCACAGACTGTTTCTAAGTATAAACCATTTACACTAATCACACTTCATATATAATTCCCACTTTTATGAATCCATTTAACAATAAGAAGGCTGCACGTTTTGTACAAAATAGACTGTTCGGATTATATTGCATTCGGGATATGCTTTGCCTGCTATGTCGAGTCTTGGTTTTTAATACTGATTTCCTGTCTTCCAACCAGAAAATTCAGCATAACTCACACTACCCATAATGATCCAGAGCGAATTGGAAGGAAATTTGAAAACAGAAAAAGATCCTGATGACTGGACTCTGTGTGGATATAGCATAGCAGCATCAATGCAACTGCCACATTGGTCTTTCATTTTATTGCGTTTTCTTTGTCCATTTTCATGACGATACTCGTTCGTATCAGTGCTGCAAACGAGTTTGAAAAAAAAGTTTCTGCAATCTTTGGAGAAGTACACAAAGAGGGCCTGAAAAAGTCTGCATTCTCAAGGAGATGACAGATTATTGTTGTTATTATTAATATTATTATACATGCTGCATTTTAGTATACATTACCGCCTTATTTTATGACACAACACTGCATTGTGATATTTATGCTGAAAAATAAAAGGAAATACAAATTGCATGTCATAAATTCACTATAAATACAGTTTTGCAGGATGGATTAAATTGGGGTAATAAGGTTGGATGTGGGCAGTTCTTCGGTAACGGAATTACATTCACAGCAAAATCTGGTAGCTTTTTAGTTACATTACTCAAGATCATTTTATTTAATCCAATTTTCACACTGTATGGGGTATCTTTTGACCCTAAAAAAAAAAAAAATCACAGAAAATTTGGCTGTTTAACTCTGAACGCAAAATCTTTTACAAGGAAAGAAAACTCAGTAACGTTTAATTTTTTAAAAATTCAAACCAAGATTTCTCTGAAGCGACATTGCTATGATTTTTAAAAATATGGTTTTCAGTACATTTTGCCTTGGATTCTATACTTTAGCAATATCACTGAGCTGACAAGTTAAAGCAATCTTAATCATTTCATAATTTTGGCCTCTCTGCTGAAGAATTGCCCATTTATTAAGAAAAGACTGGTGTGCCTTTAATGTGGCCTGAAGCGTGTTGACCAAATTCTATGTGATGGTGTGATTCATCAAAACCTCCACAGTTCGAAATGTTCATCTGGAACAATAAAAGATTTAGTAATGTGTTAAAGGAGTCATTTGCATATTTCAGCCTTCTGTGATATCAATGATATCCAGTACCGGATCATAAGTGGACGATGTACTGTGGATCTAGACATTAAAATTGGAGTAAAATGGATGCAAGCAGTTTTTGGCAACTAGAAATTTTCTGTACTACAGAGATCTCGATCTGGGAGAGCTCAGAAAATGCATGTGTACTAGAAAGAAAGAAAGAAAGAAAGAAAGAAAGAAAGAAAGAAAGAAAGAAAGAAAGAAAGAAAGAAAGAAAGAAAGAAAGACTTTATTCATCACACACTTGTGAAATTTCCTCTCTGCACCCAGAGCAGTGGGCAGCCGTGCTAACAGCGCTGGGGAGCAGTTGGGAGTTAGGTGCCTCGCTCAAGGGCACCTCAGCCCAAGGCCGTCCCATATTAACCTAACCTGCATGTCTTTGGACCAGGGCTTTGAACCAGAATTTTTTTCCTATTGGTTCGTTCCGAACAGAAACGGAATTTTAACGTTTCCGGTTTTGGGTTCCACCATTAAATAGACGTTCCCGAACCGGTTAGAACAAAAAAATTTCGTTCCCGGAACGGTTAATTACGTTCCCTGTCAGCTGTTTAACAAATGGCTATAAAATTATGTCTCTGTCTCATCCAGCTTAAGCCAAATGTAGGCTAATTCTATTACAACCTTCATTAAATAAGACAAGAAATAATTCAAAACAATTATTATTTCAAATGTTGGCGATTTGGATTCTCAGTATGTCTTCCCATCTACACAAACAGAAAAAGTGCCAAAAATGAAAGATAATTCGTTTAGTGTGTTACCAAAGGCTAGTCAGGCCCTATGCATTGATAGGCTAACAGAGGTTAACGTCATTTAATGTTCGCGAGCCTCTCATTAACGTGGACAAATATATTGATATCGTGTTTGAAATTGACGTTTTCGAATAACGATAGACTGCAATATTTACCTCTTATTTAAGATGTGGAGACGTGATAGTAGTCCACCCTCCCGCTCTCTCCATTCAGTCAGCAAACGTCACACAGGAAGTGAACCCCAGCGGGTCATAGAAACTTGCGCAGGAGAAGAATGACTTTTTTATTTGTAGGCTACGGAAACTTTGAGGAACGAAATAAAAACCGGTATTAACCGGTTACCATTATTTTTAATAAGCGTTTCTGTTCCGGAACATAAAAAATAATAAAGTTTCTGGTTTCGTTTCTGTTCCATGTGAAATAGAAAAAGTTCCCGGTTTTCGTTTTCGTTCCTTGAGCCGGTTCAAAGCCCTGCTTTGGACTGTGGGGGAAACCGGAGCACCCAGAGGAAACCCATGCAGACACGGGGAGAACATGCAAACTCCACACAGAAAGGCCCTCACCAGCCACTGGGCTCGAACCCAGAACCTTCTTGCTGTGAGGCGACCGTGCTAACCACTACACCAGTGTGTGCGTACCTACCCAAATTCTTTTTGACGTAAACAGAGAATAAAGAGAAAACCATTACACATGCATTACGAAATGCATTTTTATGTGAATTGATCGCTACACTCTTATGATGCGTGTTCAGTCTGACGTGTTCAGACAAGATGAATCATGTAGTCTCCCAAGTACACGGTGACTTTACCAAATGTAAACAAATGGTCCAAATTATAACATTTCCTGAACAGCCTGTTTCCCTATAGTACCTCATAAACAATATACGACCGTGTCGTAATACTTGGTCATTCCTCTGGTGAACAGATGCTGTCCCTCCTCTGCAGCTGTGCAGCTGTCTCACATGCTACCTCTTGAGAAACAGGCCCTAGAATTTTATCCACACCCACTGAGGATGCCTCACTGCCTTGCAGCAATGCTGGCCAACACCAGAACCAGGGTGGTGGGTGAGGGAATGAAACCCACAGAGAATTTTACCCAAACGCTCATTACGTCTGCGCAACAGCACCGCATGGGTAGACTTTCACAGGTCAAAGTGTGCTCATACTTGCTCCGACCTTTGTCCTTACTGCAACCACAGAGCCACACACTGTAACAGTCAAAAATTTGGACACACCTTCAAATTCCATGCCTTTTCTTTATTTTTATTAATTAAAAAACACTTCATGTCAAAGTAATGATGGATGTCGTTTCTCTTTACTTAGCTGAGCGGTTCTTGACATGGAATAGGACTATTTACTGTATGCTTATTATTTACTATTTACTGTTTGATCTCAAACGCATTAAGAAAGCAAGAAATTGCACTAATTAACTTTTGACGAGGCACCTGTTAACTGAAAAGCATTCCAGGTGACGACCTCATGAAGCTGGTTAAAATAATGCCAAGAGTGTGTACAGCGTCATCGAAGTAAACGCTGGCTACTTTGAAGAATCTATAAAATGAAATATATTTTGTTTAACACTTTTTTGTTTACCACATAATTCCATATATCTTCCATATGTTATTTCATAGTTTTGATGTCTTCAGCAGTGTAGAAAATAGTCAAAATACAGAAAAACTTACTCATGAGTAGGTGTGTCCAAACTTTTGACTGCTACTGGAAGTGCCATTGTTAAGGAGAATTAACAAATGTCGCATACCTGCAGTAGATTTAACCCCTGAGCCAAAGTAACACACACAGGTTCATCAGTAAAAAATATCCCAACACACTGGCAAGATTGCAGGAACACTTACCACCCTGCCACATGTTAGAAAAAACTGGTGGTCTGGTGATAGAACATGCCCTCATGAGCTTGGCACACTCTGAATGTTAATGTAAATTAGTGAACGTGTAAATTGATGCTTTGCTTACACTAATCGCTGCGAATTTTTGGTGTGAACGTGGTGGTGTAAAATTAAGACTACTTTTCCACAAATAATACTGGCTTTTTTGTCAAACTGGAACAATATAGGATTGTTTCAGAGTAAATAGTCAATTGTATTTCTCAGATAAACAACACACAGCCGTTGCTGGAAAGCTGTGCTCAAATCATGACGGCTCCTCGCAGAATTTTGAGGATCAGCTCTAAGCCCGATTCAGCAACAACACTCAAAGTATGCTGATCGTTGCTAATTAGCTTTAAAACCCACAAACAGAGTGCAGCACTGTGGGATGACGTTATAGAGAGGGCCTGCGTGTGCCCGCTCGCTCCGGCCCTGTTCCCCTGGCACACGGTGTACTGTGGCGTTTTAATAAAGTGCGGGTGCCTTCCAGCCGGGCCGCTGGCACTGCATTGAGCACAGCGTGCGGACAGGCGCAGTGTTGTGGCATGTAATAGGATTAAGGGGGTTACCTGGTGAGGTGCAGTTGGCGCTGGGCGCGGTTCAGCCCCTCTGCCAGGCCGGCTGCCTCCGTCCGAGCTCGGCCCTCTGCCCTCTGGGCCTCCTCCAAACGCTGCTGGCTGCCACTCAGCTCTGCACCCAGCTTCTGCACTTCCTGAAACCCGAGAGAGAGAGAGAGAGAGAGAGAGAGAGGGAGAGGGAGGTGGGATGGTGGAGGTTGATGGGGTTAAAACCTCCATATTGCCTTTTTTTTCATTTTTTTTCCAAAAAGTACTGTTTACTGTAGTAAGCTTGTATTCTCAATTATAAATGTGCCGACATAACTACGCAAACCACCTGATTCAGAGTGAACCATTCATATTTAATATCAATTCTGAACTGAAGCAGTCTCTTACCTGTTGTGCTAACTCGAGCTGCTGTCCCAGTTTAGAGCGGGAGTCTCGTAATTCCCTTTCAGCCTCTTCTTTCTTAAGCTGGGCCTGGCTCAACTGGTAGCGCAGCTCCCCACACACCTATAACAAAGTGCCATTAGCTTTACGGCAGCACTGTTACATCCACGATCACTTGTCATCACTGCAACATTCCTATTCCATCAAAGTTAGTTCAAAGTCAGTTCTCCAGGGTTAAATTCTACACATCAAGTCCAAATATCAAATGAGTAAGAGGACACTTTCACAGCCCTACACAACCCTACTCAATAGGTGCAGAAATTAAATTCTGCCATTTACATAGCTCTACTGCCATCTGGTGCTCATTTATGTCCATTACAATTCATTTCCAACAGCAATCCATAGAACACTATAATAATAATAATAATAATTATAATAATAACAACAACAACAACAACAACATCAGTTATTTAAAACTGTTCCAGTGTTCAGTTTACTTTCATACGAGAAATAAAGCATGGTACTTAGACCAGAACATTTGTGGTGAAGCGGTTTAAAAAAAAAAAAAGAAAACCCTGAGCATTATTGAATTCCCTGTGTGTGTGCTTTCCGTACCCTGCTGTTGTCAGTCTCCTGAGCGGTGAGCTTCTTAAAAGCCTCCTCTAGCTGAGTGTTGAGGGAGTTCCTCTGTCTGTCTCCTCGATCCAAAAGTCCCTCCAGCTCGGCCACTCTGCATGTCAGAGAGGTCACCTGGAACACAAAGAACACACACGGTGCTTTGTGCAGTACTGCTGAGTAAAATCTATAGGGAAAAAAAACTAGAAAATTGAAATACCAATTTCATTTTTGACTCCAAATATTTTAGTAAAATATATATATATATATATATATATATATGTGTGTGTGTGTGTGTGTATATGTGTGTGTGTTATACATGTCATCATTTATAACACACACACAGACATCCATATTATATACATATATTTGTAGATAAAGCATAGCTAACTGGAAATAAACCTCCTTTTGTTTTTTAAACTGAATTTTTTTTGAACCAGTATATGAGAAAGAGGACTGTCCAAAACATCCCTTCTGTTAGATCTTTTGGACAGTCCTCTTTCACATATACTGGTGCTTGCCTTTGGAATGGTTTATCTAATCATAAACAGTCTCAGTCTTCCAAAAATTTAGTCCGAACCTTTTTATCTCAACAGCTTTTGAGATAAAGTGCAAACCCTCGCATGTGTGGTTCTGCAACCCAGGACATTCCACCACCCAACAAAACCGTCACGTCATATATTCATCAAATGTTCAAAGGTGATGTGCATGTTGCAAATGCTATGACTGCTTGACGGATGAGAGATAGACAGACAAAGACTGTGTGTGTGTGTGTGTGTGTGTGTGGTGTGTGTGTGTTTCTGTGGTGTGAAAATGTACATTTATATATGTACAAAACTATACATGTGTCTCCTCCTTATCTCTATCTCACGCTGTAATCTTAAGTCATCTTAGCTTTCCTGTGTCTGCAGAGTGTGTGTGTGTGTGTGTGTGTGTGTGTGTGTGTGTACATGCAGAGTTTTCATGTCTGCAATAAAATGCACAATGATGGCAGGTCACTAATATATAGATTTAGGCACTGCCTAAAAGCCGAGCTCCCATCTGTTCCTGGGTTGTAGAATTTTCTTATATCATAGCCAGTCTCTTTTGTTTTATTTCTTTACTGGCTAGCACTGGCCACTAGGCGGTGTGTATGACTGGTAATTACTAACACTGGCCACTAGGCGGTGTGTCTCATCTCATCTCATCTCATTATCTCTAGCCGCTTTATCCTTCTACAGGGTCGCAGGCAAGCTGGAGCCTATCCCAGCTGACTACGGGCGAAAGGCGGGGTACACCCTGGACAAGTCGCCAGGTCATCACAGGGCTGACACATAGACACAGACAACCATTCACACTCACATTCACACCTACGCTCAATTTAGAGTCACCAGTTAACCTAACCTGCATGTCTTTGGACTGTGGGGGAAACCGGAGCACCCGGAGGAAACCCATGCGGACACGGGGAGAACATGCAAACTCCGCACAGAAAGGCCCTCGCCGGCCACGGGGCTCGAACCCGGACCTTCTTGCTGTGAGGCGACAGCGCTAACCGCTACACCACCATGCCGCCCTAGGCGGTGTGTATGACTGGTAATTACTAACACTGGCCACTAGGCGGTGTGTATGACTGGTAATTACTAACACTGGCCACTAGGCGGTGTGTATGACTGGTAATCACTAACACTGGCCACTAGGCGGTGTGTATGACTAGTAATTACTAACACTGGCTACTAGGTGGTGTGTATGACTGGTGGTACACGGACAAGGACAAACCACAAAAAAATCAACTCGATGGGTTTACCATTTTTTCTTAGGTATGGTGCTCCGCTGGAGCTCGGCTATTATTGTGTGCGTGTGTGTTTGTCAGAGGGAGAGTGTGTGTGAAAGAGAGTGTGCTCATAGATGTTGCGTGTGCATGTGAGTGCATACTTGTGAGAGAGTGTGTGTGTGTATGCATAAATATGCATATGACTGTGTGTACGAGTGTGCACAGAATTGTATATATCATCAGACTCATGATATCCAATATTTTGTAAAGGTTCAGATCAATCCATCAGTGAATTGAACATTTTTTCCCCATTTCCTGCTTGGCCAGATGGTGGCACTGTGCTAGACATCTGAATTACACATGTGAATATCATCACAATCATAACATACAATATTTTGTAAAGTGTCAGATCAATCAGTTAAGGCATTGCCAATTTCTGGCATATTTCCTGCTTGGCCAGGTGGTGGCGCTATAACAGGCAGGCCCATTGGGCGTCAGGTTATCATAATAATCATAATATCTATTGAAGTAAGAAGTGTCCGACCATACAGTCAATGCACTGTGGCTTTCTGACACGTTTCCTGTTTATGTGGCAAGATATTAAAATCATAAGGCCATTTCAACATATTACAAGAGATCAAAAATCCCTTCGCAATTTAATATCAGCGACATCTTGGCATCACGTATAACAAATCTCACATGAATCTCATGAACCGTCTCGGAGGAGCATGTTAAAATTCATCACGTGTCAAAACACACATTATTCAAAACCCTATTCTTTCCTTGGCCAGTTGGTGGCGCTATACCAGACAGGCCCATAATGGCTAAAGAGTATCTCATCTCATCTCATTATCTCTAGCCGCTTTATCCTTCTACAGGGTCGCAGGCAAGCTGGAGCCTATCCCAGCTGACTACGGGCGAAAGGCGGGATACACCCTGGACGCCAGGTCATCACAGGGCTGACACATAGACACAGACAACCATTCACACTCACATTCACACCTACGCTCAATTTAGAGTCACCAGTTAACCTAACCTGCATGTCTTTGGACTGTGGGGGAAACCGGAGCACCCGGAGGAAACCCACGCGGACACGGGGAGAACATGCAAACTCCACACAGAAAGGCCCTCGCCGGCCACGGGGCTCGAACCCAGGACCTTCTTGCTGTGAGGCGACAGCGCTAACCACTACACCACCGTGCCGCCCTGGCTAAAGAGTATCAGAATCAAATTACAAGATGAACCGTCCAGGAGGAGTACGTTAAAAATGACCATGCGTAATTTCACTCCAAATGGCCTTATGACATCATTCCAAAGTTCTACCCATTCATTTCAATGGGAAATGGAAAAAGGGGCGCTATGAAGTCCCTGGGCCACGGCTGGGGGCCAAAAGTCTGTGGCTGAGTAGCGATGACGACGGATGTGTGTATCGAATTTCATGAGTTTTCGTGCATGGGAAATGCCTCAAATAAGGCCAAACGCGGCAGAATAATAATAATAATAATAAGCGGAAGAATAATCCTTCAAAAAACAATAGGGTCTTCACACCGAACAGTGCTTTCACTTTCTTGTGTCATCCATATTTTTTTATGTATTTACAATTGTTTGTATGTATTTACATTGAATTTACTAAATAAAAATCAATCATTTAATCTGATCTCGAGTGCTATAATGTACTACAATTTGTTAGCCACTAGAGGGCAGAAAATATTACCTTTTTTTAAAGCAGGGTTTCCATTCACCTATTTTTATGGATCATAATGTTAACATAAATTGCTTCTATGGTTCTAACTATTTAAAGAAATATTTCACAATATTTATATGTGTGAAAAATATTTCCAGACCTGCTAACCCCAAATAATAATAATAATAATAATAATAATAGGCAGTGATTATCACTGTCACCTCACAGCAAGAAGGTTTCGAGTTCGAACCTCACAGCCAACGGGGGCCTTTCTGTGTGGAGTTTGCATGTTCTCCCTGTGCGGGTTTCCTCCTGGTGCTCCGGTTCCCCCCACAGTTTAAAGACATACAGGTTAGGCTAATTGGTGGCTCTAAATTCCCCACAGTTCAAAGACCTGCCACTGGGGCTGCACAAACCAGTGCATACTTAGTGCCAGTCCCAAGCCCGGATAGACTGGGGAGGCTTGCGTCAGGAAGGGCATCTGGTGTAAAACCTATGCCAAATCAAATATGTGGAACAGATCCTCTGTGGATCTAACGGGAGCAGCTGAAATATTATTATTATTATTATTATTATTATTGTAATATTTGAATAATAATTTCTGTGAAGTTTTAGATTTCACCTTTTAAAATGTAGACTTTTTTGGTCAACTTTTGTTTCCTTTTATTTTCCTGCCAAAAAAGAAGTTTTTGACCATTTTTGGAAAATGGACAAATAAATGTAGTTAACTTTAGTTAACTTATGTTAAGTACTCATATACTGTATCTCCTGTATAAGTATACTTTTAAGTACTGTATTATTATTATTATTATTATTATTATTAAATATTGTTATATAGTGTTAAGTACTAGGGCTGTGCCGATAGATGATGCCATCGTCCATCGACGATGGTGGTCATCCATCACGATGGAGAGCCACCATCGTGATACCACGCCCCCTCCTGTCATAAACATGCATATACGGTATCATCTGGGCCTATTTAACCTAAAAAGTTAGTTTTTTGTTAGTTTAGTTAGTTTTGTTTAATATATAAATATATTATATAACACACACACACATATATATATATATATATATATATATATATATATATATATATATATATAATTATAAAAATCATTATAAAGTAATATCCTATTACCGCTTGTTCACGTAGGCTATGGTGCAGGGACGTGCTAGTGAATATAACATGGAATTACACAAATACAGTATGCTACTAATAATAAATTTCGACTTCATTTTTTAGCCTACACTATACTTTTAATGTAAAATTTGTCATGTTGTTCAAACAAATAGCCACTATTAACGACTTCAGTCGGGAAATATTGCACCTTATCAAACGGCAGTGAAGCGCAGACTTCGGCAGAAGTCAAATAACTTTAATCTGGTAAATAGGCCTACTTTCAGACACAAAATGGTCCACTCTAAGCCATAATGTCAAACCAAATGGAAGAATGAAGGTGATTCTGATAAATGTAGACAGTAAAAAAATAATAATTATATTAAATCATGATTTTAAAAGCTGGCGCAATAATTCAAACACTAATAAATTTGGAAAAATTAGCGCGTTCAAGTGCGCACTAAAGGCCGAAACGCATCTTCAATTGATATGGTGTAAATAAACAATGAGTAATAGCTTAAGTGTAGTTTCTTCTCATAGTTTGAATACTAGTCTTTCATTGTTAGAGCAGATTAATATCTTGCCGTGATCAGTGAGTGCTCGGGGAGGTTCATTTCCACCTGCGCTTTGCGCAGCTCATTTTTCCGAAGCCAGCTGTGCGCAAACGCAGTGTTGACTGCTCGGCAAACTCCAAACGCTCGGTCTGTACTGGCCCTCTGTTGCGCAAGCGAGTTGGTTATGGCCAGGTTCAAATTGTGCCCAAAACAACTTAACCACGGCCATTTTAATTGCCTGATGGCTGTGACAATATTCGCCCCGTTGTTATGCAGGCGATCTTTTTCTCCTCTATTTTCCATTCGGCAAGTGTCTCGCGCAATGCGTCTTCTAAATTGTCCGCTGAATGTGTCTCTGGCATGAAACTCGTCTGCAGGCATTTGGACTGCATTGCCCACTCTCGGTCCACATAATGTACGGTAGCTGACATATAGGGCATCATGTTGCAGCTGGACCACATATCCGTTATCAAGGCCAAATATTCCACATCACCTAGCGCTTTTTTTTCCTTTACGTGCCAAAGCCTCGGATGAGTATCTAATACTTTTAATAATAATAATAATAATAATATATTTAATAACGTGGTATTAAAATCCCCCCCGCACACGATATCATCGTCCATCACGATGTTTGCACTGTAAACATCGTCGATGCCAATTAAGGGGACATCGCACAGCCCTATTAAGTACTGTATATACACCTTTATCTCAAACATAAAGCAAACATGTATGGACTGTATTTCACATTAATGAAAATAAACTTCAAAATTTATTTTCCAAAACATTCTCCGTTTGACAGAAATCTAGGGTGCTGCATCTTTTCATCAGCTCTTCGTCTGAGCTGAGACGAGGCATTACTAATGTAATATAGGGGGAAGGAAGTGGGGCTTCCAGAAGGTCAGTTAATATTGGGGAGTTCAAAACACCTGTGCAACTATCAAGCTTTCCGGATTCATATGTCTACCGTTTTTATTTGGAGGAACAAAAGAAGACTCTTGGAGTATTTTGGAGTGGTATGCCAATGTTAAAATTTGAAGGTCCTGTGTAAAAAGTGTAAAAAGTGTAAAAAATGTATGAAGGTTAGTAGGTCTGCATTTGCAAGAATAATCCACACTGCTGAAAGTACTGACCATGTGGGTGAGCTCCTCTTTCTCTCTCTTACTCTCAGAGCGGGCTGCATCCCTCGCCTGTGCAATCTTCTCCTGCTCTAAAGCAAGCTCCTTCTCCAGTCTCTCCCTCTGCCTAGCCAGCTCAGCGAGGACATGCTCAGACTGTACCAGTGCCTGGGAAAACATCCAGAACATGCAGGAAGAGGAAGAAGTATTTCAGTTTATTCTTAGCATTTCACAGTTAGAACAGCAAACATTAAAGGAACAGTCCACCATACTTCCATAATGAAATATGCTCTTATCTGAATTGAGACGAGCTGCTCCGTACCTATCCGAGCTTTGCGCGACCTCCCAGTCAGTCAGACGCGCTGTCACTCCTGTTAGCAATGTAGCTAGGCTCAGCATGGCCAATGGTATTTTTTGGGGCTGTAGTTAGATGCGACCAAACTCTTCCGCGTTTTTCCTGTTTACATAGGTTTATATGACCAGTGATATGAAACAAGTTCAGTTACACAAATTGAAACGTAGCGATTTTCTATGCTATGGAAAGTCCGCACTATAATGACAGGCGTACTAACACCTTCTGCGCGCTTCGACAGCGCATTGATATCTGAGCTCCGTATGAATGCGCTGCCGAAGCGCGCAGAAGGTGTTAGTACGCCTGTCATTATAGTGCGCACTTTCCATAGCATAGAAAATCGCTACGTTTCAATTTGTGTAACTGAACTTGTTTCATATCACTGGTCATATAAACCTATGTAAACAGGAAAAACGTGGAAGAGTTTGGTCGCATCTAACTACAGCCCCAAAAAATACCATTGGCCATGCTGAGCCTAGCTACATTGCTAACAGGAGTGACAGCGCGTCTGACTGACTGGGAGGTCGCGCAAAGCTCGGATAGGTACGGAGCAGCTCGTCTCAATTCAGATAAGAGCATATTTCATTATGGAAGTATGGTGGACTGTTCCTTTAAAGATAACAGTCTTGGAAGTAAATGTTAAAAACATGATTAGAAAAAAGAAATTGTTAGTAACAGCGCTGAAAGTCAAAATTTGGAGTGGTATCCAAACAAAGCTGCTCCGGACTACATCTCCCAAATGCCACCACGCCCCGCCTCTCCTGAATATTCAAAGCACACCTGTTCCTCATCATCTGCCTAATCACGGCTCTACTTAAGCCCTGCAAACACTCACCTCAGTGCGAAGTATTGTTCTGTGTCCCTGTACATACCGAGCCTTTTTATATTAGTGCCTGATTTCTAGTGTTTCTGATTTTTGTTTACGTTTATCCCGACCTCGACTTCTCGCCTGCCCTTTGACATTTTGTCTGCACATCGACCAACCCTTGCCCGACCTAGACTACGTATTCAGTCCCTCGATTTGGATTTGGTTTACAGTTTGTGATGCACCCGCTCTCCCCTGCACCTGCATCTGTAAGTGCCTGCACCCTGACAGAAATATGTTGGGTGTTGTGTGAAGGTACTTGATATTCACCAGGTTTGTATCTGCACACAGCTGCACATTTGGATTCAGCTGTAAAGATAAAAATGATTTTGTCTTCCATCCATCCATCTATTGTCTACCGCTTATCCGAATCCAGGTCGTGGGGGTAGCAGCCTAAGCAGAGCAGCCCAGACTTCCCTCTCCCCGGCCACCTCCACCAGCTCTTCCAGGGGAATACCAAGGCGTTCCCAGGCCAGCCAAGACATGTAATCCCTCCAGCGTGTCCTGGATCTGTCCCGGGGTCTCCTCCCGGTGGGGCATGCCCAGAAAACCTCCCTTGGGAGAGGTCCAGGGGGCATCCTAACAAGGTGCCCGAACCACTTCAACTGACTCCTTTCGATGTGGAGGAGCAGTGGTTCTACTCCAAGTCTCTCCCGAATGACCAAGCTTCTCACCCTGTCTCTAAGGGAGAGCCCAGCCACTCTGCAGAGAAAACTCATTTCTATGGCTCGTACCCGCGATCTCATTCTTTCGGTCACTACCCATAGTTCGTGACCATAGGTGAGAGTGGGAATGTAGATGGACCAGTAAATTGAGAGCTTTGCCTTTTGGCTCAGCTCTCTCTTTACCACAACAGACCGATTTAGCGTCTGCATCACTGCTGACACTGCCCCAATCCGTCTGTCCAACTCCTGCTCCCCCTTACCCTCACTCGTGAACAAAACCCAGAGATACTTAAACTCCTCCACTTTAGGTAGTAACTCCCCCCTGACCTGGAATAGGTACTCCACCCGTTTCCGGCTGAGCGCCATGGCCATGGACTTGGAGGTGCTGATCCTCATCCCAGTTGCTTCACACTCGGCTGCAAACCATCCCAGCACATGCTGTAAGTCACAGATTGATGAAGCCAACAGGACCACATCATCTGCAAAAAGCAGAGACGTGATCCTGCTGCCACCAAACCAGACACCCTCCACCCCTTGGCTGCACCTAGAAATTCTGTCCATAAAAGTTATGAACAGAACCGGTGACAAAAGGCAGCCCTAGCGGAGTCCCACATGCACTGGGAACAAGTCCAACTTACTGCCGGCAATGCGAACCAAACTCCTGCTCCGGTCATACAGGATCCGAATGGCCCGCAGTAGTGGGCCCTGAACCCCATACTCCCAAAGCACCCCCCACAGGGCACCATGAGGGACACAGTCATAAGCCTTCTCCCGGTCCACAAAACACATGTAGACCAGTTGGGCAAACTCCCATGCACCCTCCAGTACCCTTACAAGGGTAAAGAGCTGGTCCAGTGTTCCACGACCAGGACAAAAACCGCACTGTTCCTCCTGAATCCGAGGTTCGACTATCGACCAGACTCTCCTCTCCAGCACCCCAGCATAGGGTTTCCCAGGGAGGCTGAGAAGTGTGATCCCCCTATAGTTGGAACACACTCTCCGGTCCCCCTTTTTAAAAAGGGGGACCACCCCAGTCTGCCAATCCAGAGGCACTGTCCCCAACCTCCAAGCAATGTTGAAGAGGCGTGTCAGCCAAGACAGCCCAACAACATCCAGTGCCTTCAGGAACTCAGGACGAATCTCACCCACCTCCGGAGCCCGGCCACCGAGGAGCTTTTTAACCACCTCAGCAACCTCAGCCCCTGTGATGGGTGAGTCCTCCCAAGCACCCTCAGACTCTCCGTCCTCCTCGGACAACATGAAGGTGAGATTGAGGAGATCCTCAAAGTATTCCTTCCACCATCAGACGATGTCCCCAGTTGAGGTCAACAGCACTCCATCCTTGCTGTAAACAGTAGGGACAGAGCACTGCTTCCCCTTCCTGAGGCGCCGGACGGTTTGCCAGAATCTCTTTGAGGCCAACCAAAAGTCACTTTCCATGGCCTCACTGAACTCCTCCCACACCTGAGTTTTTGCTTCAGTGACCGCCAGAGCCGCATTCCGCTTGGCCCGTCGGTATCTGTTAGCTGCCTCTGGAGACACATAGGCTAACTGAGCCCGAAAGGACTCCTTCTTCAGCTTGATGGCTCCCCTCACCGCAGGTGTCCACCACCGGGTTCAAGGATTACCACCACAACCGGCACCAACAACCTTGCAGCCGCAGCTCTGCATGGCCGTCTCAGCAATGGAGGTGTGGAACATGGTCCACTCGGACTCAATGTCCCCATCCTCCCCAGATATGCCGTTGAAGCTCTGCCGGATGTGGCAGTTGAAGATCCGACGGACGGGAGCCTCCGCCAGACGTTCCCAGCATATCCTCACTACACGTTTGGGCCTGCCAGGTCTGTCCAGCCTCCTCCTCCGCTATCTGATCCAGCTCACCACCAGGTAGTGATCAGTTGACAGCTCTGCTCCTCTCTTCACCCGAATGTCCAAGACATATGGTTGTAGATCAGACGAAACGACTACAAAGTCAATCATCGATCTACGGCCTAGGGTGTCCTCATGCCACATGCACTTATGGACACCCTTATGCTTGAACATGGTGTTCGTTATGGCCAAACCGTGCATGGCACAGAAGTCCAACAACTGAACACCACTCGGGTTCAGATCGGGCAGGCCGTTCCTCCCAATCACACCCCTCCAGGTCTCACCGTCATTGCCCACGTGAGCATTGAAGTCCCCCAGTAAAACAATGGAGTCCCCTCGTGGTGCACTGTCTAGCACCTCACTCAAGGACTCCAAGAAGGTTGGGTACTCTGAACTACCCCCTTCTTGAATCACCACCTTAATGTGGTGGAGGGGGTTTGAGTGCCTCAGGGATTCTAGGAGCTATTCAGGGCTTTTGCCCCTGGTAGGGTCTCCCAAGGCAAACAAGTCCTAGATGAGAAGTCGGACAAGGAGTGGTTCAAAATGACCCTTATGAAAGGAAAAATGGATATCCAAGTACCCTCGCCCAGACCAGGGATACCGAGGCCCCACCCTGGAGCCAGGCCTGGGGGAGGGGTTCATCAGCGAACGCCTATGTCCGTGGGGCCCAGCCCGAATGAGCAACATGGAACCACTCTCCTGTGGACCCACCACCCGCAGGAGGTGCCGTAAGGGTCTGGTGCACTGTGGATTGGGTGGCAGCCAAAGGCGGAGGCGCTGGCGTACTGATCCCTGGCTGACAAAACTGGCTTTTGGGACATGGAAAATTCTTTTGTCTTAATTTCCTTAATTTCTGCACAACTGCATTGCAGATGTTTACACACACACACACACACACACACACACACACACACACTTGTGTTTAAATCTCTTAATCGATGTTCTTCTTTCAATCCTGGCTTTCACACAACTGCAAATATTTGTCCATTCAGTATAAAAATTATAACACTTTAAATTTCCCCAAAACTGAAGAGAGCAAATTGCATTTAAAGATTTAATTCTGATTCCACTGAGACACTACCACACTGTGCCAAGTTTCCCAAACACATCGCAGCACAAAGAGCATTGTTAAATGGTAGAGCGAACAGCACAATGAACACTCTCTCTCCTAGTTAAGAGGCTCTTAGCATTAAGAGGCTTTTGGAAAACCCACCCCTGATTAGTCTAAAAGCAACTGCTATTTATTCATTTCAATTCCATTTTATTTAATCTGCTATAATTCAAGTCCACAAATTATAACATTTTACATTTTAAAACCATTACCAAAGAATTATATGTTTACAACGGTACTGGCTGATTAGAAACTGATTAATCATTTGTCTGTGTTGCTATGGAATGTAGCTTTCCAACAACTTGATCAATGCGTGATTGTCACTGTGTGAGAAAAGCATGTTAAGGTCGCAAGGTTTTAGACATCTTTAGGTAGACTGACTGTTTTTAGTTCTGCGTTTGTTAAACTGGCTCCTTCCCAGACGTGTTCTTTGGAGGCAGCCAGCCAAAGAAAGGTTATAAAGCAACATTTCCATGTCACTTTGATAAAATATACTTAGATTTTCCTAAAGCAGAGAAGTCAGAGTATATTACTGCCAGAAAAAAATAATCAATTTGGTCCAAAACCCAATATTTTCGCTGTTTTTTTGGTCCGTTTTTAGAATTTAGCTGCTCATTTTAGGCGTTCCTATTCTTTCATAATAGATGCACTGTATGCACACATCCCTACTGAAACACTGACTGCTGACACGGATGTGTGTGTTCTCACCTTGGTCTTCTCCAGGTTAGCCTCCTCTGCCATCTCCACAGCCTGTTTGACCTGATGATAGGCAGCCCACTCCCTCTGCTGTGCCTCGCTCTGACTTGCCCTCAGAGAGCACAGTGCCGTCATCAGCTCGTCTCGCTCTCTACCGCAAGCATACACAAACACACACAGACCCAACAAAAATAAATAAATAAATAAATAATAACAACAATTTTAGTCCCTGAGGAATTTCAAGTAAGTTAAAAACTAACATCTGGATCAACAGGTCAGTCTCATGAAAACAACATGAACACAATCTGGGGTGGGTTTCCCGAAAGCCTCTTAAGGCCAAGAGAGTCTTAAATTACCTCGTAAGAGCCATCGTCAAGCTAATGTGGTTTTCCCGAACAACATCGTAGCCCAGGTAGTCCTTTAGTTTGCTCGAAATTTACGAGAGACCCGGACCACTCGTTCAAAACAAAGAGCGACTCGGTCACAGCCGAATACGCTGCGCATGCGCCGCGGAGGGATGCTCACAGTCAGTGGGGGAAACAGGTGTTGAATCTGCTGCCCGCGTTAAATTAATTTTCTTTTAATTATTTTTCTTCACTTTCTGGTTCAAGTATCTCATCTCATCTCATTATCTCTGGT
The DNA here is from genome assembly GCF_027579695.1 of Neoarius graeffei. Lineage (NCBI taxonomy): Eukaryota > Metazoa > Chordata > Actinopteri > Siluriformes > Ariidae > Neoarius > Neoarius graeffei. The sequence goes on along the minus strand of NC_083575.1, from coordinate 40,555,735 downwards.
CGCTTTATCCTATTCTACAGGGTCGCAGGCAAGCTGGAGCCTATCCCAGCTGACTACGGGCGAAAGGCAGGGTACACCCTGGACAAGTCGCCAGGTCATCACAGGGCTGACACATAGACACAGACAACCATTCACACTCACATTCACACCTACGCTCAATTTAGAGTCACCAGTTAACCTAACCTGCATGTCTTTGGACCGTGGGGGAAACCGGAGCACCCGGAGGAAACCCACGCGGACACGGGGAGAACATGCAAACTCCGCACAGAAAGGCCCTCGCCGGCCACGGGGCTCGAACCCGGACCGTCTTGCTGTGAGGCGACAGCGCTAACCACTACACCACCGTGCCGCCCTGGTTCAAGTGTATCCAGTTAATTATTAAATAAATATACGCAAAACATTATGAATATTTTTCAATGTGTTATGGAATGACATGGATATCGGAATGTCACACTGATATTGCCATATTTTAATCAAATTTAACTCCATTAGGTGAGTGATTCACTAATTTAGTGTCATAAATGAGACACATTTCTGCACCTCTAACATTGTGTGTGTGCGCACACATGCGCGGGGGGGGGGGGTGTGTGGATATCTGTGTGTAGTGTATACCGAAGGAGGTTGAATTGATCTTTATATATATAAACATATATATATATATATATATATATATATATATATATATATATATATATAAAAACAACAATGCTTCAAGCCCGATACGGACATTCATCCATCCATTATCTGTAGCCACTTATCCTTCTACAGGGTTGCAGGCAAGCTGGAGCCTATCCCAGCTGACTACGGGCGAAAGGCGGGGTACACCCTGGACAAGTCGCCAGGTCATCACAGGGCTGACACATAGACACAGACAACCATTCACACTCACATTCACACCTACGCTCAATTTAGAGTCACCAGTTAACCTAACCCGCATGTCTTTGGACTGTGGGGGAAACCGGAGCACCCGGAGGAAATCCACGCAGACACGGGGAGAACATGCAATCTCCATACAGAAAGGCCCTCGCCGGCCGCTGGGCTTAAACCCAGAACCTTCTTGCTGGGAGGTGACAGTGCTAACCACTACACCACTGTGCTGCCCCCGATACGATCATCATACAATAAATATGGATAAAAGAGAATAAGCATCAATTAGTTTTGTCTCTCTTTTCCTCTCTTCACATGTCATCTTTCCCTTTTCTCCTTATTAGACAGCTTTCTGTCCTCATCTATTTTGTGGCTAACGCACGCAATTAGCCCCGACACGCTGGTCTGTCAACCACTGCATCACTCCACGAATCCAATACACCACCACGCTTTAGAATGCCCTTCAAAGTGTCTTTACATCTCAGAAGAGGGCGACCGACTCTCCTGGAGCCCTCTTCCAGAACACCATAGAGAAGTGTCTTCGCCGGCTGCTTGTCTGGCATGCGTGATACATGACCCATCCAACGAAGCCTGTTCCGGATGAGAATGATCTCGATATCTGTGGTGTTGGCACGATTCAGTACTTCATTGTTTGTAATGTAATGGTCCAATTTGATTTCGAGTATAGATCTCAAATGCCATTGTTGGACAGTCCTGAGAAGCGTGATGTGCTGATGACATATGGTCCAGGACTCACTTCTGTACATCATTAGCGGGATGACACACTGATTGTATACTTTGAGTTTTGTTGCAATGGTCAGGTCTCTACAGTTGAAAACCCTGTCCCTTAGTATTCCCAATGCACGTAACGCAACCTGAATGCATGCAGTAATTTCTGCGTCTAACTTGCAATCTTTGGTGACATAACTACCAAGATATTTGCAGCGGTCTACTCTCTTCAACTTGTGTCCATCGTTGTAGAAATCAACCTGTTCACCTACACTCATGGTTTCTGTCTTCTTGATGTTTATCCGGAGGCCCATTTTCTTTGACAAATTGCTGTAGGCAGACAACAAAAGCTGTAGAGCTGTGCCATCATTGGTAAATATTGCAATGTCGTCCGTGTAATGGGCTTCTCATATGTAACTGGTGAGTGTCTTGGTCTTGGATTTCAGGTGTTGCAGGCCAAATAAGTCACCGTCATATCTGAAACTGATCTTGATGCTGAACTGAGGACCTATGTTCTTAAAAGCAAGGTACAGCATGATGGCGGCATATATGCCAAACAGATCTGGAGCAAGCTTACAGCCCTGCTTGACACCACTGTTGTATTCAATTGGCTTGGACAGTTCTCCATCAATATGCAATCTAGCATGCTCTCCAGAGCAGAGCTTCTTGATGACACGAACAAACTTGGGAGGGCATCCAAGCTTACTCAGGATCTTGGAGAGGAGCTCTTGATTCACGCAATCAAATGCCTTAGTTAAGTCAATAAAGGCAATGTGCAGATTCTGACGCTGTTCTCTACACTTTTCCATAATTTGGCGTAAGATAAAGATGTGCTTTGACCTTCTCTGTAGCCAGACTGAGACTCAGGATAAACTAGCTCTGCAAGTCGTTGAAGATGCTGTAACACAATGTTGGAGAATACCTTGCCAACCACACTGAGCAAAGATATGCCATGGTAGTTGCCACAGTGACTGCGATCGCCCTTTTTAAAGAGAATGCAGATAATGGCATCAATCATGTCTGCTGGCAGATTTACTGATGTCCAAAACAGATTGAAGATAATGAACAAGAATGATAGAGTTTGTCCACCATGCACAGTACCTCAGGAATTATACTGTCTAGACCAGGGCTCTTCTTGAGTTTGGTGTTCTTGACAGCAGTTGTCACCTCTTCCATGGTAATGGGATCATCAAACTCCTCAATAAATGGACATTGTCCCAGCTCATCCAGTATGCTCAAATCAACATCAGCAGGTTGGTTTAAAAGCTCGTCAAAATGTTCAACTCATCTCTCCTTGAGGTCATGTGGAGAGGAGAGGAGCTCACTGCTTTTTGTTCTTACTGGATTGAGGGTTTTTGGCTTTGGGCCATAGACGGCATTGATCATAGCATAGAACTCTCTGAGGTTTTTCTCCCTTGCATACCTCTCTGCTTTGTCTGCTTTTGCTGAAACCATTTATTCTTAAGTCTCCTGATCTCATTTCACTGCACTTTCCTGTCACCACAGAGTCTTTTGTCTTGAAGGAGAATCTGAATCTCTTCATCTTAGTCATCAAACCAATCTTCACTCATCTTCTTTTTCTTACCAAAAACATGTTTGGTTGCACTTTGAAGCACCTCTTTCAGACTGTCCCAAGATTCTTCACAATCTTGGAGTTTCTCATCCAGAAACCTCTCCAATTTCTCTTTCCTCTCCGCATTCATTGTTGTGTCTAACCTTGGTGGAGGTCTCATCCCTTTCCTCTTCTTCTTGACCAGTATTGAACATTTGCATAAAAGGAGCTTGTGGTCTGTGAAGCAGTCAGGTGTGGGATTGATCTTTGTCACGTTGATAAAATTCTTGGCTTCTTTCTTGGCATGCATGTGATCGATTTGGTGCCAGTGTTTGGATCGCATATATTGCCAGGTATTCTTAAAGTGGTTCTTGAGTTGGAACATGGTTCCCATCACTGACAGTTCGAAGCGGGTACAAAATCCCAACAGCATCAAGCCATTAGAGTTCATTTTACCTACTCCATGCTTTCCAATGACGGATGGCCAAGATTCCCAATCCTTACGAACACGAGCATTGAAATTTCCCAGAACAATTATGCTGTCCCCTTTTATATTTTATTAGATAGATAGATAGATAGATAGATAGATAGATAGATAGATAGATAGATAGATAGATAGATAAGGAGGTCAATTTATATATAAGGAGGTCAATACAACCTCCTTAGGTACACATTACACACAGATAAAAACCCCTCTCGCTTTCTCTCTCCCCATCATGCGCACTTATAAGGGAGAACATTGCCCACTTGGCAACTGAAATAATCCTGACTGCATGATCAGGGGGTAACAGTGAAATGAGCGGGCACGTTTGTTCATTTACTTAATTATTTAGCTTATTATTTGCTCATTCTTTCGTGTGAACGTTTGTTCATTTAATTATAAACATGCTTGGAATAAAAATATTGCCCAAAAATGTAAAATAGTTTAATTAATTACCACATTATATATGTAATGCTTCCAGATGATACTATATATTCTCTTATTTTTTTTAGATATAATTTTTGGGGCTTTTTTTTTCACCTTTATTGGATAGGACAGTGTAGAGACAGGAAATGAGCGGGAGAGAGAGACGGGGAGGGATCGGGAAATGACCTCGGGTCGGAATCGAACCCGGGTCCCCGGATTTATGGTATGGCGCCTTATCCACCTGAGCCACGACACCCCCTATATTCTCTTATTTTAAACACTTTATATTTTGTTAGATTTTGGTTAAAAACAAATGCCATATGACCTTATCGACTGGATTTAGCAACTATTAATGCCTTCAGCAACGACAGTACGATTGCCTTTAGCAATAACTACTAATGCCTGTATTGGGGATGCACACTGCAAAGAAGCTCTTCGTCCTGCTGCTCTTTAGACTCCTTCTTACGAGTGAGTTCGGGAAAACCACGTACAGAGACAACATACAGTACGTTGCTTAAGAGAGTCTCTCAACTCACTCTTTAGCTCTAAAGGGCAACGTTATCAGGAAACCCACCTCTGTTTGTTCACTAATCAGAAAACTGCAAAGCCTCCTAATTTGAATGACTGCTCCATTGTGGCACATAATCTACAGATCAACTGATCTACTGCATAAAGAAAATCAATATCAGCTCTCCCTTTAACCTTGCTGTGAGCTTAAATAACTGATTAAAAAGAATCAAAAACAATCAACAGATAATCAACCATACAAACAGCTGTTAATGAACTTTCTATTAACTTTAGACCTACTGACAATTATTAAATCTACAGGACATGTCTATAGTAATTATTCCTATGTAAACACAACTTGTACTGATATACAGTGACTTACAAAAGTATTCAAGCCCCGGAATTGATCAGATTTGTCTAAATAACAATTTATATGTAAATACATATCCTCTTCCTGTCAGTATTTTTATTGTAAACTCATGTTCTCTTACAGTGAATTTCCAACATCAAACTCAATTACAGTCAGTCGCCAGGGCTTTCCCCAAAGCATGGATATGTGGTGCAGCACCACACTGTCACTTGCTCACTAAAAAAACAAAAAAAACAAACCCAATACCATAAATTGAACAATGCGGAGTACTTTCCGCACCTAAATATCTCCTATTCCCCTCTGAAAATGAGTAATAACTATAGAAATAGGAAGATATTGTAATATATAGGTCTAGACTATCCTGGTACTCAACCCAGAAGTGAAAATGAAGGGTTTCACCATGGGCACTGACTGCCATTCACAACCATACATAAAACCACGTTCTTGGCACTGGTTGCTAGATGGCGCTGTTGCGTGATTTGACTTCAATTCTGTTCCTGGCATCCTGGAATTGGAAAACGAAGAGGCGTACTACGAAGCTGCTGAAAATCACTGAGCATTTCAAGTAAGTACACTAGACACTCAGTATCAGTAGCCAAGATGTTGTCACATGTGCACGGACCTGTTTCATGCTAGATCCATTCATGATTAGGTGGCAAACTGGAGCGTGTTTACTGCTGCTGTCAGTTCAGACACAGGTGGGCAATAAAAATAGCACACTACATCTATAGCATTAGCATACACCAACATGAGGTACAGTCTCCCGTTGCACACTATGCTCAGTGACAGTTGCTATGGAGTGTGATTCTGATGTACAAAAGAAATAATCGTGTCCCAGATGAAGCAGCTGGCCAGTACTGGCAGGAGGCGATCTTGAAACCGAAACTGCATATCTGCCAGTGACTTATTATAGTTATTATGAAAATATGATTGACTAATATTGAATTGAATGATGGATGAAGTTAATCTGCATCTCTAGGCCTACCATCTTAAGACTCTATCTATCTATCTATCTATCTATCTATCTATCTATCTATCTATCTATCTATCTATCTATCTATCTATCTATCTATCTATCTATCTATCTATCTATCTATCTATCTATCTATCTATCTATCTATCTATCTATCTAACGGGCTGGGCTCCACATCAGTAGCACCACTCTGATACATTTTTCTGGGAAAAGCCCTGGTAAGTATTTAAAAGAAAATCAAAAACACAGACACAATAGACTTATAAATGGCTTTTCACCTGTGAAAGACTAAGGCCATTTTAAGGAAGTTAAAGATAAGGTGATAGAATTTCGTAACTTAGGAATAGCGTGTAAAATGATATCTAGAGGCTGGACATCCTAGCAAACACTGTTGGATCAACACCACCCAAGCACTAAATTGAGGTATTTCACCTGACGTCACAGGGTCACGTGACGCCCCGGTGTCCGCCATTTTGAACGTCAAGCTACATACTAATGCTGCAGACAGAGAGGGAGAACCAGCTTGAAAAAAAAATGTGTTACAGACACCTAGAATAGATTAATTTGTCAGTAAGCACTCTATAAATAACCATGGTGTTTGCTTGTTGTGCTGTGGGCTGCCACAACAGACAGGGATAGCGTGCAGGACGCTCCTTTTACCGGTTTCTAGTGATGGGAATTTCGGCTCTTTATCGGGAGCCGGCTCTTTTGGCTGTTCTTACTATAAGGAGCCGGCTCTTTCGGCTCCCAAACAACTCCTGAGATTTTATTTTTGATTTAATTGCTGCAATTAACTAGTTAATTAATTACATTATTATTTATATTTTATCAATAGGATGTTTTCCATTTTATTTTTTACAACCCCAATTCCAAAAAAGTTGGGACAAAGTACAAATTGTAAATAAAAACGGAATGCAATAATTTACAAATCTCAAAAACTGATATTGTATTCACAATAGAACATAGACAACATATCAAATGTCGAAAGTAAGACATTTTGAAATTTCATGCCAAATATTGGCTCATTTGAAATTTCATGACAGCAACACATCTCAAAAAAGTTGGGACAGGGGCAATAAGAGGCTGGAAAAGTTAAAGGTACAAAAAGGGAACAGCTGGAGGACCAAATTGCAACTCATTAGGTCAATTGGCAATAGGTCATTAACATGACTGGGTATAAAAAGAGCATCTTGGAGTGGCAGCGGCTCTCAGAAGTAAAGATGGGAAGAGGATCACCAATCCCCCTAATTCTGCACCGACAAATAGTGGAGCAATATCAGAAAGGAGTTCGACAGTGTAAAATTGCAAAGAGTTTGAACATATCATCATCTACAGTGCATAATATCATCAAAAGATTCAGAGAATCTGGAAGAATCTCTGTGCGTAAGGGTCAAGGCCGGAAAACCATACTGGGTGCCCGTGATCTTTGGGCCCTTAGACGGCACTGCATCGCATACAGGCATGCTTCTGTATTGGAAATCACAAAATGGGCTCAGGAATATTTCCAGACAACATTATCTGTGAACACAATTCACCGTGCCATCCGCCGTTGCCAGCTAAAACTCTATAGTTCAAAGAAGAAGCCGTATCTAAACATGATCCAGAAGCGCAGACGTCTTCTCTGGGCCAAGGCTCATTTAAAATGGACTGTGGCAAAGTGGAAAACTGTTCTGTGGTCAGATGAATCAAAATTTGAAGTTCTTTATGGAAATCAGGGACGCCGTGTCATTTGGACTAAAGAGGAGAAGGACGACCCAAGTTGTTATCAGTGCTCAGTTCAGAAGCCTGCATCTCTGATGGTATGGGGTTGCATTAGTGCGTGTGGCATGGACAGCTTACACATCTGGAAAGACACCATCAATGCTGAAAGGTATATCCAGGTTCTAGAGCAACATATGCTCCCATCCAGACGACATCTCTTTCAGTGAAGACCTTGCATTTTCCAACATGACAATGCCAAACCACATACTGCATCAATTACAGCATCATGGCTGCGTAGAAGAAGGGTCCGGGTACTGAACTGGCCAGCCTGCAGTCCAGATCTTTCACCCATACAAAACATTTGGCGCATCATAAAACGGAAGATACGACAAAAAAGACCTAAGACAGTTGAGCAACTAGAATCCTACATTAGACAAGAATGGGTTAACATTCCTATCCCTAAACTTGAGCAACTTGTCTCCTCAGTCCCCAGACGTTTACAGACTGTTGTAAAGAGAAAAGGGGATGTCTCACAGTGGTAAACTGTGCCTTGTCCCAACTTTTTTGAGATGTGTTGTTGTCATGAAATTTAAAATCAACTAATTTTTCTCTTTAAATGATACATTTTCTCAGTTTAAACATTTGATATGTCCTCTATGTTCTATTCTGAATAAAATATGGAATTTTGAAACTTCCACATCATTGCATTCCGTTTTTATTTACAATTTGTACTTTGTCCCAACTTTTTTGGAATCGGGGTTGTAGTTTTTGTAGCCATTGTAAAGCTTTGTAAAGTATAGCAGTGCAACAATGTTCTAGCTATAGAAATAAAACTTACTTACCAATTAATAAATTATTTTCTCACAAACATAATGCAAAACTGTGTTATATTACCAATATAAAATACACAGCTGATTTTCCCCTCCTCAGGTGCCTCACAGACTCCTCTCCCCTGCGCTCCACAGCTTTAAGCATTACACCAATTTTCACAGCTGTGAATGACATCAACCCCCCCAACCAAAAAAAGTAGGCGTACACCATGCTACTTTTTTTCCTTTGAATGGTAATAAACAACACAAAGACGCAATCGGACAGCAACTTTTTTTGTGAAAGTCTCTCTCTCTGAGGCACCTAAGGACAAAAAACTAATTCGGCTCCCCAACTCGGCTCCCACCGAAGAGCCGGCTCCCGTCGTTCACTTCAAAGAGCCGGCTCTTTGAACCGGATCGTTCGCGACCGACACATCACTGCTGGTTTCCTACTGACCCAGACAAGAGGGCCAAATGGATTGCAGCTGTGAAGAGACAGGATTGGGAGCCAACAGAGTACTCCAGACTTTGCAGTGATCATTTCATTTCAGGTTAGTTTATCAGTTAACGCAATTTTGATAAAATATATAGCAAAAAGTAAATGGGTCAGTGTTTGTTAACCCATCTGAGCAGTGAAACAAGGCAGTGTTAATTTGTCTAGGGTTGCATGTAGCAGACATCAGACATAAAATGCAATAACAGAGGCTAGAAAGAAACGGGACACAGAAATAAATAAACAGGGCTCCATACCAAGGCTGGGTACAGTGTTTGTGATAAAAGACAGATCCAATTTAACACAAATCACAGTTTACTTTCTTGTTAAAATGTGCAAAGGTCTCCACCATCTCATACCGCCTTGCACTGAAGGACTTAAGCGTGCCGTCCAAAATGGCTGCGTCACGTGACTTGGTCACGTGGGTGAAATACCTCAATAGCCAAGGCCGTGCCTCAAAACTCAGCGCAAAAACAAGATGGACAGATGTGGAGAGATGGAGGGAGTGAGACCAAGTCACTCGGAATACAGTGGCTAAGAGAAGCGTGAAGACACACCAGACAACCATTTCAAGAGCTCTGTATAATTGGGGACTGTATGGGCGAATGATTAGAAAGAAACCATTGCTCAAGAAGACCCATATGAAAGCACGAGAGTGACCCAGTGAAGATATTATGTTTTTTTTTCTGGTGCATTGGGAGCAAGATGTGGTGTGATGTGGTGCAGTCCTAATTGCTGGGTTTCAGTCATGTGACTTTTTTTAGCGGTTTTACTGGAAGTGAAATAGCTGGTGGTCTAAACGGCTGCCGTAGTGCGAACAACTAGCGATAACTTATCAGAGTACGCTCGTAATCTAGAAGCCACTGCTGGCTTTAGAGATATTCAGAAGATTGCTGTGTGCAATGGAATCGACCCCTACAGTCTGGGAAAGAAGGATTTGTCATACGATCTCGAAAACTACCCTTCAGTTGAGTTCCCCGACATCTCGAACTATCTGGTGTTGCAGACGTCCTTCTACACCGCAAAACAGATGAAAGCGTGGAAGAGAATGGAGGTTTACAACTTTTCTGTATGTGGCTGGGTAAAGGACCTCGGTATCAAGTCACTGCCAAATGAATCCTGTATTGTTTTTGCCCGTGTAAGTATGTTTTTTTTTAAGCTTTTCGTTCATGTCTTTACAACGAAGTGCTGCAAGTTGAAGTGTAAATAAACAACAGTTCGCTTGATTCTCACTTGTGTTGGCTCTTATCTCTCAGGTAAATCATTCACAAAGATCATCAGAAACCCTGTATTTTAGTTAAACAGGACGGAGAAGTGATCACGGTGCATTGTAACTCTACGGCTGGGTAAGAATTTTGTCACGACCTTCATGCGTATGGACTTTGTGAGGAGTAAACAAAGAAACAGCTGGGGACTTTAGTGCTTCGTGACTAAAAAAAAAAAGTACCGTAAAATAACGACACATAGCAAGAAAAGTACTTGGAAAACACTAAGGTCAGAGCTGAGAGGGAGATACAAACCTTTCACCAAGTGATCACTGCAAACTCCAGCATGCTTCAATTCGGCTCCCTTCGATTTCAGTGAGGGGTTCAAAAGCCACCTTTCTCGACGTCTTTTTGTGAAATCCTGTGTTCGTTCACCCTTTTTTATTAGTTCACGGGGAACCCTGAAGAAACTTTTATCCGTTTCACAGTTTGATCAATTCAAACAACTTAAAACAACGCAAGTGTAAGGCATTTTTCATGCAAGCAATGTATCTTCTCCATACAAACGTTTTGTCAACTGAACTTTGGTAGACCACCAGCTAAAGTTTTGAGTAACTAATGAGACGGATGTGACGTCGCGTGAAACCCAGCAATACCGGCCATACCTCAGTCAACCCCATCCCTATAGTGAAACATAGTGGTGGATGCATCAGGCCCCAGGGGACGCTTTCCATCCTTCTTGTCAAAATTGAAGGGAAAATGAATCGAGTAACATACAAAGGGATACTGCTAAATGGTCTATTGCTAAAGAAAAAAAACCTAAAAAGCTTGGGAGGAACCTCACCTTTCCGCAGGACAATGGTCCTAAATACAAAAAGCCAAATAAAAAAAGCAGGAATATTTCAAAACAAAAAGGTGAATGTTCTACAGTGGCTAAGTTAAAGTCCAGATCAGAATTCAACTGAGAATCTGTGGCAACGTTTTAAAAATCGCAGTCAATAAACAACATCCAACCAACGTGAAGAACGTGGAGCAAATCTGCCAGGAAGAACGGGTGAAAATCACTGCCAGTGTGTGCAGCGTGCAAAGCCAATAGTAGTCTGTAGGGGTTGGAATACTTACGCTAGCAGCACTTTTTTTCCAGTTTTTAATAGTTCTTTTTAAGGATCTGCTGACAAATAATGAAGTTTGACTTTGAAAATTTACTTTAAGAGCATTTTGTTTTGGAATAAAAAAACACTGTCTGGAACAATCTATGTGTCATTTGTACTCTAGACATATCTAATGACTTTTAAGGGGGTTGAATACTTTTGCAAGGAAATGTGTACTAAATGTACAACGAAAGCATCCCACTCACTTGGTGAGTCGCTCAATGGCCTGGACGTGAATGTTGGAGTGTGTTTCGGCCAGTACAGCCTCATGCTGGGCGCATTTCAGACACAAACCTCCGACACGCTGACCAGCCCCTGATACGCTTGCCATCGCGTCCTTATGCCTCAAACGCTCCTTCAGGTCCTCACATTCTGTCTGCAAACTCACCAATTCCTTCCTAAACACACAAGTCAGAGCTGCTTCTTGGTTGAAGAGGAATCATACAGTATGTATTTTGGAGTTAACATGATCATCAGTGACTCAAGATCAGTAAAGCACTTACTTCAGTGAAACTACCTGAGCTTCTAGTGTTTCAGTCTGTGCTTGGTACAAACATTTTAACTGCTCCTGAAACAATAAGAGTATGAGGGTTAGACAAACATTAACATGCACACAGAGAAATATAAACCGAGTTTCCCAAAAAACATGACAGGTTTAATATCACGAGGACTGTGAGAAAGAGCATTCAAATACAGTGATAGTTTTATTTTTTACAGGAAATTTATTGGTACAATTCTTGGGGGGGGGGGGGGGGGGGGGGGGATCGCCTTGATCATTTAACAGCAGCATCAGCCACATACCAGCTCTTTTTCCCATTTCTTGTCTTCTGTTTTTTGAATGAAATCCTGTTTTGGTTTTGCTGCTGGTGTTGATGATGTTTCAGCATTTACCTAAAAATGATCACGTAGGGAAGAAGAAACTGTAAACAAAATATGTGCAAATGCTGTAACATGATCATTCAGTTACTGTACCTGTATCATACTAGCCTGGCTAACGCGACTTCAAAGCTCTCCGAGCTATTGGTCTGGCCAAGATATTAAGCCCAACCGTTTCCCAGAGCCCGTGGTTGACCCGCCTCCCTGAAATGCCTCAGTTTGCTACTGGTCGAAGCCAGAAAAGGCTGTGACGAAGCTTAAACCAATCACATCACTCTTTCCTCTGACGTATGTGACGCGACGGGGCTAACTGGTAGATTAAACTCTTACCGAAGCCGGTCGGGAGCAAGGCGAAAACGTCCTTCCTTTCAATAAATACCTCCAGGGCTGCTCTTTGCTCCGTTTTCAATTAGAACTTCCCGTTGAATGCTTTCAATACAGCATCTATGCGTAATAGATGCGGAAGCGTGAATGAAGCGCTTCCGGCATAGATTCTGTAAACAATCTATGGCTTCCGGTCGCAGTTCTACTACGTCAGTGCCTTGAACACGCCTCTACCCAGGGCCGTTGGAGATGCTCAAAGTTGACTGGTTCCTGATTTTTCGGGAGCTTGGAAGAGCTGTAGATAGCTTGCCTGGCCAGACTAAGCTCGCAACAGGCCCTCGTGTTGCGTCACGCTTAGGATGGGCGGGCCCAGGCTAGTATCATACATTATCATTCATGCATGCATTCATTCATTTTCAGAAACAACTTTATCCTACTCAAAACAATTTCCAAACGTAAAATACCGTGCCATCCAGGATAGTGTATTCCTTCAGAGTGTCTTCTACCATCTTTGCCTTGAGCTCCTCATGCAGTTTTTCATTCTCTACAACCATTACTCTGACACGCTGCTTCAGTGTAACTAGTTCTTCCTTTAGAGGGAAAAAAAATGCATTACTAATATACAGTGTCTGGCAAAAGTATTCATCCCCCTTGGTGTTTGTCCTGTTTTGTTGCATTACAAGCTGGAATTAAAATGGATTTTTGGAGGGTTAGCACCATTTTGTTCACACAACATGCCTACCACTTTAAAGGTGAAAACTGTTGTTTTATTGTGACACAAATAATAATTAAAATGAAAAAAAAAAACAGAAATCTGGAGTGTGCATAGGTATTCACCCCGTTTCGTATGAAACCCCTAAATAAGAGCTGCTCCAACCAATTCACTTCATAAGTCACATAATTAGTTAATTAAGATCCACCTGTGTGCATTGAAAGTGTCACATGATCTGTCACATGATGTCTGTATAAATCAACCTGTTCTGGAAGGACCCTGACTCTGCAGCACTACTGAGCAAGCAACATGAAAACCAAGGAGCCTCCAAACAGGTCAGAGACAAAGTTGTGGAGAAGTATAGATCAGGGTTGGGTTATAAAAAATATCCCAAACTTTGAATATCCCAGGGAGCACCATTAAATCCAGTATAGCAAAATGGAAAGAATATGGCACCACTACAAACCTGACAAGAGAAGGCCGCCCAACAAAACCCACAGACCGGGCAAGGAGGGCATTAATCAGAGATGCAACAAAGACACCAAAGATAACACTGAAGGAGCTGCAAAGATCCACAGTGGTGATAGGAGTATCTGTCCATAGGACCACTTTAAGCCATACACTCCACAGAGTGGGGCTTTATGACAGAGTGGCCAGAAAAAAGTAGTTGCTTAAGAAATCACGTTTGGAATTTGCCCAACAGTATGTGACAGACTCCCCAAACACATGGAAGAAGATTCTCTGGTCAAATGAGACTAAAACTGATCTTTTTGGCCATCATGGGAAATGCCATGTGTGGCGCAAACCCAACACCCTGAGAACACCATTCCTACAGTGAAGCATAGTGGTGGCAGCATTATGCTGTGGGGATATTTTTCATTTTCAGGGACAGGAAAGCTGGTCAGGACTGAAGGAAAGATGGATGGCACTAAATACAAGGCAATTCTGGAGGAAAACCTGTTTGAGTCAGCCAGAGGTTTGAGACTGGGACGAAGGTTCATATTCCAGCAGGACAATGACCCTAAACATACTGCTAAAGCTACACTGGAGTGGTTTAAAGGGAAACATTTAAATGTCTCGGAATGGCCTAATCAAAGCCCAGACCTCAATCCAGTTGAGAATCTGTGGATAACTTGAAGATTGCTGTACACCAACGCAACCCATCTAATTTGAAGGAGTTGGAGCAGTTTTGCCTTGAGGAATGGGCAAAAATCCCAGTGGCTCGATGTGCTAAGCTAATAGAGACATACCCCAAGAGACTTGCAGCTATAATTGCAGCAAAATGTGGTTCTACAAAGTATTGACTTTGGGGGGTGAATACCTACAGATGTTTCAAACAGTGGACAACTGTTTGCAACATCAAGTTTGATATTCGATCGTAACTACAGTGGTGCTTGAAAGTTTGTGAACCCATTAGAATTTTCTATATTTCTGCATAAATATGACCTAAAACAATCAGATTTTCACATAATTCCTAAAAGTAGATAAAGAGAACCGAGTTAAACAAATGAGACAAAAATATTATACTTGGTCATTTATTTATTGAGGAAAATGATCCAATATTACATATCTGTGAGTAGCAAAAGTATGTGAACCTTTGCTTTCAGTATCTGGTGTGACCCCCTTGTGCAGCAATAACTGCAACTAAACATTTCCGGTAACTGTGGATCAGTCCTGCACACCGGCTTGGAGGAATTTTAGCCCATTCCTCCATACAGAACAGCTTCAACTCTGGGATGTTGGTTGGTTTCCTCACATGAACTGCTCGCTTCAGGTCCTTCCACAACATTTCGATTGGATTAATGTCAGGACTTTGACTTGGCCATTCCAAAACATTAACTTTATTATTTTTTAGCCATTCTTTGGGAGAACGACTTGTGTGCTTAGGGTCGTTGTCTTGCTGCATGACGCACCTTCTCTTGAGAGTCAGTTCATGGACAGATATCCTGACATTTTCCTTTAGAATTTGCTGGTATAATTCAGAATTAATTGTTCCATCAATGATGGCAAGCCGTCTTGGCCCAGATGCAGCAAAACAGGCCCAAACCGTGATACTACCACCACCATGTTTCACAGATGGGATAAGGTTCTTACACTGGAATGCAGTGTATTCCTTTCTCCAAACATAACGCTTCTCATTTAAACCAAAAAGTTCTATTTTGGTCTCATTCATCCACAAAACATTTTTCCAACAGCCTTCTGGCTTGTCCACGTGATCTTTAGCAAACTGCAGATGAGCAGCAATGTTCTTTTTGGAGAGCAGTGGCTTTCCTCTTGCAACCCTGCCATGCACACCATTGTTTTTCAGTGCTCTCCTGATGGTGGACTCATGAACATTAACATTAGCCAATGTGAGAGAGGCCTTCAGTTGCTTAGTAGTTACCCTGGGATCCTTTGTGACCTCGCCGACTATTACACGCCTTGCTCTTAGAGTGATCTTTGTTGGTTGACCACTCCTGGGGAGGGTAACAATAGTCTTGAATTTCCTCCATTTGTACACAATCTGTCTGACTGTGGATTGGTGGAGTCCAAACTCTTTAGAGATGGTTTTGTAACCTTTTCCAGCCTGATGAGCATCAACAACGCTTTTTCTGAGGTCCTCAGAAATCTCCTTTGTTCGTGCCATGATACACTTCCAAAAACATGTGTTGTGCAGATCAGACTTTGATAGATCCCTGTTCTTGAAATAAAACAGGGTGCCCACTCACACCTGATTGTCATCCCATTGATTGTAAACACCTGACTCTAATTTCACCTTCAAATTAACTGCTAATCCTAGAGGTTCACATACTTTTGCCACTCACAGATATGTAATATTGGATCATTTTCCTCAATAAATAAATGACCAAGTATAATATTTTTGTCTCATTTGTTTAACTGGGTTCGCTTAATCTACTTTTAGGACTTGTGTGAAAATCTGATGATGTTTTAGGTCATATTTATGCAGAAATATAGAAAATTCTAAAGGGTTCACAAACTTTCAAGCACCACTGTAAGAGCACGCACATGTCTGTATGAGTCATATGATAAATACAGTTATCTAATCAACCAATCATGTGGCAGCAGTGTAGTAGATAAAATCATGCAGATACATGTAAAGAGCTTCAGTTAATGTTCACATCAAACATTCACACAAAGATCTTTGTGACATTGATTGTGGCATGGATGTTGGCTAGTTTGAGTATTTGAGAAACTGCTGATCTCCTGGGATTTTCACACACAACAGTCTCTAGAGTTTACACAGCATGGTGCCAAAAAAACAAAAAACATGCTAAATGCGAAGTATCTGCAGGCTGATACACCTCGCTGATGAGAGAAATCAGACGAGAATGACCAGACTAGTTTGAGCTGACAGGAAGTCTAGAGTTACTCAAATAACCACTCTTTACAACTGGGCAATTCCATGTAACCTCACCATGCAAAAATAAAGCAACATGTAATACATCAAAACCACTCCCAGAGATATCACCTAGGCCTGTATTTTACAGATGTGAACAAGCTGAAC
This sequence comes from Neoarius graeffei, assembly GCF_027579695.1. Lineage (NCBI taxonomy): Eukaryota > Metazoa > Chordata > Actinopteri > Siluriformes > Ariidae > Neoarius > Neoarius graeffei. Next base: position 40,539,054 of record NC_083575.1, on the reverse strand, counting down.
CAATTTGTAACCAACCTAATATGTCACTGTCAGTCTTTCTTTCTTATAATGTAAAACCCCAAGCTAAAATCAACTTTGATCATGTACAATTCTATATTATTGCCACAAGCCACAGAAATGTATGCTAAAATCCACAAAACAGCAAAACAATAGCCATCCTAAATATTATTTAAGAACTTTGATAGTTTTAGCTGATATTTAGAGAGTTTTTCAAAGGGTTATGGTGGTTAAATTGCTGATTTTCTAAACATATGCCATGTCTATTTCAGACGCGTCACATCCATAACGGAATTTCGTCACATCCATAACGCTGACTTTTCCTTCCGAAACTCTGCATGAAATACAAAATATTTTAAACAAAGATTTTTTAATATTCACCTTGGACCCCTCTATCAAACGGATATCTCCATTTCGACATTAGGTTTACGATTTCACAGAGTTTGATAAAAATGTACAGTCACCCAAGAAAAGTGATACTTTTTCTGTCACATCCATAACGCATCTTTTATTGGCATTTTCTGGCATGCCCTAGATGTGCTATGGGAATTGTTCTTGTTCTATCACTTCTCCAGTATGGTACAGCCTTAAAATATGCAACACCTGTTTAAATACTGGGAGACAATAAAACATGCACTGGGTCATTTGTTGCCATTTTGAGTTTGTGGCAGCGGGGGCGTGGTCAAGCGCCGGTCTGTGACAGGAGGGCGGAGTCAGGGAAGGTAAGTGGCAGAATCGCTTCACCTGAGGGTAATTAACCTGTTTGTGTGTGTTTTCCCCAGTAAACCGCCCTCTACTTAAGGAGGGAGAGGGAGAGCGGAAGGGAGCTCTCTCCCCAGCCAGACGACTTGTGTGTGTGTGTGTGCGCGCGCTGCGCGCGCGTGCGCGCGGCTGAGAGAGTGGTGCATGCGTCTGAAAAGAGCAAATAAAGTCATTGAATTTTACTCTGTCCTGCCGTCCTCTGTGCTCCACCCACACGCGATTTTCGCTACAGTGGTGCTGAAACCCGGGATAAGGTGGAGCATCAGTCCTGCAGCCCCATGGAATCCTCCCCGTTCGCGGACTTGGTCCACGCCCTCGCCACGGCTCAGCAGAGCCAGCACCAGGCACTCGTCACGCTCCGGAAGGAGCAGGAGCGCCGCTTCGAAGCCCTGGTGCTGGCTCAGAAGGAAGATCGAGAGGCGTTCCGGCGTCTCCTCGCGTCGGCGGGGTCCACCAGTGCCCCGGCCGCGGGCCCGTCTCCCCTCATCTTAACCAAGATGGGCCCGCAGGACGACCCCGAGGCTTTCATCACGTTGTTCGAGCAGGTCGCCGAAGCCTCGGGGTGGCCGATGGAGCAGCGCGCGGCGCGCCTCCTCCCCCTCCTGACGGGAGAGGCGCAGCTAGCCGCACTACAGCTCCCCGCCGATCGCCGGCTGGCCTACACCGACCTTCGCCGGGCTGTCCTCCAGCGCGTGGGGCGCACGCCGGAGCAGCAGCGCCAGCGCTTCCGCGCGCTGCGGATGGAGGAAGTCAGCAGCCCGTTCGCGTTTGGCCAGCAGCTCCGGGACGCCTGCTGGCGGTGGCTGAGGGCTGAAGATCGCGACGCCGAGGGAATCGTCGACCAGGTGGCGCTGGAACAGTTCATCGCCCGCTTGCCAGCCGGAACCGCGGAGTGGGTCCAGTGCCACCGCCCGGCGTCGCTGGATCAGGCCGTAGGACTGGCGGAGGATCATCTGGCGGCTGTTCCGGCGGCAGGACAACCAACGACATCGTCTTCTCTCTCCTCTTCTCTCTCTCTTTCTCCTCCCCCTCCTCCCGTGTCCCGTCCTCGCCCCATTCCCCCACCACGGAGGCGGGAGCCGGCTCCACCCCAGCCGGCCCGCCGCACCCGTGGTGCCCTCCCGTTTCTCCCTTCTGTGTCTGTCTCTCCCCCCCCCCTCAGGTGAGTGAGCCTCAGAACACAGCTGCAGAGGGAAGGCCCGGGCCGGTTTGCTGGCGCTGCGGGGAACCGGGCCACCTGCAGCAACAGTGTGCAGCGATGGAGGTGGGGGCGGTGGTGCGGATCCCCGACGCGCCAGAGGCTGCCCTCGATCGGGCCGGAGCGTATCGCATACCGGTAAGTGTACAAGGGGCTACATATCAGGCGTTGGTGGATTCAGGCTGCAATCAGACCTCGATCCGCCAAAGCCTGGTGCAAGACGAGGCATTGGGGGGAGCACAAGGGGTGAAGGTGTTGTGTGTGCACGGGGATATTCACAGCTACCCGTTGGTGTCGGTCCACATACATTTCAGAGGGGAAAAATCAATAGTGAAGGCGGCGGTTAATCCTCGCCTTACCCACTCTTTGATCTTGGGGACTGATTGGCCGGGATTTCGGGGTTTGATGGCACGCCTAGTGAAGAGTGGGTCCTGCCGGTTGATAGGGGAGGGTCCCGGTGTCGCTTTGGCTGGAGCTGCGGTCGCAGAGCCGTCTACGTCACCTCCGCGACAGAGTGAGGAGCCCCCGGCCCCTCCTCTTTCTATTGGGGAATCCCTCGCGGATTTCCCACTGGAACAATCGCGAGACGAGACTCTGCGACACGCGTTTGACCAAGTGAGAGTAATCGATGGTCAAACGCTCCAGCCGAACGCCACCCCGTCCTTCCCCTATTTTTCCATTTTGAAGGATAGGTTATACCGAGTGACGCAGGACACTCAGACGAAAGAGCGAGTCACCCAGTTGTTAATTCCAAAGAGCCGCCGGGAATTGGTATTCCAGGCGGCTCACTTTAATCCCATGGCTGGACACCTCGGGCAGGATAAGACACTAGCCCGGATAATAGCCCGATTCTATTGGCCGGGGATTCGCGGCGATGTCCGTAAGTGGTGTACGGCGTGCCGCGAATGCCAGTTAGTAAATCCAGCGGCCATTCCAAAAGCGCCCTTGCGCCCCCTACCATTAATCGAGACCCCGTTCGAAAGAATTGGGATGGATCTCGTCGGGCCATTAGATCGGTCAACACGAGGGTACCGCTTTATATTGGTTCTGGTGGACTATGCAACGCGATACCCGGAAGCGGTGCCTCTTCGCAATATCTCAGCACGCAGTATTGCAGAGGCCCTCTTCCACGTCATCTCCCGGGTTGGAATCCCGAAAGAGATTCTGACTGACCAAGGCACCTCGTTTATGTCACGAACACTGAGCGAACTGTATGGGCTACTGGGTATTAAGCCGATCCGCACCAGCGTTTATCACCCACAAACGGACGGTTTAGTTGAACGGTTCAATCGCACCCTCAAGAATATTATCAAAAAATTCGTAAGTGAGGACGCACGTAACTGGGATAAGTGGCTCGAACCCTTGCTGTTTGCAGTGCGAGAGGTCCCCCAAGCCTCCACGGGGTTCTCCCCGTTTGAATTATTATATGGGCGTAAGCCGCGCGGCATCTTAGATGTACTGCGGGAAAATTAGGAGGAGGGACCTTCACAGAGCAAAAACGAGATTCAGTACGTTATGGATCTGCGCGCAAAACTCCACACGCTCACCCACCTAACTCAGGAGAATTTGCGGCAGGCCCAGGAACGGCAAACCCGCCTGTACAACAAGGGCACGCGCCTTAGAGAGTTCACTCCGGGAGATAAGGTACTCGTCCTGTTGCCCACGTCGAGCTCCAAATTAATCGCCAAGTGGCAAGGACCCTTTGAGGTCACACGGCGAGTCGGGGACGTCGACTATGAGGTTAGGCGAACGGACAGGGAGGGGGCGCTACAGATCTACCACCTCAATCTGCTAAAACTCTGGAACGAGGAGGTCCCCGTGGCGTTGGTGTCGGTAGTTCCGGAGAAGGCGGAGCTGGGGCCGGAGGTCCAAAAAGGGACATTGGCATCTCGTACCTCTCCGGTCCCCTGTGGAGACCACCTCTCCCCGACCCAACTCACGGAGGTCGCCCAGTTGCAGGCCGAGTTTTCGGATGTGTTCTCGCCCCTGCCCGGTCGCACTAACCTCATAGAACACCACATAGAGACGCCCCCGGGGGTGGTAGTGCGTAGCCGTCCTTATAGATTACCCGAACACAAAAAAAAGGTGGTTCGGGAAGAACTTCAGGCCATGCTCGAAATGGGCATCGTCGAGGAGTCCCACAGTGACTGGAGCAGCCCGGTGGTCTTGGTTCCTAAGGCCGACGGCTCGGTCCGGTTCTGTGTGGACTATAGAAAAGTCAACGCGGTGTCTAAATTCGATGCGTACCCAATGCCTCGTATTGATGAGCTGCTCGATCGACTAGGCACGGCTCGCTTTTACTCGACACTGGATTTGACGAAGGGATATTGGCAGATCCCCTTGACTCCATTATCCCGGGAAAAAACGGCCTTTTCCACACCGTTCGGTTTACACCAGTTCGTCACACTTCCGTTTGGGCTGTTTGGGGCGCCCGCTACGTTTCAGCGGCTGATGGACCGGGTCCTCCGGCCCCACGCCACCTACGCGGCCGCTTACCTTGACGACATCATTATTTATAGTAATGACTGGCAGCGGCACCTGCAACACCTGAGGGCCGTCCTTAGGTCGCTGAGGCGGGCGGGGCTCACTGCCAACCCGAAGAAGTGTGTGATTGGGCGGGTGGAAGTACGGTATCTGGGCTTCCACTTGGGTAACGGGCAGGTGCGTCCCCAAATTAATAAGACAGCAGCGATTGCGGCCTGCCCGAGGCCCAAGACCAAAAAGGGGGTGAGACAGTTCCTGGGGCTGGCTGGCTACTATCGTAGGTTTATACCTAATTATTCGGATGTCACCAGCCCGCTGACTGACCTCACTAAAAAGGGGGCGCCAGATCCGGTCCAGTGGACGGAGCAGTGCCAGCGGGCTTTCTCTGAGGTAAAGGCTGCACTGTGTGGGGGGCCACTTTTACACTCCCCTGACTTCTCTCTCCCTTTTATGTTGCAGACGGATGCGTCGGACAGAGGGCTGGGGGCCGTTTTGTCCCAGCAGGTGGAGGGGGAGGATCGCCCCATCCTGTACATTAGTCGGAAGCTGTCAGTGCGTGAGGGGCGCTACAGCACCATCGAGAAAGAGTGCCTGGCGATCAAGTGGGCGGTCCTCGCCCTCCGTTACTACCTGCTGGGGCGCTCTTTCACCCTCTGTTCGGACCACGCGCCCCTCCAGTGGCTCCACCGCATGAAGGATGCCAACGCGCGGATCACCCGTTGATATCTGGCACTCCAACCCTTCAACTTCAAGGTGGTCCACAGGCCGGGGGCGCAGATGGTCGTGGCGGACTTCCTCTCCCGTCAAGGGGGGGAGTCGGCTGCGGGCCGGACGGGCGCCCGGCCTGAGTCGGGCGGTGGGGGTATGTGGCAGCGGGGGCGTGGTCAAGCGCCGGTCTGTGACAGGAGGGCGGAGTCAGGGAAGGTAAGTGGCAGAATCGCTTCACCTGAGGGTAATTAACCTGTTTGTGTGTGTTTTCCCCAGTAAACCGCCCTCTACTTAAGGAGGGAGAGGGAGAGCGGAAGGGAGCTCTCTCCCCAGCCAGACGACTTGTGTGTGTGTGTGTGTGTGCGCGCGCGCGCGCGCGCGCGCGGCTGAGAGAGTGGTGCATGCGTCTGAAAAGAGCAAATAAAGTCATTGAATTTTACTCTGTCCTGCCGTCCTCTGTGCTCCACCCACACGCGATTTTCGCTACAGAGTTCAAGTGTCACGTCCATAACGCTGGAATTGCTCAACTGTAGTGAGCAGAAAACCATCTCAGAATGCACACCACATCGCACCTTGACGTCATGGACTACAACAGCAGAAGACCACAACAGATTCCACTCCTGTCAGCCAGGAACAAGAATCTGAGGCCATCATCACAGAACTGTCGCTCACTCAATGTTTTTTGTACCACTCTGTGTAACCTCTAGAGACTGCTGTGTGTGAAAATCCCAGGAGATCAGCAGTTTCTGAAATACTCAAACCTGTAGCTCTTGACCTGTATCTGCAAGACTTTTTAGATTGCGCTGCTTTTACATGATTGGCTGATTAGAAAACTGCATGAAATCGTTTTCCTAATAAAGAGGATGGTGAGTGTACACACATAGCTCTGTTATCTCACATAGAAATTTTATTTCTCTACAGTACACGACAATATTTACATGGGCAGTTTAACAAAACCATATCATGTAAACTAAAACAGAATCCAATACTGGGGAAGAGGACTAACCTTGCAGAACTTGACCTCAGCCTCAAGGTGCTGGATGTACTCAGACTGGTTGTGAATGATGGGAACCAGATCCTGGACTGGAGGGACTCTTCCATCATCTTCATCTGCCTGTTTTTGCCAGACAAAATGGATCAAAGTGTATTAATTACTAATAAATAACTCATTTATTGAAGGTCTAAAGACAATAGCATGCATGTCAACCTTTGGTCAATCAAACCTGTATAACCAACCTCCAAAATCCGTATTTCCCTTATAAAATCCGTATAAGATGCAAATTAAAATAATTTACCTAAAATTTGAATGATAAATAACAATGATACATCCCAGTTACTTTTTATTCAATATTAATAACAATAAGCCTTCAGAATGAATACAAAGCTCCAATGTTTGACAAAAACACAAAGTGTTATCAGCGTAGTTACGAAGGAAATACTTCGTTGTTTGGAAACAGGTTTCACCGAGCGGCAATTATGCGCGAGACTTCATATTAGCCACAAAGTCAGAAAAATCTGTTCGTAAAATTACGTTATAATGACCAAATACAATGAAAAGTATTTTTCCAGTCTCACCTGTGAAAGATAATCCCATGTGATCTCGTTTGGACGGTAAACCTCTTGGTACAGTTAAACGCAGCACATGAATGAGGCATCTTTATTCTCGGCTACTGTCTAGACGCTATACCAGAGACGGCTGAAGAATCTCCACTTTGCCCCATCCAATATGGCGGCGAGGATGACGTATGATTCTACGCAGAAGGCGGTGTCTATGTTTATATGTCTATGACTTCACGGTTGGCGGGATTCTCGCAATGCGGTGTGCGCATGATCAAAAGTGGAACGAAGTCTCGCTACCACAAGATAACGCGCGATTTCATAAGACTCTTTACTGGCTGGCTGTGGTGTACAGTACGTTTGTAAATGTTATGCACTCTTTTATCATCGTGGGAATTGATTATAGCTCTAAATAAATATTGAAGGTTTTTTTAAAGAATCCGTATAACTTTATTTATATGCCCGTATACTACGTTTATTGAATCAAATCCGTATAAAATACGGACATTCCGTATAGGTTGACATGTATGCAATAGAGATTTAAGTTCACATGCAGGAAGACCAGCTGATTGGTGTTACCAAGTTACATGATACTATCGTGAACATCATGATCAACAATCATTTCCAACTCCCTCAGGTTGCTAACGATGTAAGAAATCAAATATTGGATACATTGGATGCACTAATAAAACTAAACAACGACCCGTAATTGTACCTCATGTGAGTTCTGGTACATGGCAAAATCAAAAACATAGCGGTAGTAAACCGTAGGTGCTAAAGAAGGCAACTGGACTCGCTTGAAATTCTTGAAGATGTTTCACCTCTCATCCATAAGGCTTCTTCAGTTCTGTCTGACTAGTGGAGAGTTTCAGGTATTTATCCTCTAGTGGCCCAAAAGCGAACCCAAAGGAGAGTTGACCCACATGGGTCATTGACCATCTCAGTCATCCTGTAGATGTTTTGATCCACTAGAGGATAAATACCTTGAACTCCCCACTAGTCAGACAGAACCGAAGAAGCCTTTTGGATGAGAGGTGAAACGTCTTCAAGAATTTCAAGCAAGTCCAGTTACCTTCTTTAGCACCTTTGGTTTACAGTGGTATGCAAAAGTTTGGGCACCCCTGGTCAAAATTGCTGTTACTGTGAACAGTTAAGCAAGTTGAAGATGAGATGATCTCCAAAAGGCATAAAGTTAAAGATGACTCATTCCCTTTATATTGTAAGCAAAAATAATTTTTTTTTTATTTTCATCTTTTACATTTTCTAAATGACAAAAAAGGAAAAGGGCCCGAAGCAAAAGTTTGGGCACCCTGCATGGTTAGTACCTAGTAACTTACCCCTTTTAGTGGAGCAGATAACTAAAAAAATCCTTCAAATGGTGACACAAGCATGAAATTTTGCACAGATACCCTCCTGGATATACTCTTTCAGATTAGGATCCTGGCCACGTGAAAATTCAAGATGGCAACCTTTTTTCAAGATGGCCGCCATCAGTATCTGGCAATCTCACACCGAGACCATATATCTGTTGAAATAAACATGCTTTTTCCATTTAAATGAACTTTAAATCATGGGATTGTGATCATGAACTGTTTCCCACAATCTACCATGTCATTCAAGATTTAAACAAAGAAGACCTCCAAGTCCAACCTAAACTATCGGAGCTAGGAGAGCCCAGCTCTGCCTGCTCCGTATCCGGCCACAGACCAGCAGTGGCACTGGGCACAGCCCAGTTATCATGGGGCCACCAAACCAGGCGAACCTGGCTCCAGCCCCAGAGAAAATAAAGAAGAGAAGGAAATGTTGTTCTATTATGCGCAATCAGCGAAGATATCCAACAAAAAAAAAAATTAATTGCATTGAACTGCATTGAAAAGAAAGCAACAGGATTCGATTTGTTTTACTTACAGTGACATCTATAACTTCTATGTTATCTTATCTCGTATCTGTTACTGCCCTCTAGTGTTATCTTAATATCTACATTAGTAATACTGTTACACAATCTTATACATATCTTATAACTATAAAACACTTATGACTAACTTAACTCTAACACTTAACTCTAACACTTAACTCTAAAACACACTTAACTCTAACACTTAACAACACTTAACTCTAACACTTAACTCTAACTCTAAACACTTATGACTAACTTAACTCTAACTTATTTGCAACTATATAAAAAACCTTTAGGCTGTAGGAAGTCACAATAATCCCAAAAGTGATGGTCTGACAACGCATGCCATCCACCAAAAGACAAACAAAATCAATGCGCAAAATTTATCTACAGTTCACATTTGCAGGAGCAGAGTGCTGTGCACACAAGGCCCAGCCTGAAGCACTTGCATCTACCACGGCAGCTGGTTTTGCAACCACATTTGGTCAGTTGCTCACAGCTCTTGGCTATGGGAGCATTGGCCGTCCAGAAAACGTGCCACTGTTCACCAGACTTCTGCCATCCCCAGTCAGCAGGACTCTCAGGTTCAGGCTGACACAGGGTTGCCTGGCCCCACACACAACCGGCCTGGTAGGCAGCACGCTTGGTATGTTGGAGAAGAGCGGCTTTGGTTGGCGGGATGGCCTCATAAGGTCGTTGTTTCCTGGCAAATAATTCGAGCCTCGCCTCATCTACAGTAGCAGCCATTTTGGGCACCACATTGAAGGCTAACCTTCTTAAATTTATATCAGAGACAACAAAATCTGTAAAATTAGCATATAAGAGCATAAACATGGTTCACTTGGAAAATTAAGGCCCTGTCCACACGGCAACGGATTCAGGTGACTCCGATACAATTGCTTATCGTTTAGGCCTGGCGTCCACACGGCACCGGCGTTTTGGGTGCCCAAAACGCAATCTTTTTGAGAACGGGTTCCAGAGTGGAAAGATCTGGCAACGTTGCCGTTGTGAAGTCGTCTGGATGAGTAAAACGGATTTGTTTACGATGACGTCACAACCACATGACTGTGAGTGCTTCACGCCGGGTAGAAGTGTAACGAATATCACCAGGAAAAAGCCTTACAGAGCACTATTGAGAGTGAAACACGAGCTTGGATATTATTATTATTATTATTATTATTATGTTCAGTGTTAGTTCACAGTAGTAATGCAAGAAGCAGAATAGTGACAGTAATAGTGAAGCAAAAACATGCAATTGTACAAACACTGCAGCTCTACAGCAAAATATTCATTTATGAAATGGTCTGATTCTTAACACCAGTAGTGCCAATGATCTCATTGCGATGCGATGCGAGTTGTCAACAAATCCTATAACTTGGTTCATGAAACGCGCTTACAAAATATTTTCACTGTGAATATTTATTGTGTAATGGTGCAAAGTGAGAGAGAGAGAGAGAGAGAGAGAGAGAGAATAGCCCTTAGGGCAGAGTCAATCCCACCAGCAAAACTAGGGGGAAAAAAGAGCGATCTCACCTCTTCAGATGATGGTTTAAGTCCTAGAATACATTCTTCAAAAAAGCAAATTAATCCATCAACGTGTATATCATTCAATTTATTCCGGACCATTAAAGACGCCGCCTTCCGCGTACGTCATCCTCGCCGCCATATTGGAAAGGTCAAAGTGGAGAATAAAGATTAGCTGCGTTTAACTATACCAACAGGTTTACCGTCCAAACGAGATCACATGGGATTACCTTTCACAGGTGAGAAACAACAAATTAATCCATCAACGTGTAGTATTCAATTTATTCCGGACCATTAAAGACGCCGCCTTCCGCGTACGTCATCCTCGCCGGCATATTGGAAAGGTCAAAGCGGAGAATAAAGATTAGCTGCGTTTAACTGTACCAACAGGTTTACCGTCCAAACGAGATCACATGGGATTACCTTACAGGTGAGACTGGAAAAATACTTTTCATTGTATTTGGTCATTATAATGTAATTTTCCGAACAGATTTTCCTGACTTTGTGGCTAATATGAAGTCTCGCACATAATAGTTTATGCGCATGCGTCCTTACTTCTTCTATTCCCATACGAAAAAGAACAGTAAAGAACTTATAAGAGTTTACCACTGTCTTAGTAGTAAATCCTTATAAATATAAGGATAAATCCTTATAAGGATTTATAAATAAATATATATGCCATGTATGATTTACTCCTGAAAGTGGCCCATTTTGCATTTTCCTCATACAAATTTTTTATGAAAATCTAGTATGTATGAAGTGAACATTGTGCATGGTTTTTACAGATAATGTGTATGATGAATTACACCGTCTTTGTATGCTTCACGTAATGTTTGTAGTTTTAAATTATATTTTACAGTTTAAAATGTATATGCCTTTTATATGTAAATCCACATATGTTTGTGTTGGATTTACATATAAAAGGCATATACATTTTAAACTGTAAAATATAATTTAAAACTACAAACATTACGTGAAGCATACAAAGACGGTGTAATTCATCATACACATTATCTGTAAAAACCATGCACAATGTTCACTTCATACATACTAGATTTTCATAAAAAATTTGTATGAGGAAAATGCAAAATGGGCCACTTTCAGGAGTAAATCATACATGGCATATATATTTATAAATCCTTATAAGGATTTACTACTAAGACAGTGGTAAACTCTTATAAGTTCTTTACTGTTCTTTTTCGTATGGGTTGTTCTGGTGTCTCCGAAGGGACCGTCTTACAGCGCCCCTAGAGGTGTGGCATGTGTATTGCATCGTTTTCAGCAAGCGTTGCGTTGCCATATGGACCCGATATTTTACTGATTGTTGCCCATTTGGACGCGATATATTTTTAAATAACATCTCGTTGCCGTTGTCGTGTGGATGTAGCCTAAATTAAGAAAAGAGGGAAAATAACAAAAAATTGTCACATTCGGGCAGCCATCTTGGAAAATGGTGGCCATCTTGAATTTTTGGTGTGGCCAGGACCCTTTTCTAAAAGATAGGACATTAAAGCATATTTGTGGAGAATTTCATGCTTGTGTCACCATTTGAAGGATTCTTATGAAATATGCAATTAACCGCTGCACTATTTGGCAAGTATCACAGCTTGTAAACACTTTTTGTAGCCGGCTAATAATCTTTCAGTTCTTACCTGGGGGATTTTCACACACTTGTCCTTGCAAAAGGCTTCCAGTTCTACGAGTTTCTTGGGCTGTCTTGCATGCATTGCTCTTTTGAGATCTATCCACAGATTTTCAATGATGTTTAGGTCAGGGGACTGTGAGGGCCAGGGCAAAACCTTCAGCTTGTGCCTCTTGAGGTATTCCATTGTAAATTGAGGTGTGTTTTGGATTATCGTCTTATTGTAGGACCTATCCTCTTTTTAACTTCAACTTTTTTACAGATGGTGTGATATTTGCTTCCAGAATTTGCTGGTATTTATTCGAATCCATGCTTCCCTCAACCAATGAAATGTGCCCTGTGCCACTGGCTGAAACACAGCCCCAAAGCATGATCGATCCACACCCATGCTTCAGAGTTGGAGAGGTGTTCTTTTCCTGGAATTTGGCACCCTTTTTTCTCCAAACATACCTTTGCACATTGTGGCCAAAAAGTTCTATTTTGATTTCATCAGTCCACAGGACTTGTTTCCAAAATGCATCAGGCTTATTTAGATGTTCATTTGCAAACTTCAGACGCTGAATTTTGTGGCTAGGGTGCAGGAAAGGTTTTCTTCTGATGACTCTCCCATGAAGGTCATATTTGTTCAGGTGTCACTGCAGAGTAGAACAGTGCACCACCACTCCAGGGTCTGCTAAATCTTTATGAAGGTCTTTTGCAGTCAAACAGGGTTTTTTATTTGCCTTTCTAGCAATCCAACGAGCAGTTCTTTCAGAAAGTTTTCTTCATCTTCCAGACCTCACCTTGATCTCCACTGTTTCTGTTAACTGCCATTTCTTAATAACATTACAGTCTGAGGAAACAGCTACCTGAAAACACTTTGCTACGTTCTTGTTGTTAGGACTAGGACTGTTTTGGCCTCTAGAGGCCGCTGTTATTTCCTTTTCGTGTCATGTTTATTTTGGCCTCTAGAGGCCGCCACTGTTCCTGTGTTTTGTGTTTGTGTTAATTGCCTAATTATCTTCACCTGTGTCCTTAATTAGTTTGTCTATTTATACCCCTGAGTTCAGTCCTCTTGTCACGGAGTCTTTGTGCTGTTATGTTTATCTCCAGTTTCCTTTGTACTGTGTTTTTTGATCTTCTTAGCTTTTGAATTTTTGCACTTTGCTTTTCTTTTGGATTATACTCTTTGGTTTTTTTTTGTCTTTTGTTTTGCCCTGTATATAGTGTATATAGTTTAAATAAACCTTTTGATTCTTTTTCTACTTCCGCCTCACGCCTCTGCATTTGAGTCATCCCCCTGGTGGCCTAGTGGGGGTTTGCTGGATTATCACACCAACGAACCAGGTTCGAATCCCAGCAAAACCCTAACAGAAAGACTCCGTCATGACCGACTCAGCAGAGGCTGCTTCAACTGTCTACCCGGCCAACCTTCAGGGAATTATGGCAGCTTTGACACGCTTCGGAGCGACCATGGACGCTCATGGACGTACGCTCACCAGCCAACGTGAGGCTCTCGCTCGCCACGAGGAACTGCTTCAGCAAATTGGGAAAACCCTGGCACAGCTGACATCTCTGCCTGCATCTCCTGCTCCTGATCCAGTTCCTGCTCCTGATCCAGCTCCCGCTCCAGTGCCTCCTGCAATGCTGCCTTCTTCACCTCGCGAACCCAGCCTTCCTGCACCACAGAGGTATGACGGCAAGCACAGTGAGTGCCGAGAGTTCCTTACCCAGTGTCAACTCACCTTTGAGCTTCAGCCTACCACCTACACTACGGATCGCCGCAAGATTGCCTTTGTGATCACCTTATTAGCTGGTAAGGCGCGAGCCTGGGCTACTGCTATCTGGCAAAGACAGGGACCTGAGTGCTTTGATTTCCAGCTGTTTTCTGAAGAGATGCTTCGGGTCTTCGATCAGGCAGACATCAGTACCGACGCAGCCCGAAAGCTCATGTCCATCCGGCAAGGAGGAAGCGTCGCAGATTACGCCATCTCGTTCCGAACACTCGCAGCAGTAAGTGGATGGAACGAGACTGCCCTGGTGTCAGCCTTCCACCATGGTCTGTCTGACCCCATCAAGGACGGTCTGGCCTCTATTGGATGCCCAAGTGACCTCGAAACCCTCATCTCACATGCTATTCGTCTGGACAACAGGATGAGAGAACGCCACCAAGCCTTGAGCCCCCCCAGCCTCCCTACCTCTACCTGGAGACCGTCTATCTCCTTCAGTGACTGTCCAGAACCCATGCAAGTGGGTCGTACTCGCCTCTCCGCATCTGAGAGGGAGCGCAGAAGGAGGGACAAGTGCTGCATCTACTGTGGCAAGCCTGGTCACTTCCGAGCATCATGTCCCGAACTCTTGGGAAAAGGACCGCCCCGTCCAGCCGAGGGAGGGTTGTGACGGGGCCTACCCTCTCTCCCGGACTCCCTGGCCAAGGAATCTACATCCCGGTCTCCATCTCCTGGGGTGAGTCTGTCCACTCTTGTCAAGCTTTGATAGACTCAGGGGCGGCTGGGAACTTTATGGATATTCACTTCGCCCAAAGCATCAATATTCCGACTGCACCTCTTGAAGTCCCACTGTCTGTGTCTGCCCTCGATGGCCAAGCGTTAGGTGATGGAAGAGTCACCCAAGTTACTTCTCCAGTTTTCCTCCAGTCTCAAGGTCACAAGGAAGAAATATCCCTGCACCTGATTCCTTCACCTGAGTTCCCAGTTATTCTAGGCCTTCCTTGGCTTACTCGCCACAACCCTCGCATAGACTGGGTAACAAGCCAGGTTGTGGAATGGGGCCCTGCATGCCATGCCTCTTGTCTGCTCTCTAGCTCTCCTGTGTCTCCTGCCGAGCCCCCTGATCTCACAGAGTTATCTCAAGTTCCCACAGAGTACTGAGATCTCAAGGAGGTATTCAGCAAGAGCAGGGCCGCCGTTCTTCCTCCGCACCGGGCCTACGACTGTGCCATCGACTTGCTCCCTGGGACTACCCCTCCTCGTGGCAGACTGTTTTCACTCTCTCAGCCAGAACGCAAGGCCATGGAGGAATACCTCAAAGATGCCCTGGTCTCTGGGTTTATTCGACCCTCCACTTCACCTGCTGGAGCCGGCTTCTTCTTTGTCGGCAAGAAGGATGGGGGGCTCCGACCATGTATTGATTACAGGGGCCTGAATAAGATCACTGTGCGCAACCGATATCCCCTTCCGCTGATGTCCACAGCTTTCGACCTGCTCCAAGGCGCCACCGTCTTCACCAAGTTGGACCTACGGAACGCATACCACCTCATCCGTATCCGACAGGGAGACGAGTGGAAGACTGCCTTTAACACCCCGTCTGGGCACTACGAATACCAGGTGATGCCCTTCGGACTCACCAACGCACCAGCTGTTTTTCAGGCCCTAATCAACGACGTCTTAAGGGACATGATTAACCTATATGTTTTTGTCTACCTCGACGACATCCTTATCTTTTCCAAGACCGTGCAGGAGCACCGCCACCATGTCCGCCAGGTTCTCCAGAGGCTGCTACAGAACAATCTGTTCGCCAAGGCCCAGAAATGCGAATTTCATGTTCCCGAGGTCTCCTTTCTGGGATTTATTGTACGGACAGGCCAACTCCAAATGGACCCTGCCAAGACCCTGGCCATCCGGGACTGGCCTACTCCCAAGTCCGTTAAGGAGGTTCAGCGGTTCTTAGGATTCGCTAACTTCTACCGCAAGTTCATCAGGAACTTCAGTTCTGTGGCAGCACCCATGTCAGACCTCACCAAAGGGACAGGTGGATCTTATGGCTGGTCTCCTCAGGCAGAAAAGGCGTTCAAAGACCTCAAGGACCGCTTCTGCACGGCACCCATTCTGGTTCTCCCGGACACCTCCCAACCATTCATCGTGGAGGTGGACGCCTCGGACAGTGGTGTCGGCGCGGTGCTCTCTCAACGTTCGGAAGGAAAGCTGCACCCCTGCGCTTACTTCTCCCACCGCCTGAGTCCTGCTGAGTCCCGGTACGATGTGGGGGATCGAGAACTGCTAGCGGTCAAACTGGCCCTTGAGGAGTGGAGGCACTGGCTGGAGGGAGCACAACATCCATTCCTGGTTTGGACTGACCACAAGAACCTGGAGTACCTCCAGCAAGCCAAGAGACTGAACCCTCGACAGGCTAGGTGGGCCCTGTTTTTCAGTCGGTTTGACTTCACCCTCTCATACCGCCCCGGCTCCAAGAACACCAAACCTGACGCACTGTCCAGACTGTTCTCTGCCACTAACAGGGAGAATGAAGTCGGGCCTATTATCCCTGTGTCCCGGATTGTGGCCCCTGTCCGCTGGGGTATTGAGGAGGCTGTCCGACGAGCCCAACGCCAGGACCCCGGTCCTGGGACGGGGCCACCAGGCCTCTTGTACGTCTCACATCAAGCCCGGGCCAAGGTTCTCCAGTGGGGTCACTCTTCCCCTCTCACCGCCCACCCGGGAGCTCGGAGGACCCTGGACTTCCTGAAAAGACGCTTCTGGTGGCCTAACATGGAGAAGGAAGTAAGGTCATTTGTCCTGTCCTGTGAGGTTTGCACCAGAACCAAGAACCCACGACAGCGTCCCCAGGGTCTCCTGCATCCTCTGACCATTCCCCGGCGTCCCTGGTCCCACGTGGCAGTCGACTTTATCACGGGTCTCCCTGAGTCACAAGGTAACACGGTCATTTTGGTCTTAGTTGACAGATTCTCCAAGGCCTGCCGCTTCGTACCACTGTGCAAACTCCCCTCTGCTCTTGAAACTGCGAAACTTTTGTTTAATCATGTCTTCCGAGTCTTTGGTCTTCCACAGGACATCGTCTCAGACCGAGGGCCCCAGTTCTCCTCCTGAGTGTGGCACGGGTTCTGCAAGGTCATCGGAGCCACTGCCAGCCTCTCCTCTGGGTTTCACCCACAGTCCAATGGTCAGACGGAGAGGCTCAACCAGGACCTGGAAACCACCCTGCGAGGCCTGGCTATGGATAACCCGACATCGTGGAGCACCTGGCTGCCATGGGCGGAGTACGCCCACAACACCCTGCAGTCATCGGCCACCAAGCTGTCGCCATTCCAGTGCCAATTCGGGTTCCAGCCACCTCTGTTCCCGGACCAGGAGGAGGACGCGGGGGTGCCCTCGGTCAACCAATATGTGAGACGGTGTCGCAAGACCTGGAGCAAGGTCAGGAAGACCCTCATACAGACCTCCAGAACCAACCAGACTCAGGCCAACCGCCATAGAAGACCTGCACACGCTTTCCGCCCTGGGCAGCGTGTTTGGCTGTCCACTAAGGACCTTCCACTGCGGGTGGAGAACCGCAAGCTTGCTCCTCGCTACATTGGCCCCTTCAAGGTGGTGCGCAGGGTGAACCCTGTCTCCTACCGGCTCCAGTTGCCCCGGACTCTGAGGATCAACCCCACTTTCCATGTTTCCCTGTTACGGCCCGTACTGACATCTACGTATGCCCCTGCCCCTAGGAACCCCCCACCCCCCCGCATCTTCCAGGGGCAGACTGTGTTCACTGTGAATCGCCTGCTTGACTCCCGCCGGGTCCGCGGCGGGTTGCAATATCTGGTGGACTGGGAGGGCTATGGTCCTGAGGAGCGCTGCTGGGTTCCTGCTCGGGATGTCCTTGATAAAGAACTATGTCGGGACTTCCATTCGGCCCATCCGGATCGCCCTGGGAACGTCAGGAGACGCTCCTAGAGGGGGGGGTCCTGTTAGGACTAGGACTGTTTTGGCCTCTAGAGGCCGCTGTTATTTCCTTTTCGTGTCATGTTTATTTTGGCCTCTAGAGGCCGCCACTGTTCCTGTGTTTTGTGTTTGTGTTAATTGCCTAATTATCTTCACCTGTGTCCTTAATTAGTTTGTCTATTTATACCCCTGAGTTCAGTCCTCTTGTCACGGAGTCTTTGTGCTGTTATGTTTATCTCCAGTTTCCTTTGTACTGTGTTTTTTGATCTTCTTAGCTTTTGAATTTTTGCACTTTGCTTTTCTTTTGGATTATACTCTTTGGTTTTTTTTTGTCTTTTGTTTTGCCCTGTATATAGTGTATATAGTTTAAATAAACCTTTTGATTCTTTTTCTACTTCCGCCTCACGCCTCTGCATTTGAGTCATCCCCCTGGTGGCCTAGTGGGGGTTTGCTGGATTATCACACCAACGAACCAGGTTCGAATCCCAGCAAAACCCTAACACTTGTAGCCTTCTCCTGCTTTGTGAGCATCAATTATTTTATTATTCAGAATGCGAGGGAGTTGCTTAGAGGAGCCCATGGCTGTTGATTTTAGGGACAAGTTTGAGGAGTCGGAGAATTTATACAACTTTGAAATCTGCATCACCTGACCTTTCCTAATGAAGAATTTGAACAAGCCACAGTTCAATAAGCTAATTAAGGTCTGGAACCTTGGTAAAAGTTACCTGAGAACTCAAATGTATCGGGGTGCCCAAACTTTTGCATGGTGTTCCTTTTCTTTTTTCACTCTCCAATTGTACAAAACAAAAATAATACACAAATCTCGCAGAAAACGCTGAAAAGAAGTGTCATCTTTACCTTTATGCCTTTTGGTGATCAGTTCATCTTCTGCTCACTTAACTATTCACAGTCACAGACATTTTCAGTAAGGGTGCCCAAACTTTTGCATGCCACTGTATGATGACCTGGATGACTGAGAACCTTCACAGACATGCCAGTAGTAAATGTAATGGCTGAGCCCACTTTTAAGGGAACTGATAAATGAAGCGTATACTCCAGATACACTCTTAATATACACTATATTGCCAAAAGCATTCGCTCACCTGTCTTGACTCACATATGAGCTTAAGTGACATCCCATTCCTAATCCATAGGGTTCAATATGACATCGGTCCAACCTTTGCAGCTAGAACGGCTTCAACTCTTCTGGGAAGGCTGTCCACAAGGTTTAGGAGTGTGTTTATGGGAATTTTTGACCATTCTTCCAGAAGCGCATTTGTGAGGTCACACACTGATGTTGGACGAGAAGGCCTGGCTCTCAGTCTCCGCTCTAATTCATCCCAAAGGTGTTCTATCGGGTTGAGGTCAGGACTCTGTGCAGGCCAGTCAAGTTCATCCACACCAGACTCTGTCATCCATGTCTTTATGGACCTTGCTTTGTGCACTGGTGCACGGTCATGTTGGAAGAGGAAGGGGCCAGCTCCAAACTGTAAAAACAGTCTGCATGCCTAGGTGCTTGATTTTATACACCTGTGGCCATGGAAGTGATTGGAACACCTGATTCCGATCATTTGGATGGGTGAGCAAATACTTTTGGCAATATAGTGTATTATATCTATAGAAATACTGTATACTTTATCTATTGCATACTTGACTTACTTGGATTACTTTGCACTATGCACCTATTGCACCATTTTTGTTTGTTTGTTTGTTTGTTCTGTGTATACGCTTTTTATCTGTTTTGTACTATGAGAGCTTAGTGAAACCGGAGTCAAATTCCTCGTGTGTGTCCACGTACCTGGCAATAAAAGTGATTCTGATCCTGAAATCATATAAACACTAGGAAAAAGCAATGGCACATCTAGAAACAATATGACTCATTCCCTTTGCATCAGTACCTGTCTCAACTCTGTAGAATTCACGAAAATAGGTACCCTATGGGTCTATGTGGCTATTACTTATAAATAAAATTGTTTTCTGATCCCATGTCCATACAGTAAATATAGCATATATATATTTACTCTATGAGGCAGTAGGCACAAAAAGAAGCGTAATCCAAAAATGAACAATTTAAAAATTTCATCTCATCTCATTATCTCTAGCTGCTTTATCCTGTTCTACAGGGTCGCAGGCAAGCTGGAGCCTATCCCAGCTGACTACGGGCGAAAGGTGGGGTACACCCTGGACAAGTCGCCAGGTCATCACAGGGCCAATTTAAAAATCACAGAAGTAAAATATACCAAGTGTCTGTACTTTATATTACTCTACTCTTACCTCTTACAGTTTTCAAAACTGAAACCTCCGAACCGAGGCTGACATACACACGCTGTCGCCATGACCGAAACTCTTATTTCCCAGAAATGACCTGGCGCTAGAGCTCAGTAGTCTCAATCATAGACATCCTATTATTACGTGGCTGTTCTGACGCGAGAAATACGGTCGCCATCTTGGAGTGGTGAGATAAGCGCAAGATACTCATATATATCAAGGTAACGTCTATTACTGCACCATACTACACGACTGAAGAAGAAGACAAGAGACAAGATGCCATTTACTACATTGTTATATTTTTTATGTTTGACATTAATTTGTTATAAATAAACGTTTTGATATGCTTTAAAACAAACAAACAAAAATGTTTGTGGTCAATATATGGTCATCACACATTGTCCTACATACCAAAGTGCCCCACTCAACCTGAATACATCAGCTTTGCTGAAGGGGGGGTCAGATTGTGTTGAAGGATGTAAAAGGCTCTTATAAATTCACTGACTAGATTAATTTCCCCTTTGATATGTTCTTAATCTATTTAAAGAAAACATACACACATTTGAATCATTATAATGGATTTAGATTGTTAAAACCGCATTTTATTTAAAAAAGTGTCCCACTTCACCTGAATTTACCCTATCCATTGCAACAGATTGGTGGTTGTAGCCGATAGAAAAACGTTAAGCTGTTTATATCTAATGTATTTGGTATTCACACATTTTTTGTAGGATGTTAATCACCGTTTCCTCAACTTCAACAATCTCCGACGTCTGTTCACTTAATATCAGGATATTCTATTAACGTGAAGCCAACTATGAATAATAACCCCACCGCTATCCTTTATCATAGCTGCATGTATGACAAAAAAATGCGAGCCAGCGCATTACACTGAGTGCAGCGTATCACCACTCCAAGATGGCGGCCCCGCGTCTCGTCAGCGCTTTTAGAATTTACGTTGGATGCTCCGTCTACGTAATAATAGAATGTCTATGGTCTCAATACTCTTTTCGACAACTTCCTGTAACAACTCGGAAGTGCATCACATCTACATCATATATGGGACCACTGGCCGAAGAAGGCGAGGACAGGGAGACAACCTGGAGCATATTTTAAAATAGGAACGTACTTTCCCTCGGTAATAAGCATAAACATGTCTGAAAGAGATTTCTTTAATCTAGCCCATTTATTTCGAATGGTGAACCGAATTGTATACACTTACCAGCCATTTTAATAGGAACACCTGTATGCATATGCGCAGTGCGCTATTGTTACACTTACCCTGTGTCCGAAATCGTTCACTTGTTCACGACTCCCTATATAGGGAATTACTATATAGAGGACTATATAGTGAGCTCACTGGTAAAATGAAAAAACGCTTTCGGACACTAGTCCATCACGCTGGTATTTACGTCATTACTGTCACACAATTAAAACGTGCCAGATCAGTCGGCTGGTGGGTTTTCAAAATAATAAATACATGCGTGTATTTTTGTGATAAATTCATATTATACTGAGCATATTTCCCACATTAATAAATACAAAGTACCTGCATCTTTCAGTTCTTTTAAATCAAGGCTGAATACTTTCTTCTTTGCCGCTGCCTTTTATTAAATCAAATTTGAGACTTTTGATTTGATTTCTTTCAGTGCGACCGCAATGCATGATGGGATATATTGCTTTGGTTAGTGACCATCGGTTGTACACTACTTTTCATGATGCATTGTGGGATACTTTGAGTGCACTATATAGGGTGTAAATAATCCTCACTAAGGTTTCGGGCAGCATTACAAAATGGTGTCTTCACTATATAGTGCCTTATATAGTGAGTAGGGAGCGATTTCGGACACAGGGACATTCTTACAGTCTTACATCATGATGACATAGTGGCTCCTGCACAAAAACACAAGCATTTGCTGGGCTTTTACCTTTTCTGACATTTTGGGTGCTAATGAAAATGTGCTGAAATGTTCCTTAAAAGCTTTGTTCGCACATAATAAACATTATTATTATTATTATTATTACACTATCATTATCTGTACAGAATATTTCTGCTAAATGTAAGGCTTCTAAAAGTCAAATCAGTACAAAGTGAGGTGTAATAGTGTTTTATCATGCTGTTCTGCTACATTCCTGTTGTTGTAGACAAAACCATGTGGAGTCCTTACGTCCAGTCTTTGGCTTTAATCTTATGCCTAGTCGTGATCTGATCTCATGTTTGTTAACAAACCATACAGTCAAACACCTTACCTTTGAAACAAGTTTCCTTTTTGAAGGTGAAGGAGAGTTGACTTCTTTCGGTTGTTTCTGAAGCAGTGAACGCAGCTGACTGACTGAAACGTAAAAGCAAACAACAAGCACGGTCTCATTCAGCTTTATCGTAGGGGCAAATGGATAAAAGGGTTAACTGAGCAGATTTGTACCTGCTTCGCTCTGTTGTGTTTGTTGTCTCGAGCTCTCTGGCGGGCTGTGCTGACTGCTTGATTGCTCCAGCGCATCAGCATCAGAGCTCTGGTTCACCAGCATGTTGCTTAGCTGCTGAATACTGCGATTGGCCCTCTCTAAAACAATTTCACAGTAAAATTGGGGGGGGGAATGACTAGACTGATGTCTGTAACTGACACACTGTAAAAAATGTCCGTAGAATTAACAGTGAATTTATGTAAAATCATGACATAAAAAACTGTAAATACAAAAACAATGAAGCAGTGTGTAATTTACATCAATATACTGTAAAACTCCTAACCAAATACCACTGTTAATTTAACAGTAAGAATATGTTGAATTGATCATATTTTTTTGTAGAATTTACAAATTGTTGTAGTTTAAACACAAACTGTAATACTAAAACAGAATGTGATAGTTAAAATTACATCATTGCCCTGTTAAAAAAATTAAAAAACGGCCACCGTTGTGGCTCAGTTGACTAATGCCACTTTTCCACTACCAACGCGGCTGAGTTGGGCTGAGCCGTGCCGTGCTGAGTTGGGCTGAGTGGAGCTGAGTGGGGCTGTTGGAGTTGCATTTCGACTACAACCGCGCTGAACCGTGCTGGCTGGAAGTGGGTGGACACGTTGGGTGGAGTTAGCGAAAGTGGGTGGACGTCACGTGATGTCGTTAAGCGGCGCAAACAGTGACATCAGTGATCTTTTAAGCGGTAGTCTCACGACCCGGATAGTAAACAATAAACATGGAGGACATGGAGTCGTTAGTGTTGCTGGTCTTGGTGCTGTGGCTTGTTGTCACCGACAACGCCAACAGATACTGGCAAGAGCGTATAGATGAGGCGAGGCGCATAAGGCTTCAGAAATTCTCGTAATTCGTAATTCTTCTTCTTCCGGGTTTACGGTGTTTACAGATCCCAGCGTGCTCGCGGGGTGTGTGTGGGCATGTGAGGACACTCCTCCTTACCAATCAGCGCACAGGGGAGTGTCTCCTCACGCCCCTAGCCCCACTCGGCTCGGTTTGGCTCGCTTCAGCCCCACTCCAAAACCGTGCGAGTTTTGGGTGCTGAGCAGGGCTGAAGCGAGCTGAGTCGTGCTGCTCTGAGGTAGTCGAAACGCGAGCCGTGTCGGGCTGAAGTGAGCTGAAGTGAGCTGAAAAAGGGTAGTGGAAAAGGGCCATATGGCGCCATACCATGAATCCGGGGACCCAGGTTCGATTCCGACCCAAGGTCATTTCCTGATCTCTCTCCAGTTCATTTCCTGTCTCTACACTGTCCTATCCAATAAAGGTGAAAAAAAGCCCCCCCAAAAAAATATGTCTAGTAGATCATTGCTTGTAACCATTTTGAATCATTGTTTATTGTACAATGAATATCCGTAAAATTAACAGTTATGTATTGATTATTGTACATTGAATACCTGTAAAATTTACATTTAGTTATCATTAATTGTACATGGAATCCCAGTGAAATGTACAAGTTATTCTGTAATGTTGTTTACATTTCACTGTATTTTTAACAGG
This sequence comes from Neoarius graeffei, assembly GCF_027579695.1. Lineage (NCBI taxonomy): Eukaryota > Metazoa > Chordata > Actinopteri > Siluriformes > Ariidae > Neoarius > Neoarius graeffei. The sequence continues at coordinate 40,515,385 of NC_083575.1, read as the reverse complement.
ATTATTCTGGCAACCACAGCTGCCAGTGTTTTTCCGTAAAAACAACGGATTTTTTTTTACAGTGTATAGTGAACCTGGCTCTTGGGTGGCATGGTGGTGTAGTGGTTAGCATGGTTGCCTCACAGCAAGAAGGTTCTGGGTTCGAACCCAGTGGCCAGCGAGGGCCTTTCTGTGTGGAGTTTGCATGTTCTCCCCGTGTCTGCATGGGTTTCCTCTGGGTGCTCCGGTTTCCCCCACAGTCCAAAGACATGCAGTTAGGTTAACGTGGGGTGGCTTTGGGCTGAAATGCCCTTGAGCAAGGTACTTAACTCCTGACTGCTCCCCGGGCGCTCTAGTGTGGCTGCCCACTGCTCTGAGTGTGTGCGTGTGTTCACTGCTTCAGATGGGTTAAATGCAGAGGATGAATTTCACTGTGCTTGAAGTGTGCATGTGACAAACAAAGGTTTCTTCTCTTCTCATAAGTTTTAGTGATGTTGTGGCTTCGTATTTCTCTTCAATTTACGTTTATTTGGGCTGGACAATATGAAGCTATGATATAGTGTGATACTATATGGACATGAGTATTTTACTGGGAAATACACCATTCGTATTTTTCATACAAGCTACATCTGGGACATGGAGAATGACATCCATGACATAAATCTCTATATTGTAAGGAAACTGATGAACTGTTTTGATAAATTTGGGTACTTTTTGTTTGTAAATGTGTCTATATAATAAAAAGAAAACCACATGTAGGCTTGAAGATATGAAGTTTATCTTCTTGTGTTGAAAAACTTGCATTTTTCATATGAAATACATCGCAGATCTGAGTGACACAATTCCCAATATCTCACTCTGATGATGTCACTCCTAGTGTTTTCCCGCTGACTAGATGCGCGTTGTCAAAATGGTGAACCAGTTCAAAATTAAAATTCTTTTGATTAACTTGCTTTTTTTTACAGATGTGTCCATATAATATAAAGAACATGGTGGTGTGAAGATATGAAATGTATTTTCTCGTGCTGAAAAATATAGCATTCATTCGCTTCGCTCACTCGTGAATATGATCACCACTCAAAGATAAACTTCATATTTTCGCACAATCGTGTAATATCTTATATATAACAACATTATGATATGCTTTTCAAAGTTTGCATATGTATTTTTTGTGTCAGAGCTTTTATACTGTAACTATCAGTAAAAAATAACTGACTGGGCATTAGCAACTATTTTGTACCAATTTTTCCTCATTTTATTCATTGAAGAATTCAAATTTAATTAATAATAGAGAAAAAAATTCTAAATCATACTGGTCCTTGTTTGTGGTTTATTAGCAAAACCTGAACAGAATGAAATGTCATGGTGCCTATCACACCGTCCCCTGTGCTACTGTACATGGACCACTCTGACTACGTCATGGTCCACTTGATTCCTGCATACAGGCAGAAATTAAAGCTGAGGAAACCTGTAGTGAAGGCATCCAAGATGTGGAGCAATGAGGTTGCGGAGAACCTTCAGGAGTGCTTGGACTGTTCAAACTGGGATGTGTTCAGGACTGCTACCAATAGTCTGGATTAGTACACAGAGGGTGTGACGTCCTATATCAGCTTCTGTGAGAACTGCTGAATTCCATCACGAACCAGGGTGAGCTACAATAATGACAAACCCTGGTTCACAGATAAGCTCAGACAGCTAAGGCAGCAAAAAGAAGAAGCGTTCAGAAGTAGAGATTAGGACAGGTTTAAGGCTTCTGCATGCTCTTGCGACAAGGCTTTCGCAGATAGCTTTTCGCAGACAGTTGTAATTTATCGTTGAGCGGGGAGTAATAGGTGTGTATAGGCGTGCGCGATGTTATTCACCGCCACAACGCAAGGGGGCGCGAAGTCGCAAAATCGCTAGGAGTAGTTGGTGGGTGTGGTTAGTGGAGTGTTTATCTTCCAGTTACTGAGCAACAGGTCATTCAACACTGCTGTCCTTATAATGCGCTGTCCTTATAATGACTAGAACTGGAGTCGTATAGATGTACGTACTTCCTCACTTCCTCGATCAACCGCTCTTCGTGCTGCTCCATCTTCGCTCGTGTTTTTAAAAATGGCGGTCGTGAAAACAAACCAAACCGGGGAAGTAGGGAAGCGGAAGTGCGTGTACAGCGGATGTAGAGTGGACCAATCAGAGCCCTCTTGTCTGCGATGCTGTCTGCGGTGGTCACAAATTTTGGGAGGTGCGCGCAGAGCGTCTGCGAAGCGGGGGGCTTCGCAGACGCCATCTGCGAGGACTGGGTTGTCAGCATAAATTGGCCCTTAGAGTCTAGAAACAGGTTTAGCAAAGCAGTGAGAGAAGCTAAATGACTGTATGCTAAGGTGGTGTTTACATTAGACCGTATCAGCGGATCATCAGATTAACGTTTTTAAACGATTCGCGTGCACACAGCAACGCCAATACACGATTTGTGTGCACACAGCAACGCCAATACACGGATACGCTAATCACATGACTAATTAGATGGCACGTCACATGATCCCAGTGCATATCGGGCATGCGCAAGTCATTCACCACTTGCAAGTGGAAGGATGGCAAGTGAACACCTTCTCCAGCAGATAAACACACCTGGCTGTGATGTTCATGTTCTCACTGAGTTTAAGCGCCTGAAGGAGGTAAATAAGTTGAAATGTGTAAATAAACCTCAGTGCGGCTCAGCGCTTCCTCCTGCGCTCCAAATCACTCCGCCCTGAACAGCGAGTGCCCTCTGGAGGGTGCGCACTCCGGCCCTGCGCAACTCACAGAGCACGCGAGTGAAGCGCACGAGCAATGATTCGGGACTGAGCCGCTGTGTGTGTGATCCCAACGCCAGCGAATCAGGAAGGTGGATGTCACAGTGACGTTGTCCAATGACGACGTCAGCTAGAGCTCAGCACTGCGTTTCCGCGTTCCTCAATGTTTACACAGCACCGGATCAGATACGAACTGGGTTGAATACGTGGGCCCTGGCGGATTCAAGTTGTTCTGCCTGTGGAGTCATTTCCCGGCGTTTTAATGTAAACGGACAGTGCATCCGCGACGAAAACGAGACGGATACAGTCTAATGTAAACACCACCTAAGAAACTCCAACACCAGTTCTCAGTCAATGGCTCTACGTCTGTCTGGAAAGGGCTCAGACAGATCACTAACTACAAACCTTCAGCCCCCAACTCTGTTAATGACTTGTTCCTGGCCAACCAACTGACTGAGTTCTACTGCCCACTTTTCAAATCTGTATAGTTCACATTCTTCTATTTCTTATTCTATGTATATAGCTACTTTTTGTATATTGCTTAATTCTTCTATATTAACTGTTCAAGCACCAATCACCAAAGCAAATTCCTTGCATGTAAGAACGTACTTGGCAATAAATTTGATTCTGATTCTGAATCAGCTAAGTAATGCTGTTGTAAAGCAGCAGAGAGAGAGGAGTGTGTTTTCTTCATCTTTGTAGCCTCCTTCAAGCACCAATCACCAAAGCAAATTCCTTGTATGTGAGAACGTACTTGGCAATAAGGCGGGATGGTGGTGTAGTGGTTAGCACTGTCGCCTCACAGCAAGAAGGTTCTGGGTTCAAGCCCAGTGGCCAACAGGGGCCTTTTTGTGTAGAGTTTGCATGTTCTCCCCGTGTCTGCGTGGGTTTCCTCTGGGTGCTCCGGTTTCCCCCACAGTTCATGCGGTTAGGGTTAACATGGGGAGGCCTTGGGCTGAGGTGCCCTTGAGCAAGGCACTTAAAGCAGATACGCAGAACCTTTATTTTTAAATACATTTCTGAGTGGATAGCATCTCCATCCTTGAGTCTTGTGTGCTGCATAAATGGGAATTAAAAAAAAAATATTTTTTTGAGAGTTAAAATCAACTGCAAAGTTGGCATTGGAGCTGCCCCGCTGAGCCAGCCAGCCCTGAGTGCGTGACATCATAGCGGTAACCGGTTTTAAGGCTGAGGCCTTTTACAGCTATAGGCCAAAGTCATATAAATAAAAATTTACAGTGAAAGTAAGAAACACCGTTACCAACTTCCTCAACTAAGACTGATTTGACTTCATTGATTCTGGGTTGACTCTCATTAAAACAGGAGAGGTGTTATAACTTATGCAGCATACATGTACATGCATGCATTTTCACTGATAAAACGTAAAAGGCTAATTAAATAATCAGATGAACTAATAAATAATCAGATGAGACAATCACTTTCTGAAGCAAATTAAATAATCTTATACCGGTAACTTAAAAACACAATACAGGTAGTCGTCGACTTACAACCTATGCGACTTACGACCGATCGACTTTACAACTGTCTGGTTATGACTGGCAAGTGTTTCCCAGCTGAGCTAGCGGAGCGTACGACAGTTTCCACCCCAGCTCCCGGCAGCGTCTCTCGCCGCGTACAACAGTTTCCGCCCCAGCTCCAGGCACACGCACAGTCTCTCTCGCGCTCCCTCGCGCACTCCGTCATACAGTTTCCGCCCCAGCTCCTGGTTTATGAAACGAGCAAATGCTCCCGCCAGCCCGAGCGCTGCAACAGCTGATGATGACGTAGACGACCCACAGCCAAGCACCAGTGATGCCAGCGGTCACTAAATTTTGTATTTTGCTATGTTTTACATTTGTATTTTGGTATGTTTCAAACTAAAATGTTTTCTATTTTTCACACCTGTATTTCGTATTTTTTGTTTTGCACGTATTAAACGAATTGTACTGTACGCAGTGTAGTATGCAGTGTTTGACTTAAACCAAATAATGAGCCAAGGTAATGAAATAAGAAAATGTTGATAAAATAAGACTTTAAGATGATTACAATATCATTAGACATCACAATATACTTACGTTCATTTAACATAGGCCGACTTACGACCAGATCGGTTTATGACCGGTCAGTCGTAACCAAATGCAGTCGTAAGTTGACGACTACCTGTACAAGTTACATGTATTAATCTAAATGCAGGGAAACAACGAGTGCTGTTGTTTTTGTTGTTTTGTATCCAAATGAGAGTCGCAGCTTACCCGTCTTAGTTCTCGCTTCTTGTGGCCGATTGTTTTGAAACAATTTGACTTTCAGTTGTTCGTTCAGTTCTCCGTTCATTCGCTTCTTCCACGTAAGGGCGAGATATTGCTGCTGAGGCAAGCATATCCAGAGGAGAAATCAGACGGCTGCTCCACTCATTCTCCATTTTCTCCATACTCAGTACTCCGCCATTACTGCTCGGCTCAGGCAATTACTAAAACCCGGGACAGGACGTCACCGGTTTTAGCAACAACCATGGGGAGGTTGTAATATGTCCCGTCCTGTTCCGTCCCTGGTTTTAGCAACAACTCTCGGCTCACACGCCGGGAGAACTGGCGCAACTGAACTTACTTTCCTTTTCTTGTTTTCTTTTCCTTTAATTGTTGGTACTGCACCCTCTTTCAGTACAGGCTTATAGCCAACGCTCCTCAACAGATCAGAGGTCTCATACGAGTCTTCAGTAAAATGTGCAGAGCAGAGGAAAGACCACTTCATAGGTGCCCAATGTGCCCATGAACTTCTTGCAAAACGCGTCCAAATCTTTGCAGTTTGAACATTCTTGGGCCATGAATGCAACATAAATCCACCTTCTGTCATGTTGCTGCACCCGCCAGCAACACATCTACATGGCATGGCAATAAATTAGCTCAAAATGGAAGCCTGAAGTTGCAGTTAGCTCTGTGCTTTAGTATAGCGGAAATGGCGATGAGACTGATAGCCTTCCTGCAGTCAAGGTCATTCACTCAGACTGCTACCTACAGTGGTGCTTGAAAGTTTGTGAACCCTTTAGAATTTTCTATATTTCTGCATAAGGGCAATTCCATGTAAATGTCAACCTCACCATGCAAAAATAAAGCAACATGTAATACATCAAAACCACTCCCAGAGATCTCACCTAGGCCTGTATTTTACAGATGTGAACAAGCTGAACCAATTTGTAACCAACCTAATATGTCACTGTCAGTCTTTCTTTCTTATAATGCAAAACCCAAGCTAAAATCAACTTTGATCATGTACAATTCTATATTATTGCCACAAGCCACAGAAATGTATGCTAAAATCCACAAAACAGCAAAACAATAGCCATCCTAAATATTATTTAAGAACTTTGATAGTTTTAGCTGATATTTAGAGAGTTTTTCAAAGGGTTATGGTGGTTAAATTGCTGATTTTCTAAACATATGCCATGTCTATTTCAGACGCGTCACATCCATAACGCAATTTCGTCACATCCATAACGCTGACTTTTCCTTCCGAAACTCTGCATGAAATACAAAATATTTTAAACAAAGATTTTTTAATATTCACCTTGGACCCCTCTATCAAATGGATATCTCCATTTCGACATTAGGTTTACAATTTCACAGAGTTTGATAAAAATGTACAGTCACCCAGAAAAGTGATACTTTTTCTGTCACATCCATAACGCATCTTTTATTGGCATTTTCTGGCATGCCCTAGATGTACTATGGGAATTGTTCTTGTTCTATCACTTCTCCAGTATGGTACAGCCTTAAAATATGCAACACCTGTTTAAATACTGGGAGACAATAAAACATGCACTGGGTCATTTGTTGCCATTTTGAGTTCAAGTGTCACGTCCATAACGCTGGAATTGCTCTCAAATATAACCTAAAATATCATCAGATTTTCACACAAGTCCTAAAAGTAGATAAAGAGAAACCCAGTGTTAGGACTAGGACTGTTTTGGCCTCTAGAGGCCGCTGTTATTTCCTTTTCATGTCGTGTTTATTTTGGCCTCTAGAGGCCGCCACTGTTCCTGTGTTTTGTGTTTTTGTTAATTGCCTAATTATCTTCACCTGTGTCCTTAATTAGTTTGTCTATTTATACCCCTGAGTTCAGTCCTCTTGTCACGGAGTCTTTGTGCTGTTATGTTTATCTCCAGTTTCCTTTGTACTGTGTTTTTTTGATCTTCTTAGCTTTTGAATTTTTGCACTTTGCTTTTCTTTTGGATTATACTCTTTGGTTTTTTTTGTCTTTTGTTTTGCCCTGTATATAGTGTATATAGTTTAAATAAACCTTTTGATTCTTTTTCTACTTCCGCCTCACGCCTCTGCATTTGAGTCATCCCCCTGGTGGCCTAGTGGGGGTTTGCTGGATTATCACACCAACGAACCAGGTTCGAATCCCAGCAAAACCCTAACAGAAAGACTCCGTCATGACCGACTCAGCAGAGGCTGCTTCAACTGTCTACCCGGCCAACCTTCAGGGAATTATGGCAGCTTTGACACGCTTCGGAGCGACCATGGACGCTCATGGACGTACGCTCACCAGCCAACGTGAGGCCCTCGCTTGCCACGAGGAACTGCTTCAGCAAATTGGGAAAACCCTGGCACAGCTGACATCTCTGCCTGCATCTCCTGCTCCTGATCCAGTTCCTGCTCCTGATCCAGTTCCTGCTCCTGATCCAGCTCCCACTCCTGCTCCAGTGCCTCCTGCAATGCTGCCTTCTTCACCTCGCGAACCCAGCCTTCCTGCACCACAGAGGTATGACGGCAAGCACAGTGAGTGCCGAGAGTTCCTTACCCAGTGTCAACTCACCTTTGAGCTTCAGCCTACCACCTACACTACGGATCGCCGCAAGATTGCCTTTGTGATCACCTTATTAGCTGGTAAGGCGCGAGCCTGGGCTACTGCTATCTGGCAAAGACAGGGACCTGAGTGCTTTGATTTCCAGCTGTTTTCTGAAGAGATGCTTCGGGTCTTCGATCAGGCAGACATCAGTACCGACGCAGCCCGAAAGCTCATGTCCATCCGGCAAGGAGGAAGCGTCGCAGATTACGCCATCTCGTTCCGAACACTCGCAGCAGTAAGTGGATGGAACGAGACTGCTCTGGTGTCAGCCTTCCACCATGGTCTGTCTGACCCCATCAAGGACGGTCTGGCCTCTATTGGATGCCCAAGTGACCTCGAAACCCTCATCTCACATGCTATTCGTCTGGACAACAGGATGAGAGAACGCCACCAAGCCTTGAGCCCCCCCAGCCTCCCTACCTCTACCTGGAAACCATCTACCTCCTTCATTGACTGTCCAGAACCCATGCAAGTGGGTCGTACTCGCCTCTCCGTATCTGAGAGAGAGCGCAGAAGGAGGGATAAGTGCTGCATCTACTGTGGCAAGCCTGGTCACTTCCGAGCATCATGTCCCGATCTCTTGGGAAAAGGACCGCCCCGTCCAGCCGAGGGAGGGTTGTGACGGGGCCTACCCTCTCTCCCGGACTCCCTGGCCAAGGAATCTACATCCCGGTCTCCATCTCCTGGGGTGAGTCTGTCCACTCTTGTCAAGCTTTGTTAGACTCAGGGGCGGCTGGGAACTTTATGGATATTCACTTCGCCCAAAGCATCAATATACCTACTGCACCTCTTGAAGTCCCTCTGTCTGTGTCTGCCCTCGATGGCCAAGCGTTAGGTGATGGAAGAGTCACTCAAGTTACTTCTCCAGTCTTCCTCCAGTCTCAAGGTCACAAGGAAGAAATATCCCTGCACCTGATTCCTTCACCTGAGTTCCCAGTTATTCTAGGCCTTCCTTGGCTTACTTGCCACAACCCTCGCATAGACTGGGTAACAAGCCAGGTTGTGGAATGGGGCCCTGCATGCCATGCCTCTTGTCTGCTCTCTAGCTCTCCTGTGTCTCCTGCCGAGCCCCCTGATCTCACCGAGTTATCTCAAGTTCCCACAGAGTACTGGGATCTCAAGGAGGTATTCAGCAAGAGCAGGGCCGCCGTTCTTCCTCCGCACCGGGCCTACGACTGTGCCATCGACTTGCTCCCTGGGACTACCCCTCCTCGTGGCAGACTGTTTTCACTCTCTCAGCCAGAACGCAAGGCCATGGAGGAATACCTCAAAGATGCCCTGGTCTCTGGGTTTATTCGACCCTCCACTTCACCTGCTGGAGCCGGCTTCTTCTTTGTCGGCAAGAAGGATGGGGGGCTCCGACCATGTATTGATTACAGGGGCCTGAATAAGATCACTGTGCGCAACCGATATCCCCTTCCGCTGATGTCCACAGCTTTCGACCTGCTCCAAGGCGCCACCGTCTTCACCAAGTTGGACCTACGGAACGCATACCACCTCATCCGTATCCGACAGGGAGACGAGTGGAAGACTGCCTTTAACACCCCGTCTGGGCACTACGAATACCAGGTGATGCCCTTCGGACTCACCAACGCACCAGCTGTTTTTCAGGCCCTAATCAACGACGTCTTAAGGGACATGATTAACCTATACGTTTTTGTCTACCTCGACGACATCCTTATCTTTTCCAAGACCGTGCAGGAGCACCGCCACCATGTCCGCCAGGTTCTCCAGAGGCTGCTACAGAACAATCTGTTCGCCAAGGCCCAGAAATGCGAATTTCATGTTCCCGAGGTCTCCTTTCTGGGATTTATTGTACGGACAGGCCAACTCCAAATGGACCCTGCCAAGACCCTGGCCGTCCGGGATTGGCCTACTCCCAAGTCCGTTAAGGAGGTTCAGCGGTTCTTAGGATTCGCTAACTTCTACCGCAAGTTCATCAGGAACTTCAGTTCTGTGGCAGCACCCATGTCAGACCTCACCAAAGGGACAGGTGGATCTTATGGCTGGTCTCCTCAGGCAGAAAAGGCGTTCAAAGACCTCAAGGACCGCTTCTGCACGGCACCCATTCTGGTTCTCCCGGACACCTCCCAACCATTCATCGTGGAGGTGGACGCCTCGGACAGTGGTGTCGGCGCGGTGCTCTCTCAACGTTCGGAAGGAAAGCTGCACCCCTGCGCTTACTTCTCCCACCGCCTGAGTCCTGCTGAGTCCCGGTACGATGTGGGGGATCGAGAACTGCTAGCGGTCAAACTGGCCCTTGAGGAGTGGAGGCACTGGCTGGAGGGAGCACAACATCCATTCCTGGTTTGGACTGACCACAAGAACCTGGAGTACCTCCAGCAAGCCAAGAGACTGAACCCTCGACAGGCTAGGTGGGCCCTGTTTTTCAGTCGATTTGACTTCACCCTCTCATACCGCCCCGGCTCCAAGAACACCAAACCTGACGCACTGTCCAGACTGTTCTCTGCCACTAACAGGGAGAATGAAGTCGGGCCTATTATCCCTGTGTCCCGGATTGTGGCCCCTGTCCGCTGGGGTATTGAGGAGGCTGTCCGACGAGCCCAACGCCAGGACCCCGGTCCTGGGACGGGGCCACCAGGCCTCTTGTACGTCCCACATCAAGCCCGGGCCAAGGTTCTCCAGTGGGGTCACTCTTCCCCTCTCACCGCCCACCCGGGAGCTCGGAGGACCCTGGACTTCCTGAAAAGACGCTTCTGGTGGCCTAACATGGAGCAGGAAGTAAGGTCATTTGTCCTGTCCTGTGAGGTTTGCACCAGAACCAAGAACCCACGACAGCGTCCCCAGGGTCTCCTGCATCCTCTGACCATTCCCCGGCGTCCCTGGTCCCACGTGGCAGTCGACTTTATCACGGGTCTCCCTGAGTCACAAGGTAACACGGTCATTTTGGTCTTAGTTGACAGATTCTCCAAGGCCTGCCGCTTCATACCACTGTGCAAACTCCCCTCTGCTCTTGAAACTGCGAAACTTTTGTTTAATCATGTCTTCCGAGTCTTTGGTCTTCCACAGGACATCGTCTCAGACCGAGGGCCCCAGTTCTCCTCCCGAGTGTGGCACGGGTTCTGCAAGGTCATCGGAGCCACTGCCAGCCTCTCCTCTGGGTTTCACCCACAGTCCAATGGTCAGACGGAGAGGCTCAACCAGGACCTGGAAACCACCCTGCGAGGCCTGGCTATGGATAACCCGACATCGTGGAGCACCTGGCTGCCATGGGCGGAGTACGCCCACAACACCCTGCAGTCATCGGCCACCAAGCTGTCGCCATTCCAGTGCCAATTCGGGTTCCAGCCACCTCTGTTCCCGGACCAGGAGGAGGACGCGGGGGTGCCCTCGGTCAACCAATATGTGAGACGGTGTCGCAAGACCTGGAGCAAGGTCAGGAAGACCCTCATACAGACCTCCAGAACCAACCAGACTCAGGCCAACCGCCATAGAAGACCTGCACACGCTTTCCGCCCTGGGCAGCGTGTTTGGCTGTCCACTAAGGACCTTCCACTGCGGGTGGAGAACCGCAAGCTTGCTCCTCGCTACATTGGCCCCTTCAAGGTGGTGCGCAGGGTGAACCCTGTCTCCTACCGGCTCCAGTTGCCCCGGACTCTGAGGATCAACCCCACTTTCCATGTTTCCCTGTTACGGCCCGTACTGACGTCTACGTATGCCCCTGCCCCTAGGAACCCCCCACCCCCCCGCATCTTCCAGGGGCAGACTGTGTTCACTGTGAATCGCCTGCTTGACTCCCGCCGGGTCCGCGGCGGGTTGCAATATCTGGTGGACTGGGAGGGCTATGGTCCTGAGGAGCGCTGCTGGGTTCCTGCTCGGGATGTCCTTGATAAAGAACTATGTCGGGACTTCCATTCGGCCCATCCGGATCGCCCTGGGAACGTCAGGAGACGCTCCTAGAGGGGGGGGTCCTGTTAGGACTAGGACTGTTTTGGCCTCTAGAGGCCGCTGTTATTTCCTTTTCATGTCGTGTTTATTTTGGCCTCTAGAGGCCGCCACTGTTCCTGTGTTTTGTGTTTTTGTTAATTGCCTAATTATCTTCACCTGTGTCCTTAATTAGTTTGTCTATTTATACCCCTGAGTTCAGTCCTCTTGTCACGGAGTCTTTGTGCTGTTATGTTTATCTCCAGTTTCCTTTGTACTGTGTTTTTTTGATCTTCTTAGCTTTTGAATTTTTGCACTTTGCTTTTCTTTTGGATTATACTCTTTGGTTTTTTTTGTCTTTTGTTTTGCCCTGTATATAGTGTATATAGTTTAAATAAACCTTTTGATTCTTTTTCTACTTCCGCCTCACGCCTCTGCATTTGAGTCATCCCCCTGGTGGCCTAGTGGGGGTTTGCTGGATTATCACACCAACGAACCAGGTTCGAATCCCAGCAAAACCCTAACACCCAGTTAAACAAATGAGACAAAAATATTATACTTGGTCATTTATTTATTGAGGAAAATGATCCAATATTACATATCTGTGAGTGGCAAAAGTATGTGAACCTTTGCTTTCAGTATCTGGTGTGACCCCCTTGTGCAGCATATCTATGAAGATACTCAGTCATCCAGGTACATAGTAATCTGTGGTTGGTAGAAGAGAGCAACTGGACTTGCTTGAAAAGTCTTGAAGACGTTTCGCCTCTCATCCGAAAGGCATCCTCAGTTCTGTCTGTCTAATAGGGAGTATCAAGTATTTATCCTCTCATGGATCATCATAGAATCTGAATCAGAATGCTGATGGGTGCATTGTAGGTGGCTGATAGATGTCATAGACAGCCACCTCTGTTCACTGATGGTCGTTCCAGGTTGACAAAAATGAACGATCCTCTCTGGCTAAGATCAGACATCTTAGCCAGAGAGGATCGTTCATTTTTGTCAACCTGGAACGACCATCACTGAACAGAGGTGGGTGTCTATGACATCTATCAGCCACCTACAATGCACCCATCAGCATTCTGATTCGGATTCTATGATGATCCATGAGAGGATAAATACTTGATACTCCCTATTAGACAGACAGAACTGAGGATGCCTTTCGGATGAGAGGCGAAACGTCTTCAAGACTTTTCAAGCAAGTCCAATTGCTCTCTTCTACCAACCACAGATTCCCTTGTGCAGCAATAACTGCAACTAAACGTTTCTGGTAACTGTCGATCAGTCCTGCACACCGGCTTGGAGGAATTTTAGCCCGTTCCTCCGTACAGAACAGCTTCAACTCTGGGATGTTGGTGGGTTTCCTCACATGAACTGCTTGCTTCAGATCCTTCCACAACATTTCGATTGGATTAAGGTCAGGACTATGACTTGGCCATTCCAAAACATTCACTTTATTCTTCTTTAACCATTCCTTGGTAGAACGACTTGTGTGCTTAGGGTCGTTGTCTTGCTGCATGACCCACCTTCTCTTGAGATTCAGTTCATGGACAGATGTCCTGACATTTTCCTTTAGAATTCGCTGGTATAATTCAGAATTCATTGTTCCATCAATGATGGCAAGCCGTCCTGGCCCAGATGCAGCAAAACAGGCCCAAACCATGATACTACCACCACCATTTTTCACAGATGGGATAAGGTTCTTATGCTGGAATGCAGTGTTTTCCTTTCTCCAAACATAACGCTTCTCATTTAAACCCAAAAGTTCTATTTTGGTCTCATCCGTCCACAAAACATTTTTCCAATAGCCTTCTGGCTTGTCCACGTGATCTTTAGCAAACTGCAGGTGAGCAGCAATGTTCTTTTTGGAGAGCAGTGGCTTTCTTCTTGCAACCCTGCCATACACACCACTGTTGTTCAGTGTTCTCCTGATGGTGGACTCATGAACATTAACATTAGTCAACGTGAGAGAGGCCTTCAGTTGCTTAGAAATTACCCTGGGGTCAGCAAGGTCACAAAGGACTATTACATGCCTTGCTCTTGGAGTGATCTTTGTTTGTCGACCACTCCTAGGGAGGGTAACAATGGTCTTGAATTTCCTCCATTTGTACACAATCTGTCTGACTGTGGATTGGTGGAGTCCAAACTCTTTAGAGATGGTTTTGTAACCTTTTCCAGCCTGATGAGCATCAACAACGCTTTTTCTGAGGTCCTCAGAAATCTCCTTTCTTCGTGCCATGATACGCTTCCACAAACGTGTTATGAAGATCAGACTTTGATAGATCCCTGTTCTTTAAATAAAACAGGGTGCCCACTCACACCTGATTGTCATCCCATTGATTGAAAACATCTGACTCTAATTTCACCTTCAAATTAACTGATAATCCTAGAGGTTCACATACTTTTGCCACTCACAGATATGTAATACTGGATCACTTTCCTCAATAAATAAATGACCAAGTATAGACCCCTTTCACTGACGTCACCCGAAACCGGAAGTAAACAGACCCTGCGCCATTTTGGAAGACCAACAAACTCGTGATTAGGGGGAAATAACAGCAACGGTATGTGAACCCACGAGAATAAAGTGGAGTGGCAAACGACTTAAACAAATCTGAGCTGTTTTATTTATGATTTATTGGCCCAACAGTAGACTTGAAAGAAACCTGTGTGAGACTTGGCAAAAAACTGTGGATATAATGGATAAGTCTGTGCATGATCTGTGGACACTTTGAGGTAAGCAAACGCAAGAAATTCATTTTTAAAACATGCTAAATTGGCTCCAAGTTGATAACTGTATGAGGAGCAAGCCTCCCAGATTTCTACAATTTGATAATAATAATAATAATTTAGGATGGTTTGGGGCTTGCTCGCTGCTGCCAGGTTGGTTGTTGAGTAGCCTGACTGTTTTTTTTTTCTTGCGTGTGGTATCATTGTTGACGTGAGGTTGTTTTTTGAACATGCCAATGTGGACACAATTTCCCCTGATGAGTTATGACTTCAGACGCGATGCGTGTGTGGAGGTGTGGAGTCCGCTTGATATGTGCGTAAGATAGGCTTCTCATGTGTTTGGAGATCCGCGCTCCAAGACAAGCGCAAGCACCCCCCCCCCCCCCCCCCCCCCCCCCCAGGGAAAAAAAGGGACCCCCCCCCCCCGAAAATATCGGCATAGTTCGAACACTGAGTGTAGGCACTGGGTGTAAACAACAAATAGTTTACAATGTCTGGGTAGCAAATAGATGGCAGAATTGGTGTCAGGTCCTCCTTATGTTTCCATTCTCCCTTGCCCCGAGTCTTATCATATGGGTCAAACCCATCAATCACAGCCAGTTTCTCCACATACCGTGCCCTTTCTGCAGCTGGTAATGTACTCACATAACCCGAATTATCATCCATCGTGTCACTTTACTCTCGCTCGTACTTTGTTTTATATTGTGAGTGCATGTACTTGGTCTTCCAATATGGTGCCTAACAAAATCTCGCGGCGCGGTGACGTCATGTGAAAGGGGTCTATAATATTTTTGTCTCATTTGTTTAACTGGGTTCTCTTTATCTACTTTTCAGACTTGTGTGAAACTCTGATGATGTTTTAGGTCATATTTATGCAGAAATATAGAAAAATTCTAAAGGGTTCACAAACTTTCAAGCACCACTGTATATGAATCATTTTAATCATAAAAATTACTATATTAGATTTATTGTTAACGCTTAAAACTATTCCTATGCCATTCTTAAGGTCTCAAGGCATTTATAAACAAAAAGTGAGGCCAAGGTTCTGCGTATCTCCTTTAACCCCTGACTGCTTCCTGGGCGCTGCAGCATAGCTGCCCACTGCTCTGGGTATGTGTGTGTGCTCATTGCTCACGTTTGTGTTCACTACTTCTGCTCCTCTTTCCCCTCACTGGCTCTTCCCATGCCTGTTTCACCACCTCCTCCTTTTTTTTCCTTAAAATATGACCATACCAGCGGAGTTTATGTGTGTTCACTACTTCAGATGGGTTAAATGCAGAGAGGAATTTCACTGTGCTTAAGTGTACATGTGATGAATAATGCTACTGATCTTGTTCTCAATAAACTTGCATTGTAAAGAGGTCTTTAAAGGAACAGTCTACTGTACTTCCATAATGAAATATGCTCTTATCTGAATTGAGACGAGCTGCTCCGTACCTCTCCGAGCTTTGCGTGACCTCCCAGTCAGTCAGACGCAGTCAGACGCGCTGTCACTCCTGTTAGCAATGTAGCTAGGCTCAGTATGGCCAATGGTATTTTTTGGGGCTGTAGTTAGATGTGACCAAACTCTTCCGCGTTTTTCCTGTTTACATAGGTTTATATGACCAGTGACATGAAACAAGTTCAGTTACACAAATTGAAACGTAGCGATTTTCTATGCTATGGAAAGTCCGCACTATAATGACAGGCGTACTAACACCTTCTGCGCACTTCGGCAGTGCATTGATACAGTACACCTGTCATTATAGTGCGGACTTTCCATAGCATAGAAAATCGCTACGTTTCAATTTGTGTAACTGAACTTGTTTCATGTCACTGGTCATATAAACCTATGTAAACAGGAAAAACGCGGAAGAGTTTGGTCACATCTAACTACAGCCCCAAAAAATACCGTTGGCCATGCTGAGCCTAGCTACATTGCTAACAGGAGTGACAGCGCGTCTGACTGCGTCTGACTGACTGGGAGGTCGCGCAAAGCTCGGAGAGGTACGGAGCAGCTCGTCTCAATTCAGATAAGAGCATATTTCATTATGGAAGTACGGTGGACTGTTCCTTTAAGTACCATGATGTGATTTATTTATTTTTTTTGCCACCACTACTGACTATTACATATGCAAAATTACAGTTGGATATGAAATACTGTAAGGGTTGTTTTACAATCAGGGTACAAAGTTTGTGTCACAGGGGTCCAAAATTCAAATTGATTCAAACTGGTTCTTGTACCAGTTTTTAAGTGAAGGACAAGTTAAAGAACAGATACGCATGTGTAATAGCTTGTATTATAACAAGATTAAGTGTAGCTTTAAGCAGGGCTGGGAGAAACTAATGAAGTGATTCTCGGAGAGGACTTTTTTTTTTTTTGACAATTCAGAATCCACTCCTTCCATAGTGCTTTTAAATATAAGGCTGTAAGCTTTGTGTTAGTTGTCTCTAATATTTATGTCCCAATATCTTGACCACATTTTAGGATGAAAATAATAATTTTAGATATGTTATTTTATATTGAAAAATTAGCTGTCTCGGAGAGGACATTTTTTTTGGCATACTAATTTGATCAAAATAGTCTGAAAACTTACTGGCATTCAACATTAAAACTTAACTATGTTTCCAATGATATGGAACCAAATATGTGTTTTATGGTATAAAGAATGATGTAAGTGCATCCCTTTTGGAGCTACCTGTGGTCAAAAAAGCACTTTTTCTAAATGACACGAGTAATTTTGCTAAATATGACACTTATTGCCATACATTCACCAAAAATAACGTTATCACCAATTTTTTTTGCATGGTGAATAGAGCTATCACAGGGCTACAATAAACAACCGAGTTTATTTAGTCAAGCCTTTTGATATTGAAGATAATAAGTGTTAAATGTGATTTTTAGCTTGCGGACCCTGATTGTAAAACAACCCGTAATGCTCCCAGTGGAAAATGGCCATGCTAGCAAACTAATCTGAGTCTGCCTGAGTAATAAACCAGCTGGACATTTGACTAGTTTTAGTTTGGGGTTAATTCCACAGTGTTGTTACTGTACACTGCAAGTCAAGACATGCAGAAAACTATGCAAATAAAATTGTTTTTAAAATACTGTACAACACTGACGCATAGAAACTAGATAGATAGATAGATAGATAGATAGATAGATAGATAGATAGGAGTGCTGCAGTGATTCTGGCAAACAAACACATCATTCATCACCTCTTAATTTCTTCTGATATGTTCCTATCTCTTCCTCTTCGTCGGAGTCCAGTGAAGATTTCATATTCGCATTTATTTTCCAGAGCCACAATCCATAAAACTCAACCTTTGCAGCAGTTTCAGTTTTCTAACAGAGTCGACATGTTTTTAAAGAGCACAGCCAGTAACGGTCGAAATGAAAAGCTCACTTCCGGAAACGTCATGGAGGTGACTGGGAAATGTAGTCCTTTCTAGAATGCGTCCTTGTGTTCAGTAAACGGCGGCGGACAGAGTAAAAACTACAACATGGTGGACATGTAAAGGGAGGGAGATAAATGGAAACTGAAATGGTCTTATAGACTAAATCGCATTCTACGCTGTATCACTTGTATAGTATTAAAATTTATTAATAAATATGGTAGTATTTATTAATAATAATAATAATAATAATAAAAATAATAATAATAAATAATTCTCGGATGTTGTATAGTGTGTGTGCTTCCGGGATGGGTAAGCCACGCCCCCTGGTTACGCTGGCAGTGCAGACGCTGGCGCTGTAGCTGATGTCCGCCTCCTCCTCCTTTCTCTCTCTCCCTCCCTCTCTCTCTCTCTCTCTCTCTCTTTCAGCCCGCCGTGTGTCGCCGCTGTTTGTTAGGAATAACGTTATTCCTGAGAAACCGAGCCGTAGGAGCCACGCACTGGGCAGGGCACTGAACAAAAAACGTTTAGGAGCTTTGCAACAAAGAACAAATCACCTGTGCAGAATAGTAAAGGGGTAAGTTTTCACTAATATGATCAAAATAAATGATTTTCTGGAATGATCTTCAGCGATGCTTTATGAGCTGGGAGATAGATTTGCAGGAAGCGAGCCTAGCTTATTGTTGGCATGTACATTTTCTTCTGGCTGTTTATACCAGACTGAGCCTGGGGCTGGGATGTGATCTTAACCCATGAACAGATTTCATTCTGGAGCAGAAAGCTGAAAGCTCAAATCGTCTTTCTTGTCAGAACCAATGGTCATAAAAAGTCGTTTCCACCGGCATCTATTGCAAGTAGCATCCCAGTGTGTGTGTGTGTGTGCACTCAGCTCGCCTGATGTTTTTCTTAAAGGTCATCAATAGATTTCTAACATCAGGAATCTCAATTTGTTGCATTGACGAGGTTTATTTATTTATATTTTATTTATTATTCTTTTAAGAAACGCACACATGTGAATGATTATTTAGAGATCTCTACAGACCCAGGCCTCTAACATCTGCTCAATCACCTGAGTGGATTTCCGTTATTTCTGATACAGGAGGATGTTCATGATCAACGTCAGCAGCCCAGTGACATTAAAGTGCATATCACGGGTAAATTCAGGAGCAAGATCAATGTAATTCTCCTATTTTATATTAAACTTTGGTCAAATATCTGTCACATTTTGTGCAATTTTTTTACATTGCGCAATACCAGAAAATTTCAGTTGAAATCGAGCCATTTGAGGCGAATTGGTCCGCCTCTGAAAAAACTTGGCATTTGGATTTCCCGGGAAACATTGATTTTCGTGACGTCGCGTGCGGGATGCCTTCCTCTGAATCCTACGTCAGCGCTGGTTTGTTTATGAGAAAACGACCTGGTGGTTTTCTGCAAATTTCTTCAACGTTATCGCGTAATTATTAAAATGGTTAGCAGATGTATCGTAGGAGGGTGCAGCAACACCAATCTTGATGGGATTAGTACTCATCGTGTTCCAGAAGACCAGACAATGAGAGAGAAATGGGAGCGCTTCGTCTACACGGGCTGTGCACTGAAACCGTGCAAAGCTCGCGCAGCCTGCTGGCGCTTCCGCAGGTGACGTCACGAATCTGGCTCCAGACTCCCTTGGGATTTTTCCAGACGTGTTTTGTTATTTTATTTTTTTCTGCTGTAGACAGATGGCCTTGTGCAAAATTACCCCTCTGGATGAGTGTGTAAAGGGACATTCTTTCATATAAAAAAACCAAAATTGGTGAAGAATATGCACTTTAAAACATCCCTGTTCCTAACATTCTTCTTCTTCTTCTTCTTCTTCTTCTTCTTCTTCTTCTTCTTCACTAATACTCTTTCTGCTTTATTTCTACATTTATCCTGGATGACTTTACAGAAAAGTCTGAGCATGTTGTGGACTCAGTGACAGTGCGAGCAAGCATCTCTTTGTTTTGATTCACTGTACTGTACACATCTGGTTTGCACTGAGAAACAGTGACGACAAACACACGTCATCATGTGTTATTACATGTTAGTTACAGTGCTCTGTACTGATAACAAAGCAAGCAGGCCAGGACTTTTTCCCTCCTCATACTGTTTCACTGCCACCACAAGCCTGCCTGTTGTATTTGATAAAAGGGAATACCAGGAGATCTGCATGGGAAAATAATCAACCATGGCATGGTGTTACCACTTGAAGTTATTTTCCAACAAGAAGAATATTCGGTAGTGTGCATACCTTTGCCAAGCCACATATTTGGATTTGCATCCAAATCTAATCAGTAGTTCTTCAGCCCATGACTCACCATTCCTCAAAATTTCATCAAAATCTGTTCACTACTTTTTGAATTATGTTGGGAACAGGCAAAAAAAGAAAAATTCTGGATCCACATAGATATCCAAATTTGCATCCAAATCTAATCAGTGGTTCCTCGGTCCATGGCTCACCTTTCCTCAAAATTTCATCAAAATTCATTCACTACTTTTTGAGTTATATTGGAAACAGACAAACAAACAAATAAATGGAGCTGAAAACATAACCTCCTCCAACAAAGTTGGTGGAGGTAATAACAGCACATCCCAGAGTGTTTTATTCCCCTTATACCACAGCCTTTTCTATTACAGTAATTACAATTTTAAAATTGTCACTGAACATGTCATACTTTTTAACCATTTACAGTTAAAAACGTAAGCTCTTGGCCGCGCGGCACTGGTGCAATAATTCGCTTTATTTTTTTCGCGGTCTGGTTTCCATCAAATCGTGCGCTCTGATTGGCTCGCGAGCGGTCCGGAATCCTACGATCTGGACCCCGGTTACGGACCTTTGGCGACTCACTTGTTCACAACAACAACAAACATAGTAGCAATTTTTTATCAACATTTATTTTCACATTTCTCAGTATAATAGCATTAATTTTACAGCATGGATAGCGATAACGACAGTGTTCACAGCGAAAGCGAGTTTCACTACCCTGAGGAAGAAGAAATAAAAGAAAACATTTCAGGAGAAAGCCAAAAACAAGCTTGTAGCAGGTTTGTTCTAAATATGGTTTCCCTTTTGGGCGCTCTCATTTTCTGTTAGAATTTGGTCAAGAAAAAAATTAATATATTATTTACCAGCTTAAGGTGGGTCCGTATGGTGAAATACTGTCCCTCAGCCTTGAAAATACTGACCTCATCCCAGAGGCCTCAGTCAGTATTTTCAAGACCTCGGTCACGGTATTTCACGATACTGACCTCCCAGCTGGTAAATGATATATATTTATTTTTTTCTCGGTCCAGTTTCCATCAAATCCTGCACTCTGACTGGCTGGCGAGCGGGTCCGTATCCTACGTTACGGACCCCAGTTACGGACCTCTGGCAACTCACTCGTTCACAACAACAACAAACAGAGTAGCAATTTTTGGCAACATTTATCTTTTTTATAAGATTTCATCTCATTATCTCTAGCCGCTTTATCCTTCTACAGGGTTGCAGGCAAGCTGGAGCCTATCCCAGCTGACTATGGGCGAAAGGCGGGGTACACCCTGGACAAGTCGCCAGGTCATCACAGGGCTGACACATAGACACAGACAACCATTCACACTCACATTCACACCTACGGTCAATTTAGAGTCACCAGTTAACCTAACCTGCATGTCTTTGGACTGTGGGGGAAACCGGAGCACCCGGAGGAAACCCACGCGGACAACATGCAAACTCCACACAGAAAGGCCCTCGCCGGCCATGGGGCTCGAACCCGGACCTTCTTGCTGTGAGGCGACAGCGCTAACCACTACACCACCGTGCCGCCTTTTATAAGATTTATTTATAAGATTTTTATCAAAAATCTTATAAATTTTTGCCAGCATTTTTCAGGAGAATAGCATTAATTTTACATCATGGATAGTGATAATGACAGTCTTCACAGTGAAAGCGAGTTTTACTACCCTGAGGAAGAAGAAATAAAAGAAAACGTTTCAGGAGAAAGCTAAAACCTGTAACTGTTGCTAACGCTGAGCAAAAACATGGCTGAATCCTGAATGACTCCTATTTATATAAATAGGGGACTACATAGGCAGCAAAATGTAGTTTTTTCCCCTGCCATGGAAATGCACTTGTATACCGAGGAGGAAGCAATTTGCATTACAGCTGTGAATGAGGATTCAAAATGGTGGCTCGGCTCGGTTTTCCCTTTCGGGCGCTCTCGTTTTCTGTTAGAATTTGGTAAAGAAAAAAATAAATATATTATTTACCAGCTTAAGGTCGGTCCGTATGGTGAAATACTGTGACCTCGGCCCAGAGGGCCTCGATCAGTACTTTCAAGACCTTGGTCACGGTATTTCACAATACGGACCTCCCAGCTGGTAAATAACATATATGTATGATAACTTCTCTTGCTTAAATAGACATCTCTGTGATTTTACAAGCGAACATTATAAGCGAATCTTGCTTGTTTTCAGTGAAACTAATTAAATGGGAAGATATATAATGTGACTGTAATGTAATATATAGGATATTACATGCTTGCGTGAGGATATGAAGTTCATCTTCAAGTGGTGAATATATTCATGAGTGAGCAAAGCAACAATCGAGTGATATATTTTTCAACACAAGAAGATAAACTTCATATCTTCGCGCCACTGTGTAATGTTCTTTATATTATATAAATACATCCACAAAAAAACCCTCCAGCAAGTTAATCTCATTCTCATCTCATTATCTGTAGCCGCTTTATCCTGTTCTACAGGGTCGCAGGCAAGCTGGAGCCTATCCCAGCTGACTACGGGCGAAAGGCGGGGTACACCCTGGACAAGTTGCCAGGTCATCACAGGGCTGACACATAGACACAGACAACCATTCACACTCACATTCACACCTACGGTCAATTTAGAGTCACCAGTTAACCTAACCTGCATGTCTTTGGACTGTGGGGGAAACCGGAGCACCCGGAGGAAACCCACGCGGACATGGGGAGAACATGCAAACTCCGCACAGAAAGGCCCTCGCCGGCCACGGGGCTCGAACCCGGACCTTCTTGCTGTGAGGTGACAGCGCTAACCGCTACACCACCGTGCCGCCCCCAGCGAGTTAATCAAAAGAATTTTAATTTTGAACAGGTTCGTCATTTTGACAACGCATATCTAGTCAGCGGGAAAACACCGGGAGTGACGTCAGCGGAGTGAAATATAAACATCATATCTTCAAGCCAATGTGTGATTTTTTTTATTATATCGACACATTCACAAACAAAAAGTACCCAAATTTATCAAAACAATTCACTGATTTCCTCATGAGTAACATCTAGAGATTTATGTTATGGTTTTGGATTGCCATGTCCCAGATGTGGGTTGTATTAAAAATATAAGTGGCGTATTTCCCAGTAAAACACTTGTTTCCATATAATATACTGTTCTGTCAATAAATAAGGTCCAGGTTTTTTGGACACTAAATTATGCCTATTTACTCATCATTGAGTTTTATTCTGTTATTTAATCATGGATGTCAGCATGTGAAACAAATACCACTCAAATAGGGCTTTTGAAGGTGTTTTGCCACGCGTCTGATTGTCTTTATCAGTTCCTGAGAACAGAGCTGAATGGAAAGTGAATCCATTCCATCCATCCATTATCCGTAACCGCTTATCCTGTGCAGAGTCACAGGTAAGCTGGAGCCTATCCCAGCTGACTATGGGCGAGAGGCGGGGTAAATAATAATAATAATAATAATATGTTCAATTTATATAGCGCCTTTCTCAAAACCCACGGTCGCTTTACAATAATAGGCAAAAAAAAAAAAAGTCCACCAAATAGAGGTCAGGATATCATTCCAGTGGTGTAGCGGCCACAGTCCCACCAAAAGGCGCACGAAAACAAGTCCCACATCTCCAGCACAGCTGCCGTGATGCCGCCAGCAACATTGCTCAAACACCACACCATGGATCCACAAAGCGAGCACAGAAGCACCGCCATGCAGAGCACTGGTGTGTCCCAAACCTCCTGCACAGCTGCCGCGACGCCACCGAGCAACATCGCTCGGAACATCACACCAAGCATTAAAGCACAGAGTGCTGGACAACCACGATGTTAAAATGAGCAACGAGGTCACTGCAGTCCATAGCTGGGAGCACAGGCATCACCCACAGCGAACTGGAAGGAACCGACGCCCAAAACTGGGTCCGGAGCTAGACCACCACCGGTGGAGAAAAACACTCAAACAAACATCAAACACAGAAAAAAGAAAAAAATTAAAATAAAAAAGGAGAGAAAATAAAATAAAAAAGCTCCGGTGAGAAGCGGCAGCCAGAAAGCTCATGACGTACTCTCAACTGGAAATGGAAAAAAAGAACTTCCGTTCTTGTCCGGGGTACACCCTGGACAAGTCGCCAGATCATCGCAGGGCTGAACACATAGAGACAAACAGCCATTCACACCTACGGTCAATTTAGAGCCACCAATTAGCCTAACCTGCATGTCTTTGGACTGTGGGGGAAACCGGAGCACCCGGAGGAAACCCATGCAGACACGGGGAGAACATGCAAACTCCACACAGAAAGGCCCTCGCCGGCCACGGGGCTCGAACCCAGAACCTTCTTGCTGCAAGGTGACAGTGCTAACCACTACACCACCGTGCCACCCCAGAAAGTGAATAGTATCTGAATAATTCTGGAAGTGGTTTGTTGGTTGAAAGACAGAGTGGTGGTAGTGAGACAGCTGTGGGTGTGTGTCCTCTGAAGAGCATCACTGAACACAGTCCATGTCTTCTGAAACACTTCAAACTTGTCAAACCTCAGTTAAACTGCAATTCATACTTAAACAGATTTCATAATGGGGCCGTATAAAGAGTAGTATTGTGAAAATGTTCTGCATGTTTTAATGTTGTGACAGGTTCTGCGAAGGCAAATCAGGTGACGCAAGGGGCCAATGTGTGAAATTTTCAGGTGCACAAAATTCCTACCAGCACCTCTGACTGCATTTAACACACAGTGTTCAGAACAGATGATGGCATAAAAATATCTCTGCAGGTGGTTGCCTTATATTTAACAGTTATTCCATGAAATCGAGTTGTACATAAGCTGATAGCCGATGAGGCGCGTAGCACCGAGTTGGCTGTAAGCCATATATGACGAGATTGAGTGGAATAACTGTTTTTTTTTCTTTCCACATTCAGTGGATTTTGAGAAACAGAGCATTTTTTAAATTATTTTTTGCAAATTCGATAAATAAAAACTTTATACAAAACGTCTGACAAAATCATTTCCACTTAGAATGTAAACAAACCAGTGAAATGACAGTAGCAATTTGTGAAAAATGTTAAGATAAGATAGAGAATAAATAAATGAACAATACACATACCAACATATACAGACACACACTAATAAATATCAATACACATACCAACATATACAAACACACACTAATAAATATCAATATACATACAGACATGTACAGACACACACCTGCAGGTAAACATAAAAACATATACAACACATGCACCCACGCACACAGAACCATGAGTATAAATACACAACCAAAAACCATCATGATGAACCATCCTTAGCCCTATTGCACAACACCTTTGGCCTTAGAAGCATTCAAAACTCTGACTGAAGTTGGCAAAAATGAATTTTTGAAGCGGTTAAGCCTGCAGTCAGGGACTCTATAGCGTTTGCCTGATGGTAGAAGTTCATATTCAGAGTGGAGGACATGGGACTCATAAGACTAAATTCTCTGTGCATATCTAAGCACAGACTGCTCATAGATGGCCTGCAGAGGCAGCTTTTCAGACCTCCCTATCACTTTCATTGCTGTCTGTACCAGACGGGCAATTCTTGATTTCAAATGGACTGAGAGGTTACCGTACCAAGCTGTCATACCATACCTAAGAATGCTTTCCAAGATAGACTGATAAAATAAAAACATTACTTTTTGGTTTACACCAAACACCCTGAGCTTGCGCAAGATGTACAATCTTTGCTGCAGGCAAGAACACAGGTGGTCAACATGGACTTGCCAACTGAAAAGGTTATCAAGGTGGATACCAAGATACCTGTATGAATTCACTTGGCTGATTTTTACACCATGGATACAAAGTGGAGTATGGTCCCCTATTAACTTAGGATCCAACACCATTTCCTCTGTTTTCCTAATGTTAATAGTGAGGTGATTTTCATCACACCACTTGACAATGCTATCATAATAATTCTTGAAAAATAAAAAAAAGATATGTTCTTACCATCAAATACTTTCATTCCATATTTTGTTGCTTTTTTGTATTTTTGGGGGGTTTTCTTCTTCTATTTTCTGGGTTTTTTGGTGGTTGGCAAACCAAATTAAAGGTGCATTACCACCACTGACTGGGTTGGAGTGTGGAACAAGAGATAATGGGGGGGAGAGACAAAAAATCCCCCCAAACTATATTATTTTAGCTATTTCTGTTTCTTTTAAATACCTGATAATTTTTTTGGGGGGGGGGTTCTGTTTTCGAGTAGAGTTTTTATTTTGTCCTCGGTTGGTTGAGCAACACGCTCCACCATTTTGTTTTTCTCAGGAGTCGTCACCCAGCTGATCCGGGAGGCACGGGAAGGCAAAGGAGACCTGGTAGTCCTTTGGCTCGACCTTGCCAATGCCTACGGGTCTATTCCACACAAGCTGGTGGAAACCTCGCTTGACCGTCACCACGTTCCAGGCAAAATCAAGGACCTCATACTGGACTATTACAGCTGCTTCAGTTTGAGAGTCACTTCCGGAACAGTAACATCTGCATTTCATCGGCTGGAGAAAGGCATTATCACAGGATGTACCATTTCTGTGATATTGTTTTCCTTGGCCATGAACATGCTGGTGAAGTCAGCAGAGGTGGAGTGCAGAGGACCACTCACCAAATCAGGTATGCGACAGCCCCCCATCAGAGCATTTATGGATGATCTAACAGTGACTACAACATCAGTCCCGGGCTGTAGATGGATCCTCCAAGGCCTTGAGCGTCTCATTAGCTGGGCCCGGATGAGCTTCAAGCCAGCCAAGTCCAGGTCCCTGGTGGTGAAGAAGGGGAAGGTTTCAGACAGGTTTCGCTTCTCAATAGGAGACACCCAGATTCCATCTGTGGGAGAGAAGCCAGTCAAGAGCCTGGGTAAGATCTATGACTGCACCTTGAAGGACACCGCAGCACTCCGAGCAACATCAGAGGAACTGGGAACCTGGCTGACAGCGTTGGATAAGACAGGACTACCAGGCAAGTTTAAGGCCTGGATTTACCAACATGGCATCTTGCCGCAACTCCTCTGGCCACTGTTGGTCTATGATGTGCCAATAACCACCGTCGAGTGCTTCGAGAGGAAGGTCAGCTCCTTCCTGCAGAAGTGGTTGGGCCTGCCACGAAGTCTTAGCAGCATTGCCTTGTACGGGAGAAACAACAAACTGAAACTACCCTTCAGTAGTCTGATGGAGGAGTTTATGGTTACCCGAGCAAGAGAGGTGCTGCTGTATAGGGACTCTAATGACATCAAAGTCTCCTCGGCTGGCATAGAAGTGAGGACCGGCAGGAAGTGGTGTGCTCAAGAGGCAGTCGACCAGGCGGAGTCCCGTTTATGGCACAGTGAATTGGTAGGAACAGTGGCATCCGGACGGGCAGGACTCGGGAGCAACCCAAGATCTACCTATAATAAGGCGCAGGGGAAGGAAAGGCATCAGCTGATCCAGGAGGAGGTCTGGGCAGGGGTGGAGGAAGCCCGCTGCAGTAGGACAGTAGGGATGCGGCAGCAGGGGGCGTGGACTCGATGGAAGGAGGCAGCTGACCGGAAGGTATCGTGGACAGAACTATGGCGATCTGAGCCACACCGGATCAAGTTCCTCATCCAGTCGGTCTACGATGTCCTCCCAAGCCCATCCAACCTCCATCGTTGGGGTTTGGCTGAGAACCCACTGTGCCCTCTCTGCCAAAGAACTGGATCACTGGAGCACATCCTGAGCTGCTGCCCAAGGGCACTGGCAGATGGGCGTTACCGCTGGCGCCATGATCAGGTGCTGTGGGTCATTGCGAAGGCCATCAGTACAGGGATTTCCACCAGCAAACACCAACAGCCATCAAGGCAGTCCATCGCATTTGTTAGGGCTGGGGAGAAGCCGCAGCAGCTCCGGAGTCAAGAAGGGGGGCTGCTGGCAACAGCCCGGGACTGGCAGCTGAAAGTCGACCTAGGGAGACAGCTCAAGTTCCCGGAGAGCATTGCAGTGGCCACACTCAGGCCAGACATGGTCCTGGTGTCGGAAACAACAAGGCAAGTGGTCCTGCTGGAGTTGACTGTTCCCTGGGAAGACCAGATAGAGGAGGCCTTTGAGAGGAAGAGGGCCAAGTACGAGGAGCTGGCAGGTGAATGCCGAAGTAGGGGATGGAGGACCCGATGCAACCCCATTGAGGTCGGGTGTAGAGGATTCGCCGGCCAGTCTCTCATCAGGGCGCTCAAGATGCTGGGGGTGAAGGGACTGCACAGCAGGAGAGCCATCAAAAATATCAGTGATGCTGCAGAAAAGGCGTCCAGATGGCTATGGATCAAGCGGGGCGATCCGTGGACACATGCTCTTAAGACACAAGCCGGGACTTGATCACCCCGGCTGGGTCCCCTGGGCGAGGGTGTCTGTTGTGAGACCCGAAACACCCGATGAACCCAGGTTACAGCACTGATGATGTGTCTTAAGTTGCACCAAAAGTGTATTTTAGAACTACTCACTGTTAGGGTTTTGCTGGGATTCGAACCTAGTTCGTTGGTGTGATAATCCAGCAAACCCCCACTAGGCCACCAGGGGGATGACTCAAATACAGAGGCGTGAGGCGGAAGTAGAAAAAGAATCAAAAGGTTTATTTAAACTATATACACTATATACAGGGCAAAACAAAAGACAAAAAAAAACCAAAGAGTATAATCCAAAAGAAAAGCAAAGTGCAAAAATACAAAAGCTAAGAAGATCAAAAAACACAGTACAAAGGAAACTGGAGATAAACATAACAGCACAAAGACTCCGTGACAAGAGGACTGAACTCAGGGGTATAAATAGACAAACTAATTAAGGACACAGGTGAAGATAATTAGGCAATTAACACAAACTCAAAACACAGGAACAGTGGCGGCCTCTAGAGGCCAAAATGAACACGACATGAAAAGGAAATAACAGCGGCCTCTAGAGGCCAAAACAGTCCTAGTCCTAACAGGACCCCCCCCTCTAGGAGCGTCTCCTGACGTTCCCAGGGCGATCCGGATGGGCCGAATGGAAGTCCCGACATAGTTCTTTATCAAGGACATCCCGAGCAGGAACCCAGCAGCGCTCCTCAGGACCATAGCCCTCCCAGTCCACCAGATATTGCAACCCGCCGCGGACCCGGCGGGAGTCAAGCAGGCGATTCACAGTGAACACAGTCTGCCCCTGGAAGATGCGGGGGGGTGGGGGGTTCCTAGGGGCAGGGGCATACGTAGACGTCAGTACGGGCCGTAACAGGGAAACATGGAAAGTGGGGTTGATCCTCAGAGTCCGGGGCAACTGGAGCCGGTAGGAGACAGGGTTCACCCTGCGCACCACCTTGAAGGGGCCAATGTAGCGAGGAGCAAGCTTGCGGTTCTCCACCCGCAGTGGAAGGTCCTTAGTGGACAGCCAAACACGCTGCCCAGGGCGGAAAGCGTGTGCAGGTCTTCTATGGCGGTTGGCCTGAGTCTGGTTGGTTCTGGAGGTCTGTATGAGGGTCTTCCTGACCTTGCTCCAGGTCTTGCGACACCGTCTCACATATTGGTTGACCGAGGGCACCCCCGCGTCCTCCTCCTGGTCCGGGAACAGAGGTGGCTGGAACCCGAATTGGCACTGGAATGGCGACAGCTTGGTGGCCGATGACTGCAGGGTGTTGTGGGCGTACTCCGCCCATGGCAGCCAGGTGCTCCACGATGTCGGGTTATCCATAGCCAGGCCTCGCAGGGTGGTTTCCAGGTCCTGGTTGAGCCTCTCCGTCTGACCATTGGACTGTGGGTGAAATCCAGAGGAGAGGCTGGCAGTGGCTCCGATGACCTTGCAGAACCCGTGCCACACTCGGGAGGAGAACTGGGGCCCTCGGTCTGAGACGATGTCCTGTGGAAGACCAAAGACTCGGAAGACATGATTAAACAAAAGTTTCGCAGTTTCAAGAGCAGAGGGGAGTTTGCACAGTGGTATGAAGCGGCAGGCCTTGGAGAATCTGTCAACTAAGACCAAAATGACCGTGTTACCTTGTGACTCAGGGAGACCCGTGATAAAGTCGACTGCCACGTGGGACCAGGGACGCCGGGGAATGGTCAGAGGATGCAGGAGACCCTGGGGACGCTGTCGTGGGTTCTTGGTTCTGGTGCAAACCTCACAGGACAGGACAAATGACCTTACTTCCTTCTCCATGTTAGGCCACCAGAAGCGTCTTTTCAGGAAGTCCAGGGTCCTCCGAGCTCCCGGGTGGGCGGTGAGAGGGGAAGAGTGACCCCACTGGAGAACCTTGGCCCGGGCTTGATGTGGGACGTACAAGAGGCCTGGTGGCCCCGTCCCAGGACCGGGGTCCTGGCGTTGGGCTCGTCGGACAGCCTCCTCAATACCCCAGCGGACAGGGGCCACAATCCGGGACACAGGGATAATAGGCCCGACTTCATTCTCCCTGTTAGTGGCAGAGAACAGTCTGGACAGTGCGTCAGGTTTGGTGTTCTTGGAGCCGGGGCGGTATGAGAGGGTGAAGTCAAACCGACTGAAAAACAGGGCCCACCTAGCCTGTCGAGGGTTCAGTCTCTTGGCTTGCTGGAGGTACTCCAGGTTCTTGTGGTCAGTCCAAACCAGGAATGGATGTTGTGCTCCCTCCAGCCAGTGCCTCCACTCCTCAAGGGCCAGTTTGACCGCTAGCAGTTCTCGATCCCCCACATCGTACCGGGACTCAGCAGGACTCAGGCGGTGGGAGAAGTAAGCGCAGGGGTGCAGCTTTCCTTCCGAACGTTGAGAGAGCACCGCGCCGACGCCACTGTCCGAGGCGTCCACCTCCACGATGAATGGTTGGGAGGTGTCCGGGAGAACCAGAATGGGTGCCGTGCAGAAGCGGTCCTTGAGGTCTTTGAACGCCTTTTCTGCCTGAGGAGACCAGCCATAAGATCCACCTGTCCCTTTGGTGAGGTCTGACATGGGTGCTGCCACAGAACTGAAGTTCCTGATGAACTTGCGGTAGAAGTTAGCGAATCCTAAGAACCGCTGAACCTCCTTAACGGACTTGGGAGTAGGCCAATCCCGGACGGCCAGGGTCTTGGCAGGGTCCATTTGGAGTTGGCCTGTCCGTACAATAAATCCCGGAAAGGAGACCTCGGGAACATGAAATTCGCATTTCTGGGCCTTGGCGAACAGATTGTTCTGTAGCAGCCTCTGGAGAACCTGGCGGACATGGTGGCGGTGCTCCTGCACGGTCTTGGAAAAGATAAGGATGTCGTCGAGGTAGACAAAAACGTATAGGTTAATCATGTCCCTTAAGACGTCGTTGATTAGGGCCTGAAAAACAGCTGGTGCGTTGGTGAGTCCAAAGGGCATCACCTGGTATTCGTAGTGCCCAGACGGAGTCTTTCTGTTAGGGTTTTGCTGGGATTCGAACCTGGTTCGTTGGTGTGATAATCCAGCAAACCCCCACTAGGCCACCAGGGGGATGACTCAAATGCAGAGGCGTGAGGCGGAAGTAGAAAAAGAATCAAAAGGTTTATTTAAACTATATACACTATATACAGGGCAAAACAAAAGACAAAAAAAAACCAAAGAGTATAATCCAAAAGAAAAGCAAAGTGCAAAAATACAAAAGCTAAGAAGATCAAAAAACACAGTACAAAGGAAACTGGAGATAAACATAACAGCACAAAGACTCCGTGACAAGAGGACTGAACTCAGGGGTATAAATAGACAAACTAATTAAGGACACAGGTGAAGATAATTAGGCAATTAACACAAACTCAAAACACAGGAACAGTGGCGGCCTCTAGAGGCCAAAATGAACACGACATGAAAAGGAAATAACAGCGGCCTCTAGAGGCCAAAACAGTCCTAGTCCTAACACTCACGGTATATGAGCTGATATCCTAGTAGTAGAGTAGCCGATCAGAGTGTGCGATCGCTCATATCCAGTGAATGTGGATAGAATAATTATAGATATTCAGCATTGTAGTAGGAGTACTGCAAGGTGACGCACTATCCCCTTTTTTGTTTATAATCATGCTAGATTAGATTCTGCGGATTTCTCTTGACCAACACAACGAAAAGGGGCTCCAGCTACACCATAGAAGAAGTTGGAGACATCCTGCGCAATTTCCCACGGATCTTGACTATGCTGACGATCTAGCAATAGTGTCGGAGCTTGTCACTGATACTGAATTCCTTCTTCATTCTCTTGAAACATCAGCCTCTCTAGTTGGGCTTTACTGTAACAAGGTCAAGACAGAGTACATGTCTGCTGTACATCCTCGGATCCCTCATCACTATCTGCTATGTCTGGGAAGAACATCAAGAGAGTTGATGACGTCAAATATCTGGGCTCTTTTATAATGGACTCCTTTAAGGACTTCAAGATTCATAAGGCACTGGCTTGGAAAGCTTGTAATGACCTTGACAAAATATGGTGCTCTAACCTGGTCAAACATCTGTTCAGGTCTGAGTTTCCCAAAAGCATCACAGCACAAAGATCATGGTTAAAAATGGTATAGCAAGCAGCACGATGAATGCTCTCTCTCTCCTAGTTAAGATGTTCTTACCGTTAAGAGGCTTTTGGGACCCACCCCAGATTGGTAGTGGAACCCATCCTCCTATATGGTGCCAAGACATGGACCATGACGCTGAAACAACAGCAGAGACTAGATGGAACTTATACCAACCTCCTACAATGGGTTCAAAACATCCATTGGTCTACCCATGCTACCTTGGAGGAGATATATGGGAACTTGCCACCAGTCACAATGAGACTCAAATCAAGAAGAGTCCTCTTTGTGGGGCACTGTTTTAGAGCAGAGGGGGAGGTCATATCCTGCCTTCTTCTCTGGAGCCCGGAGTACCACCCAGTGAGGTCAAGAAATTTAACCTACCCCTACCTAATATCAAGGGATACTGGAATTGGGGTACAGGACCTGAAATTTGCAATGGCTGACAGGAAAATGTGGAAGAACGTTGGGTGATTTATCTCAGCCAAGGCTGAAGGATGATGGTATTTATAGATGGCATCCAGTTAGCATGTTAGCACAATTAGGGTATCTTATGTTGTCGATTGTGTGCACTGCTCTCTGTGAACACTGTAATGTCACACCAAGGCCTCGGAGAACTCTAGTTTGTTATACTGTGTACTTAAAGGAGAACTGAAGGCAATTTTTTTTATTATCAAAATTCTATTTATCTCATTGTATTAAATATAGGAATGCATTTTTGATCGCTATTTTGTCACTGCTATAGCAAGTTATGAGTGTTTGAAATATGCTATGTAATATATCAGTCCATATGTCAAAGCAATGGCCGTAAATGAGATTCGCTGAGACCTGTGCGAGACATCGAAGGACGGAAGTAAAACGTACAGCGGAAATCAAAGTGACCAACATCTGCCAACGTTCTCAAAAGACGCGCGCGCCCTCTTTCGAATGCTGATGTAATCAAGCCGGAAGTTTTGTTTGTTTTGATAGCAGTCAGGAAAGTTTGAAAAAGTAGGCAGTAATCGTCATTTAAACTCGTTTTTGTGCAATATTTCATTTGGAAAACAGTTCATTTGGTGGAATAAATGTGACACAAGATGCCGAGTACGTGTTTTGCACCTAGTTGTGGTCTGGCTGACACTTCACGTTTCGAAGTCTCACACAAGTCTCGTGAAGATCGCGCGGATAAGCGACGCCTGCCGCGGACCAAACAAACTAAATTCAACATGGCTAAAAACCGAATAGGCCGATAAGTATAATATTTAATTGCAATTAGTTACCCATACGAGTCATGATACTGTATAAGGTTACTAAAACCAAAAACGTCACTGAATAACATGTTAATTAAGAAATAAAGCAAGTTTAAAAATGACTTCAGTTCTCCTTTAATTATGGCTAGAAAGACAACTCTATTGTATATCTCTATCAAAGTCATTTGTGATTTTATTATCATACAATAGAAAGATAAATGCTGTTGAACAATGGCTCACCCCATTTGCTTCATGCATCCATTTTGGGATCAAATCAGCTTTATTTGATTATCTCCGACGTGGTTATCAAATAAGATTCTGTTTCGTTGGTTTAACCTTTAGGCCAAGAATAGACCAGCTGTTAAAAGTGACATAGCCTGAACGATGCAAAATTATAGCCCATGGGTGAGTCTAATGTCTGTCCCATCCCATCTGGTCTGGGTGTTGCAGCTATTAGCCAGAATGTTTTCTCTGGTGCATATGCAGTGGATTATTCCACCACACTCTGTTTTACAAAGCAGGATAATAAGAGGGCTTGGCTTTAATAGAATACAGCTACATATTTTATTACTTAATCACTGAAAAGCTTTAAAGTAGGTCTAATGGCACACACATATTTCCCACACTGATAGTGTTTACTACTACTGTATAACAGTTCCACTCCGAGTTTGATCGTAATAACACCGATTTTGAAAAAGCAATCCTGTATCCAGAGCTGCAGCTTTTCCGTTTTAAGGACAGCGTGCCTTTTATAAAGCATAAAGCCACACATATCCTCTCTGACCACTGGGCATGATGTGATTCATAATTATAGAGCAGCATCACTTCCTGTGTATCACGATGAGATGTGCCTCTGTGCATTTCCTGTTGTAGAATGGGATATCCAGCTCATTCTTACAGTTATTTATCCATCTAAAAGTGTATTCTTCAGTAACTATTATGAATTATACAGGAATTACAGTGAAGTTAATAGGGAGAGTACAAGTATACACTCGCAACAAGAGCGTGGTGTGTAAGTCTAGACCAGTTGACTGGTAAACCACCACAACACAAAACAAAATGCAAATTTTCAGACAAATACAGCAGTCACTCTTTACAGCGATAGAAAAGGGATTGTAGCCTTCTCCAGTAGGCATGTCGAAACATTTCTGTTTTGAGAAAACATATTTTCAGTGTCATGTCCTTAAATGTTGCTGTGCTGTTGGAGTTGGTCTTGTGTTGTCAAATTTTGTTTTGTGTTTTCGGATTTTGTTTTGTGTTGCGCTAATTTTGTACATTGGTTACGTATCTCCCATGCACTGTATTTAAAGAGATACTGCACAGTTAAATGTGTTTTTTGAGCTGTAAATTAATGATATGGCTGTATTGTGATGAAACACATCACTTTTAATATTGGGGCAATTCCATGTAAATGTCAACCTCACCATGCAAAAATAAAGCAACATGTAATGCATCAAAACCACTCCCAGAGATATCACCTAGGCCTGTATTTTACAGATGTGAATAAGTTGAACCAATTTGTCACAAGAATTGTTCCCTTCGCCTTAATATGTCAGGCTTTCTTTCTTATAATGTAAAACCCAAGCTAAAATCAACTTTGATCATGTACAATTCTATATTATTGCCACAAGCCACAGAAATGTATGCTAAAATCCACAAAACAACAAAACAATAGCCATCCTAAATATTATTTAAGAACTTTGATAGTTTTAGCTGATATTTAGAGTTTTTCAAAGGGTTATGGTGGTTAAATTGCTGATTTTCTAAACATATGCCATGTCTATTTCAGACGTGTCACATCCATAACGGAATTTCGTCACATCCATAACGCTGACTTTTCCTTCCGAAACTCTGCATGAAATACAAAATATTTTAAACAAAGATTTTTTTAATATTCACCTTGGACCCCTCTATCAAATGGATATCTCCATTTCGACATTAGGTTTACAATTTCACAGAGTTTGATAAAAATGTACAGTCACCCAAGAAAAGTGATACTTTTTCTGTCACATCCATAACGCATCTTTTATTGGCATTTTCTGGCATGCCCTAGATGTACTATGGGAATTGTTCTTGTTCTATCACTTCTCCAGTATGGTACAGCCTTAAAATATGCAACACCTGTTTAAATCCTGGGAGACAATAAAACATGCACTGGGTCATTTGTTGCCATTTTGAGTTCAAGTGTCACGTCCATAACGCTGGAATTGCTCATTGACAAAATTACCATTTTTATAAAAATCAACATTTTATGGGTTGAAAGTGGCTCAAAACTCCATCTACTGGTTGAAATCATCCGGAACCTTGCAAGGCTGATGCTGATGTAGAGTCAACCGTTTGGTACTTCTCTACCTCATGACATTTTTATTTTAAAAAAAAAGAAGAAGAAGAAGAACGTTAACGCCCTCTAACCAGAAGTGGGCGGCCCAACCTCCCCCAGTCCCCACCCTTAAGTGGGAGACTGTGAAACCATGCTCATTTTCAAATATATGCTGATCAAAACTTATCATTCACAGGAGTTTATATTCCCCTCACCACCCCATCCATGTCTCTGGTTCTCCTCGCTCCCTGCTCTCAGCCCCTTGCTCACATTTTAGCATTTTTCAGTATTATGCAGTGGGTGGACTTAGGCTCAGAGCTGTCAGTGTGCTTGGTGAGGTGTTCTGAGCGATGTTGCCTGGTGGCATCATGGTGCCTGTGCAGGCGGTTTGGGACATACCAGCGCTCTGTGCGGTGGTGCTTCTGTGCTTGCTTTGTAGATCCATGGTGTGGTGTTCCAAACAATGTTGCCTGCCACCCTACACAGGATAAGCGGTTATGGATATCCATTCCATCCATCCATCCATCCATTATCCGTAACCGTTTATCCTGTGCAAGGTCGCGGGCAAGCTGGAGCCTATCCCAGCTGACTATAGGCGAGAGGCGGGGTACACCCTGGACAAGTCACCAGATCACATAGAGACAAACAACCATTCACACTCACATTCACACCTACGGTCAATTTAGAGCCACCAATTAGCCGAACCTGCATGTCTTTGGACTGTGGGGGAGACCGGAGCACCCGGAGGAAACCCACACAGACACGGGGAGAACATGCAAACCACACAGAGAGGCCCCCATCAGCCACTGGGCTCAAACCCAGAACCTTCTTGCTGTGAGGCGACAGTGCTAACCACTGCACCACTGTGCTGCCCAGTTATGGATAATGGATTATTATTATTATTAAGTTACACTTCAGGGGTTTTTTAATCTGGACACTATTTTCCGATCTCTTGGGTCCAAATATACTAGGGATAAAAACTATTGAAATCGGTCCAGTATTGAGTTAGAATGCTATAAACAGCAACCGCAAAATGGCTAGACAATGTAATCCTAGGCCTCCCTATGCAGCAAGGGTTACAGTGGGGGTCTAGTCCTCTGGTAACCACGAGAGTTTGACTTCCCTAGTCACATCTGTATTGCAGCATGCCTTACCAGATGGCAGTAGGTACCGTTTTTATGATGGTCTTTTGGAACTCGCTATCTCCTGGTCAAGAGTCGGACACGCTAACCACTAGACCAGCTCGCCGTCCATGTAATTTACCCACAAATGTATTTTTATTCTGCACACTGCTCTCTCTCTCTCTCTCTCTCTCTCTGTATGTGTGTGTCTATGTGCGTGCACGTGTTCACTGCTTCAGATGGCTTAAATACACAGGAGGAATTTTGCTGTGCTTGAGTGTACACATGACAAAAATAAAGGTTGCTTCTTCTTAATTTACCCACAAATGTATTTATTTCACTTGAAAAGTGTTCAGCAAACCAACTACTGGATTTGGGACACTACGACACCCTGAACTATTTAGTATTTGGGACTTCTAACTACACTGGAGATGCTAAAGGCAGACAAAAGTACAGATGCCTACCAATATTTCGAGGCAGGTTTCGTGCCGGATTGTTATGGGAAATTCCTGATAAAGAAAAATACCTTATTACTACAAAGGTAAGTTCAAATATGTACTTCTAATAGTAATAAACAAGCCAGGGCCTAGATCTAGCATATCTTTATGGTGTTTAGCCTCGTCTATATTATGATGATGATGATGCCCTTTATTGTCATTAGTCACATGTACCAGCGAAATTAGCCGTCAACCTGTCCGTACATATACAACATACAATTGACGTAGGGTAGACAGGACAGGAAGACAGGGATGACGATAAAAAGGAAACAACATGAGGAGAGATAAGGAAAAAAAGAACACCCCCCCACTATGCTCCTGTCAGGAATACAGTGTGGGAACATTTAAAAAACCTTTGCACATAAGCACACAACAACACAAGTACACTTTAAACACGGGACTTGAGGGGGGGACTCAAGGGAAGGGGGGGAGGGGGGAGAGGGAGGAGGTAATCCAGTGCAAGCAAGCAGCCGTCCGCTCCTGCAGCCATGAAGGCGCTGGTCACGCACCCGCTTGTCACACTGGGGGTAAAAATGGCGACCGTGGAAAGTTAGAGAAGGAATGCGAGAGTGTCTCTCAGCAGTGACCTTCAGGGGGAAATGTTGTCTCAGCAACGGCCTGAACCGAGGCCGGTGCTGTCTCAGGGAGCCGAATGTCGATAAGATATAAATTGTTTGGTCTTTCCAGATGCAGTCTTTGCATGTCCACACTGCTCGTCCATATCTGTCCATTCCGTCCATTCTATTCAAATTCAAATTGATCTCTGAAAAACGTATTCCTTGCAAAGCTGAAAGCTGCTCCAAGATAACAACCATTTTGTGGTTAAAGTTCTGAATGTCCACAGTCCGAGTGCCAACAGCTTTGCCCACCACTCCAATCATATCGGGCAGCTTTGTGGGGCTTCGAACAGTTGTCACCATTGTCTGATTTCCTTGATATACCAGGGCAATGCCTAATCCAATCAGCAAAAGTCCTGTAATCATGGTTCCGAATAGGTAGATGTCTTCAATGTCCTCCACAGAAAGAATCGCCAGGCACATGACCCGCCACCGTTTCCACGCGTCCATCATGTAACCAGCCGCAAATGTTCCGGCAGGACAGACGGGTTCCCCCAAACCCAGGCTTCTCGTCGAGAAAACTGTGTCAATTTCGTTAGGAGACCAGTTTATCAATTCCATGCTTTTTTTAGTTTAGAAAGTAATGCAGGGAGAGTCTCTTCAAAAAGTACAGCAGATGAGACAAGACACAGAAGCACAAGCAGGGAAAAAAAGGAGGGAGAGGGAGAGCAGAAAATGCAGCCGCCTTCTGTGGAAGCACGTGTGTACATGGAAGTACATGA
The DNA here is from genome assembly GCF_027579695.1 of Neoarius graeffei. Lineage (NCBI taxonomy): Eukaryota > Metazoa > Chordata > Actinopteri > Siluriformes > Ariidae > Neoarius > Neoarius graeffei. The sequence goes on along the minus strand of NC_083575.1, from coordinate 40,476,568 downwards.
CAAACATGCTGCTAGTCGAGGCAAGCATTAGGTCTAATAAAATATATTGCATCCAAAGCCCACATCCAGATATCTATTTTAATGTTACACAGAATTTTCACACTAACCTGGTATAAAATGTTCTCCACACACACGGAAATGTTTTTTGTTATCATCCAGTCTTCCTGTTTAATAGCAGCTAGCCATTTTTCTCATCTTTCTGGAATCACCGGGAAATGGTGAAAAGTTAAACTAGGCTTATATCCACATCTGTTATTACATCCAGAAGTACTCTAGGTCTTGGGCATTGTTCTTTTAGATGTAACTTCTACAAGTTCATCTGTAGATGTTTACTGAATTTGGCTTATAATCACTCGCGTACACTTGTGCTGGTCGTTGTCAAACACAAAGCTCACCTGGCAACATGGCTGCGTAAACAGATCCGCAGTTGCAGTGACGTCACGTGAAAGTCCTCCATAACATATACTTGGGCAGTCGTCAACATCAAGGCAAGTCAAGCGGGGTTTTTTTATTGCCATTCCTCTATATAGCCTGTATATGTTAGAATGAAATGTCATTTCTACAGGACCATGGTGCAGCACATTCAGTATACTGTAGTATTACAGTACACAAGACTGCATAAAGTGCAAATACACAACAGTGTGAGACATGTGCAGGACAATAACCACACAGAATGGTATACACAGAACTATATACCTTGGCTCAGCACCAAAGTATCATATATAAAGGATACAGTGGTTACTTTTGCGGTTGGTTTATTGATGTGATCATTTTTCTGATGATGCGACATTTTTAACTGGTCGATTCAGACTGAAAATGGCTCGTTGCTCTGTTTTTGTGATGGCAGGATTATGGCGCACAGAGTTTATAATAGTACAGTTCTTATTCAGTTATTCAAATGTGGCAGATTATTGTAAAACAGGAAATTATGTTATTTAATTTATATTTAATTCCACTGTTTTAAAGGATGCAGAAACTGTGCTCCTGTACATCTTTTGTAGGAAACCTGGCAGGCCAATAAATGTACTGTGCTGTTCTCAGAGCCATGTGGTATTTCTGCATCAGCTCCAAATTTGTTTTCTCAGCTTATGCTGCTGTAGTGGATCATCTCGGTTTGAGAATCTCGGAGATTGATCGTGTTTTTGTAACAGATTTGTGTAGGAAAGGTAGTGGTGCAGTAAAAGGTGTGTCGATTTGTGGAAGGTCAGTTATAATTACATTCTTTAGTAAGGTAATATTGATCATGATACGCTGAAGAGTCTGCTTGTTTCAAGGTATGAATTCTCCAAGCCTTTGTGTACAGACAAAGACAGAAATCCTTGAACTGGTCAGCCACTGTTAACTGATTACAATCAATTTCCCCAGTAGACCGTAAGCACAAAAAACTGGGATAAAAATAAAGAAATTGCCTTTCTTCTTCTTTAAGCATCAATATATTATTTACGTTTAGAACAGGCATGGAGCAAACTAAAAACGTCACTATGTGTGTCACGAAGCAGACAGATGGATGTAAGTGCAGGCTTTCTAGTTTTAATAAAAAAAAAATAGAGTAAGTGGATTAAAGGGCTGGTCAAATACTCAGAAATGTGAGGTAGGCAAAAAGTCAGGTGATCAGCAAACAGGCATAAACTATGCCGCTTTTCCACTACCAACGCGGCTGAGTCGGGCTGAGCCGTGCCGTGCTGAGTCGAGCTGAGCGGGGCTGTTGGAGTTGCATTTCGACTACAACCGCGCTGAACCGTGCTGGCTGGAAGTGGGTGGACACATTGGGTGGAGTTAGCGAAAGTGGGTGGACGTCATGTGATGTCGTTAAGCAGCGCAAACAGTGACATCAGTGAGCTTTTAAGCGGTAGTCTCACGACCCGAATAGTAAACAATAAACATGGAGGACATGGAGTCGTTAGTGTTGCTGGTCTTGGTTCTGTGGCTTGTTGTCACCGACAACGCCAACAGATACTGGCAAGAGCGTATAGATGAGGCGAGGCGCATAAGGCTTCAGAAATTCTCGTAATTCATAATTCTTCTTCTTCTTCCGGGTTTACGGTGTTTACAGATCCCAGCGTGCTCGCGGGGCGTGTGTGGGCATGTGAGGACACTCCTCCTCACCAATCAGTGCACAGGGGAGTGTCTGCTCACGCCCCCAGCCTCACTCGGCTCGCTTTGGCTCGCTTCAGCCCCACTCCAAAACGGTGCGAGTTTTAGGGGCTAAGCAGGGCTGAAGCGAGCCGAGTCGTGCTGTTCTTTGGTAGTCGAAACGCGAGCCGTGTCGGGCTGAAGTGAGCTGAAGCGAGCTGAAAAAGGGTAGTGGAAAAGGGCCACTAGACATGATTAAATCAGTAAGCATGAAGCAGGTTGAGGTCAAAGCACAAGGTCAAGACAGGCAATGGGTAAAGAACATAAGCTTGGACCTACCACACTTGTAATGCTGGAGAGAGACTCACAGTGTAACATTGTCCATAGCATAGGAAAGAGCCCAGGCAGTCAGAATTAAACAGGGATAAACCATATCAACACTGAATACACCAGGAAGTACTGAGACAAAACACAAGGCTTGGAAATGCATGATGACAACTGAGGACACTTCATAAATAGGAACAGAAACAACTGAGTATAAATAACCAAACCAATCAACTGGACTCAAGAACCAAAAGGCGCATGGCCAAACATACACAAAAACATAAACCGAGACTCACACAGCGAGGGGAATTCATGACCTATAGCCAAGAACGGATTATTGAATGGGCCTGCTAGGCACAGCCAATGAGTCAGTGGGCCCCAAAGCCAGAGCCTCTATGTAAAGTCGCTTTTATTGAGGCAGGGGTGCTTTTGTGCATCCATGCCCAGGGGCCCTTTGTCTCATAATCCGTCCCTCAACTTTGGTTGCAGACACAGACATGACAGTATGATAACCATACAGCCAATTATCCATCTATCCATCCATTATCAGTACCGCTTATCCATCAGGGTTGCATGGGAGCTGGAGCTAATCCCAGCTGATTTCAGGCGAGAGGCGGGGTAAACCCTGGACAAGCCGCCAATCTATCACAGGGCGAACACAGAGATGAACAGCCTTTCACACTCACTCACATATAGGCAATTTAGAGTAGCCAGTTGAACTAATCCACATGTCTCTGGACTGTAGGAGGAAACTGGAGCAACCCACGCAGGCATGAGGAGAACATGTAAAACTCCACACAGAAAGGCCCCAATCGTCCGTGTGGTTTGAACCCAGAACCTTCTTGGTGTGAAGCACCATAGTCAAGAAGAGAGCAATATCAAGACTGTCCTTGCACATTTGAAATAATTTTTTTAAGTAATTACCTAGATATGACTAAAAGTTAAGTCTACTTAGTGATTGGATTAAACTCTCCTTCATATACCTTCAGCATTAGTATATAAGAGAAGCATCTGAAATAAGATAAAGATTATGCTGTGAGAGAACAGGGTGGTAACTGGATTCGGAGCCGATCAGTGCTGCTGAGAGAGCAGGAGAACATTTCTAAAACCATGATCTTTTTGAGAAGAGAATAAAAGGTGCACGGGGTTTCCTGGTGTAATCATCTGGTAAACACGTGGTAATGACTTGTTTAGAGAGAAAAGTGTGTTTCAGTTGCCATTACTGCAGAACAGTTTAACGTGTTAGACAAAGCACAAACCAAACATTAGTTTAGACTATGCGAAGCTGCTTGTAGATGAAATCCTGCCTGGTAAATGATACTAACAGAAGGAGTGATGTTTTGTAATTATACATACAGTAAGACTGATTTTTTTTTATACAGTAGTGTCAGCAGTATGTGGCTGTTTGCTTGCTTTTCTTTCTGCCCCTGTTCTTTATTAGTTAAAGGAAAAATCCACCCTGAATGAATTGCATATTAATCTTTATAATTAACATTTGATCTTCAAAGAGAGGTGACTTTTTTAGATTCATCGACATGTTGGTCTGTTTTCACTTTGGTTAACAGTTTTGTACAATTACCCTCAATGTCGTTCGACTACCTGCTGCACCAGTAGGAATTAACCCTTAGACTGATAGAAAGATAAAAAATGATGGATGGATGGATAGTATATATAGATAGATAGCATATTATGGATTATGGATGGATGAAAGGATTATGGATGGATGGATGGATGGATGGATGGATGGATTATGTATGGATGGAGAAGTTATGAATGGATGGATGGATTATAGATGGAAGGATAGATGATGTATGGATGGATGAAAGGATTATGGATGGATGGATGGATGGATGGATGGATGGATGGATGGATTACAGATGGGTGGATGGATAGATTATGGATGGATGGATTATGGATGATAGATTATGGATGGATCGATTATGAATGAATAGATAGATAACAGACAATTACAGACATTACACATGACATTACAGACACAAAAAACTTGCAAGACAAGCGCATGTGTCTGTAAGTCTAAGTAAGGTAGCTGTATACAGTATCAGGGCTGTTGACAGCTTTGGCTGGGCCCGGGACAAAATAATCTGAGTGCCCCCCCCCCCCCCACACACACACACACGCGCGCGCACGCACATCGCCACACAGCAACCACCCACACCCAACCCCTCTTTTCACAGTCTCCATTCACTCCAACCCTTAAATAACAGGTATTCCAAGCCCATTATAACAGTCAACCATTTTATTTCAACATTTCAACATATTTTACAGTTTGAACATTTCCTTAGTCTGCAACTATTCAGGTGCGAAATGCAATGCGCCGGACTTTTGCTGTGGCAAAGTCGTCAATAAAGTAATTGAAGTCCAGCTTCTTTGCAAGTTCGTGCTCTATAGAGAGCATAGCCAGCCCATTGAGCCTCTCCTGTGACATGTTTGAGCGCAGGTTGATAAACCAAAATGATTGTTTACGGGATGGAACTGGGCCTCAATGAGAACGGAGTTATGGCTTTCCCAAAATCTGAACATAGAAGCATCACCACTAGTCACACACGGACTGGCCATTGGGAGTAGTGGGAGTTTTCCCGGTGGGCCGGTGGTTCAGCGTGGGCCGGCGGAGAAAAAAAAAACAGTTGCGCACTGGCCTTTAATATGATAAGCAATGTTAACAGTTTCTTTAAGAAACTGTTAACATTGCTTATCATATTAAAGGCCAGCGCGCAACTGTAATAAGCAATGTTAACAGTTTCTTAAAGAAACTGTTAACATTGCTTATCATATTAAAGGCCAGCGCGCAACTGTTTTTTTTTTTTCTCCGCCGGCCCACACTGAACCACTGGCCCACTGGGAAAACTCCCGCTACTCCCGATGGCCAGTCCGTGTGTGCCACTAGTGATGTGTACAGTGAGTTTTTCAGTGTATTTTTTGTCTTGTTTTTCATAAACGTCCTTTCCGTACTCGATTTAGAATGTTACAAAAAAAATTGACACCCTCCCAACCACGTAACATTAGCCTATCTGACCTGGGGGCTGACACGTTTATTACGGATAAACCAAAAGGATTACAACGTTCCCTGGATATAGAACTGGACCGAGAAGATTTCAAAATCTTAACGTGTAAGCAACAACAATAAAACAGAGGTTGTTTTATTCATTTAGGGCTTATTAGGCTACTTTCATTAATTGCGCTTTTCATACAGGCCTATCATTTTTCACTTGAGCAAGGGAATTGTTTGAAGAGTATCCAGTCTAAGCGAAAGTTTAATGTTTTGCAACAGACTAACCTCAAAACACCCCATTTATAGCCCATTCGTTACATTAAACTCTATCTAGCTGGCAATTTCACATGCCGTCGTATCTACACGGGATGATTTCCAACAAAATAAGGTTTAATTAACAAGAGGCAGCGTTCCACGGGCTTTCAGCTAACCGGAGTCCAGCTCAGCGCAGCTCAGCAAGCGTGCCTAAAACATTTGGATATGATTGCGGGCCAATGTGCTATTCTATGCTTCATTGAGATATATGCAACACAGTGTTATTAAACCAATATGTTTATGAAATAATTCAATGCCCTGTGCATTTCAGTGTTCACTGAGTGTACCCTGCTATCCCCTACTTTATAATTATGAATGGCGCGTCGCGCGTGCTGGGGTTACATTACGGGGCTGGAAAAAAGTTATCTGTGTCTTACCTGGCTCAGCTGCCCCACTGCCTTCACCACCTGCTGCATCATCTAAATCTTTTCTAAAATATCTATGCAGTGAGCCCCTGAGGCTCTTGGCTTCTTCATCTCTTTTTCTCTTTTCTTTTCTTTGCTCCTGACTTGTGCATGTTGGCAAACGGGCTCGCACGCTTATTGTCGAAGCGTTATGATGGAATAGTGCCGTGTTATTTGGCGCCTTAATCAAAGACCAAACCATTTCTGCATTAGGGGTGGTAGGTGGGTTCTTGAATCTATTTTCGAAGACAATAAAGGCAAAAGAACCAGAAATCATTCACTGAATGCAAATATAGCACATTTTTCTCCCCCAAATCAACACATTTTGAAATGAAACAGAATGATTAATGGCATCTTCATGAGGGACCAGTTCTGGGCCCCCCCTCATGCCTGGGCCCGGGACAAAATACCCGGTTGTCCCCCCCTGTCGACGGCCCTGTACAGTATCATGTGGAATCGAGTGTCCAGTTAATAAAGTGACAGTGCATTAATAAATATAATAAAAACGATGAAAATAAATGTGAACAATTGAAGGTATGCAGATATTGTGGCATGTGTAAATGTAGACAAATTATAAATGTATAAATCTAGCCAATCATCTCTAGCTAAAGAGATCTTTAAAAAAAAATTGCCTCTGTTGAGAGCAACAGAGGACGGAAATGTTTTTTGCAAGCATCTCAGGTGGATAAACTCAAGCATATATTTCTGTGTTTTCAGTATTTTTGTCATCTCTGCTTTGTAATTTCTGAAATTAAAAGATTTTGGTTTTCCTGCAGAAAGACTGATTTACTGTAACCTGCTAAACCTCTCATCTCTGTGATCTTCATCTCTTTTTGCTGGGTGCATGTGTAAATCAAATCAAAGTCCTTCCCACGCTATGTGGCGGCGCCGATCTCCGTTTCCCTCAGCCTCTCGCCGTTTCCCTCAGCCTCTCGCTTATTACATAGCTAGGGTTACAGTGGGGGGCTGGTCCTCTGGTAACCACAAGAGTTTGACTCCCTACTCATATCTATATTGCAGCATGCCTTGCCAGACGGCAGCAGGTACCATTTTTATGATGGTCTTTGGTATGATCCGACCGTGAATAGAACTCGCGATCTCCCAATCGAGAGGCGCACATGCTAACCACTAGGCCAACTCATAAAGCTAGAGAACAAAATGTATGAATATTCTCAGTAACAAAGGTAAACGTGTGTTCTGAGTAGAACCATATCCTAAAATTTAAAGTATGCGTTAGTCAATTTCTTTCTTGAAGATTTAATTCAGCTGCATGTGTCATTAATTATAATATGTGTAAAGTCTCCCTTAAAGTATGCTGATCCTTTAAGGGAGTGTGTTTGCTGATACAGGCTGGTATTTAGGGGATGTTAACTGAGCTTTGCAGAGGTGGATGGCTCCTGCACTCATGCATCACGGTAAGATCATGGGGACGTGGACAATCTCACAGCTGTTACATCATCTGGAGTGATTTCAGTCATGTGGGACTTTCTGGGGTTTCCAGAATATTGTTCTGTTACTTTTTTTTTTGAGAAGTAATACCTTGTACAAAATAATTCTAAGGTCTATAAAAGTGATTAGTGTCAATCAAACTCACAATTTCCAGTCAGATCATTCCACAGGACAGGTGAGTCAGTGTCTTGTTTCTCTGAAAAGCCAATAGAGACCGAGTCAGAGCAGATGGAAGGAAGCCCTAGCCACACTTCCTGTTCCCCACAGAGTGCACGCAGTCTAAAACAATCTGACTGTTCAGGCTGTGAGAGGGGGAGGATACACTCTGAGCCAGCATGGACGAATCACCCTTTCACTCACTGACAAAGCATGGTGCTCCATTGGCAAGAACATGAAGAGGCTATAGAATGCGTCGCCAATAAAAAATACAAACTTTTCATTCATCATGTGTCTTTAAACATAACACGTAAAAGCATCAGGGGTGAAGTTCTCTGGTTCAGCGCTAACTTCTAAATCAGGTCTTAACATTGACTCTCATGAAGCCTGCCAAGGAGAATAATAGCAAATGATTTGCCGGATTAGATGAATTGTGTCAGAAATGCATGTCTGCTAGAGCAGAGGGAGCTCATTCCAACATTCCCAGGGCCTGAAGCTCTTTCATGTGTGTTTAAGGGATGGTGTGTGGTACAGCACCATGAGTCCTCTGCCACGTTGCGCTTGTTCCCAAACTCCTGCAGGCATTTGCCTTCTCTAATGATTTCCCTGTGGTTAGGCAGCTGAATCCTGGGCTCGAGACCTAGTCATAATTATGCAGCTATTGCTTGCTGGCTCCTTTCTAAATATACAGCAAGGGATATTGACAGCCATGTCCTGCCAAACTCACAGTCCTCATATCCTCAGGCATATGATTTCAGTCCATGTGAACAGAATACATTCAAGTTCAAGGGGTTTAGGAGTGATACGGTATGGACTGGAATTTTACCAAGGAGCTTATTATATTCAAAACTGTCCAATATGATATTTAAGTAGCTTGTAGTTTTTGTGTTGTGGTTGTTTTCTGCGTCAAGTGATGACATACACTATATGGCCAAACGTTTGTAGGAACCTGACTATCACACCCATTGATTGAAGAAAACACGGATGGTGTGGCTCCATTGCCTCCCATTGTATAGAAATGAAACCAAAAGTCCATCTGCCATGTTGTCAAATTTGGAGCCACAGTCTGTTCAGTAGAGATGAGAATCAAAGTGAGATGCACCTACTCCTTTGGTAGACCCATCCCCTTCTCCCAACGTACAGTGGTTGTAGGAGCCATATTTAGGTTGCTGTATGACTTAGTGTTTGTTGTTTCTATATGATTTAGTTTGGTAACCTGTAAAAGGAATTATGTTAGAATTACGTTAGATACTTACCTGATTGCCTTACCTGTCATGTGGTATGTAGCCACTCCCCCTGACGTGCCGGTGTGGCGCGTAACAAGCTTTAATTAGTCCTTTGAATCAGGGGTAAGGTAGATGATGAGGTGGAATAGTTTTCCGACCGCAATAAGCTGAATGCATTGGAATAACCTACTAAACTAACAGAGCTTTACTTTAGTTTCCCTTTTTGATCCTTTGTTTGCAACCGTAAAGTAAACTGGAATTGTCTTAATGGAATAAACCACCATCTCATTTCATTGGACTTTCTGTGAGTGCTTAACTGGATTGTGTGTCGGGAACCTCATCAACCTCACGTGGCAATATTTGTTACAAGGAATTGCTACTTCAGTGGTAGAAATGATCAAATCAAGATGGGCACATTCTCAAATTATCTTTATTACATCTATCCAGAGAGCTTAAAAAGTTTCAGCAGGGGCTCCAGAGTGGACAATCCAGAGATCGCTAACTCAAATCCCAATGATGCCACGGCCATGGCCAGGGGCCCAAGAGAGCAAAATTGGCTTGTACTCTCAGGGAGAGGTGGCATACTCTCTCACTTCTGTTGATTACAGCGCTGCTAGCCAATCATAGGTGTCTGTGAGCTCATGCATACGGAAACGGGCGGATAGTACTTTCCGAGTGTGTTACACCACCCCCTTGCATAAGCAGTTTGAAAAGATGCTGTCGTCACCTGCCTCGGAATATTGTGGGGGGGAAAGTTTCAGCAGGTGATATTTCATAAATACAGATGTGTCTAGGAAGGACATTTATCACATAAACTGGAAATTCACTGACACTGATGTCACTTATGCTACCCATGCATTATACCAATGAGTTTATAACTCATTATTTGGGACCTGGCTATTCTGAATACACTGTAAACTAACTAGCCTACTTATAAAATCCATTCTAATGTTATTGGTAATGTATGTGTTCACTGATGAGCAAACAGCTTTTGCGCAAATTTCGATTAATACTGAAATAGCTATCAAGATGGCTATATGGCTAGGTAGCTAGCGCGATTAAATAGTTTGTATTAGTGCATGTGTCCAATAAGTAGGTATTTGTAATGAACAGACAGGGTACGATGCAGCCGGTCTCTTTCAGGCAAGGCTGGCAATCACTTCATTCCCAAGTGCCACGCCTTCTTACAGTAGAATAACTTTTTAAAAACTAATTTCTGGAGGTAAATTTAAAAAAATGTGCAGATATCAGCATAGGGAAAACAAACTGTTAGAATAGATGGAAAGACAGTTTAGATGAGAAAAGTGGCATGGAAAATAAACTATTTTGTCATTGAAGCACATGAAGATGGGCGGTGCTACACATTATACTGCAGCCAGCCAACAGGGGTGCTAGACCTGTGGTTGCATCACTTTTTAGAGACGATACGCTGTCCATGTTTTCTGCTGTCGATGGTCAGATCTATATGTAGGTCTTCCCCAAGCTCTCGCCACAAAGTTGGAAGCATGTAATTGTATTGGATGTCTTTGTAGCATTACAGCTTCCCTTCACTGGAACTAAAGGACCCAAACATATTTACAGTGTCCCTATGCACAAAACGAGGACATGAAGACATGGTTTGTCAAAGTTGAAGTGAAAGAATTCAAGTGTCCCGGACAGAGCCCTGACCTCAATCCTGAACTGAACTGAAATGTGAGTGTAATAACGTCTCCTGATAACGTCTCTGGTGATGAAGCATATCTTGCTTGTGCCCTCGACAAAAAGGCAGAAAGTCCTTGGCTAATGTTTACGCTATGAGCTATGGTAGAAAGACATTATTATCCAAACTTTGCTTGGGCGGGGGATATAGAAACGGGTTCCATCCGTCCGGCTGTCTGTCCGGTCATGTTTTCGTTTCCGGGTCATATCTTTAAAACTATTGAAGATATCTTCATGAAACTTTGCATACATATCAAGCAGCATGTGAACTGGTGCCTTTTACTATTTTGGAGTTTTGAAAAAAAAATCTCATCTCATTATCTGTAGCCGCTTTATCTTGTTCTACAGGGTCGCAGGCAAGCTGGAGCCTATCCCAGCTGACTACGGGCGAAAGGCGGGGTACACCCTGGACAAGTCGCCAGGTCATCACAGGGCTGACATATAGGTGGGGTTTACATTAGACCGTATCAGCGGATCATCAGATTAACGTTTTTAAAAACGATTAGCGTGCACACAGCAACGCCAATACACGATTCGCGTGCACACAGCAACGCCAATACACGGATACGCTAATCACATGACTAATTCGGCACGTAAGTTGAGAAATGTGTCAGTGTGGCTCATCGCTTCCTCCTCAGCGGCTGCGCTCCAAATCACTCCGCCCTGAACAGCGAGTGCCCTCTGGAGGGTGCGCACTCCGGCCCTGCGCAGCTCACAGAGCGCGCGAGGTAAGCGCACGAGCAGTGATTCGGGACTGAGCCGCTGTGCGCAAGTCACTTACCACTTGCAAGTGGAAGGATGGCAAGCCTAAAGACAATCATAACTACACAATGGGCAGTATTTGCATCAGTATTTGCAGTATTTTCATACTTTTATACTCTTTAATGAAAGGTGATACAAGGCGGAAGTCCGCGCCATTTTTCAGCAGTCGCGTCACATGACCAACGCCAGCGAATCAGGAAGGTGGATGTCACAGTGACGTTGTCCAATGACGACGCCAGCTAGAGCTCAGCACAGCGTGTCCGCGTATTCTCAATGTTTACACAGCACCGGACCAGACACGATCTGGATTGAATACGTGGACCCTGGTGGATTCCCGTTTCCCAGCGTTTCCAGGCGTTTTAATGTAAACGGACAGTGCATCCGCAAAGAAAATGAGACAGATACGGTCTAATGTAAACTTGGCCATAGATACAGACAACCATTCACACTCACATTCACACCTATGGTCAATTTAGAGTCACCAGTTAACCTAACCTGCATGTCTTTGGACTGTGGGGGAAACCGGAGCACCCCGAGGAAACCCACGCGGACACAGGGAGAACATGCAAACTCCGCACAGAAAGGCCCTCGCCGGCCACGGGGCTCAATCCCGGACCTTCTTGCTGTGAGGCGACAGCGCTAACCACTACACCACCATGCCGCCCTTGAAAAAATTTTTTTTCAAATTTTTATATGAAAAATAGATTTGAACTTAGTTTCTAAGAGCAATGTTCGTTTCTCGAGCACATATCCAAAACTATTCATGATACAGATTTGAAACTTGGTATACATGTTAACAAGGCGATGTAGATGTGCCTTTTCATACTAAGAAATTTGAGAAATTTAAATTTTTCATGTTTCCATGGAAGCAATTTCAGACTTAATCTCTCAGGTTAGTCTTAAGGGTAGGTTTTGTTTCCGGAGCAGAACTTGAAAACTCTGAGTGGTATGGTCTTGAAAGTTGGTATATGTGTTGATTGAGTAATGTATATGTGCCTTTTGATACTACGAAATGTGAGAAATTTTATTTTTAGCTCACCTGGACCAAAGGTCTGGTGGGCTTATGCCATGGGCTGCTGAGGTCAGTGTAAAGAGGCAGGGTCGGTTTCCTGCAGCACAACTTGAAAAATGTGACAAATATCTTGAAACTTGGTATATAGTTGGTATATAGGGCGGGGGATATAGATGACACTATCTTCTTGTTTGAATCTGGAAACGCTGGTGACAGTTATATCACCAGCCTACTGAACCTGCTTGTCCGCTGTACAACTGTGAATGAAAAACATAATGTAATGTGAAAAATGTAATTTGCTTGTCCCAGACTGCCAGGCTAGTGATTTTCCCACCTCTGCACTATATGACTCACATTTACACTCACACTTAGACTTGTTAAAGCCGCAACATAATTGGAGGTCGAATTTTGCAGAGGCGCAGATGTGAGGCTCATAAATCAAAACAGTACCCACCATGGAGTCCCATGTTGTCGTAGAAATCCTTCATTAGCCTCAAAGTGCTGCATTGTATTCAGTGTGAAAAGGAGTTTGGGTGGTGTGGGGGTTCTGAGGAGCTCTGAGCCTGCATGAACAGCCTCGGGGGAATGATGCTGGGAATAGTGGAATTACTGTGGATCATGTGTGCGCCATTTTCTTCAGGAACCTTCTATCTGAGCCTTGCAAGCATTAGATTAGCAGTGCGCTATTTGCAGACTCGTGTAGTCTATTATATGTTTATCTCATCTCATCTCATTATCTCTAGCCGCTTTATCCTTCTACAGGGTCGCAGGCAAGCTGGAGCCTATCCCAGCTGACTACGGGCGAAAGGCGGGGTACACCCTGGACAAGTCGCCAGGTCATCACAGGGCTGACACATAGACACAGACACCCATTCACACTCACATTCACACCTACGGTCAATTTAGAGTCACCAGTTAACCTAACCTGCATGTCTTTGGACTGTGGGGGAAACCGGAGCACCCGGAGGAAACCCACGCGGACACGGGGAGAACATGCAAACTCCACACAGAAAGGCCCTCGCCGGCCCCGGGGCTCGAACCCAGGACCTTCTTGCTGTGAGGCGACAGCGCTAACCACTACACCACCGTGCCACCCTTATATGTTTATATGTAATTGAAATAAAAGATTGAGAAAAAGATTGAGATTATTTGTAGGAGTGTAACTAAACAACAAAATTCTTGATGCAGTGGTGTTGTGACATGATACATTGTCGATACAGAAAAACAGAAGCTGTTCAGTTAACATGGCTAATTAAACATTAGCTTTCTGGTGTTCAAGGTTGCGATGTTTCAAAAAAAAAAACCCTGCAAAAGTGAGAATATGAACAAAAATTGCACCAAAAGTAGCCCTCAAAATTTGCCCATTTTTCTTTGTGTTGGAAACACGTTAGCTAGGGTTGGGCCATCGTCCACCACCGATGGCTGACAGTCATCATAATGTTGAGTCTAGCATGATAACCCATAACCTCCCCAAGCGGTACACACCGAAAGTGGTGCCTGACGTGCCACCCAAACACACACCTACCCACACGCACACACTATAATTCCAGTGCACCTGATATAATGTAGAAAAATATATGTATTGCTTTTTTCTGATTTATTCCTTATTTGCAATATTAAGACAGGTTTTTAAATCTACCTGGTTTGTATGTATGTGTTTGTCTACATTGTGTATGCAGTAGTATTAGCCCTGGCCAGCATTGCTAGTATGCTAGCATCTTAGTTTGTGAAAGTCTGCTTTGGTGAAAGCATGTTTTATCCTCCTTTGCACGGATTACATCAGTACGAAAAAGTAAGGAAAAACTGAGGGATTAGGTGAGGATGGGCTATGGATGGTGTGCCAAAAATAGAAATCATAATTAATAATAGTAGACTTAATTAATTTAAAAATTATTGTATTATTTAAAAAAATGATTGGAATAACCCATAGGACATCCCCCTGTATTTTTGACAGTATTGAAAATCATACCATCAAGGATTTCTAAATATCCCGGTATACTGTAATCCTATGATACCATCAAGCCTAACATGCATATCTGATTTGTTGTTTAAAATGATCCCAATTTGGCATAAAACCCACAACCCTGCTGGTGTGACTCACAAGGGGGCGTGTCTGAAGCTCATGGTGCTTTATTTTGCATTGTGCTGTCAGTGGTTGGTCTGTGAAAGTCACACAGCTCTCTGTCTCAAACATGGTTTTAATTCCTGTATTCCACACTTTGATATATAAATATGAACTTCTTTTTCACCCTCGTGATTTCTATACCCCGGATTTCTATACCCTGGACTCCCTAGTTATTGTCCTCAGTGACTTTAACAAAGGTAACCTCAGCCACAAACTCCCAAAATACAAGCAGGTGATTAAATGCCTGACCAGAGAGGAGAATATTTTGGATCACTGCTACACTACAGTCAATAATGCCTATCACGCCGTCCCCCGCACTGCACTGGGCCACTCTGACTACGTCATGGTCCACCTGATTCCTGCATACAGGCAGAAATTAAAGCTGAGGAAACCTGTAGTGAAGGCATCTAAGATGTGGAGCAATGAGGCTGCGGAGAACCTTCAGGAGTGCTTGGACTATTCAAACTGGGATGTGTTCAGGACTGCTACCAATAGTCTGGATGAGTACACAGAGGCTGTGATGTCCTACATCAGCTTCTGTGAGGACTGCTGCATTCCATCACGAACCAGGGTGAGCTACAATAATGACAAACCCTGGTTCACAGATAAGCTCAGACAGCTAAGGTGGCAAAAGGAAGAAGCGTTCAGAAGTGGAGACAGGGACAGGTTTAGAAACAGGTTTAGCAAAGCAGTGAGAGAAGCTAAACATCTATATTCTGAGAAACTCCAACACCAGTTCTCAGTCAATGACTACGTTTACATGCACATCCAAATCGAGCTGCTGTCGGTAATCGAGCTGAAGGTCCCAGCAGGGTGCCAGAGAAATCCAATCGTACATGCACACAATGAAATCGGGCTATTGTGTGAGGTGCATTGTGCACCCGAGCCACAGGTGGCGCTACACGCCCCATTGTGTTGGTACACTTCCGGTTGTTGTCATGAAGAAGAGCTATTCAAGAGTGTAAACAAAGTTATCAGTTCCGTGTTCTCCATTGCGCGTTTTTCTCCCGTCCATGAATTTTAATATATTCAACTCCTTAAGCTGAATGAGCATGAACTCCGTCTCCTCATTGCTCCAGAAGTGCACGTTTCTGCTCGCCATTTTCTCTTCTTCGTTTGTTCCTCCTGACCTCTTCTGCTGCTCGCTACTACTGTTGTCATGCCGACCGAGGCTGTTGTGTTTCCCGCTTGTGGTCTCGTCACTCGTCACTTCCGGAAGTAGCTCGACAACTAGCTCGATAGGGTATACATGCACAAAGTAGCTCGGCAGAAATCGCATAAACTAGGTCGTGTAGCTCGATTCTGAGAAATCAAGTTTGGTTCA
Source organism: Neoarius graeffei (assembly GCF_027579695.1). Taxonomy (NCBI): domain Eukaryota; kingdom Metazoa; phylum Chordata; class Actinopteri; order Siluriformes; family Ariidae; genus Neoarius; species Neoarius graeffei. Next base: position 40,460,690 of record NC_083575.1, on the reverse strand, counting down.
ATTTCAGCTGAATTAAGGTGTATACATGGCATTTTGAACTTTGATTTCAGTCGAGCAACGGCAGAAATTCGATTCTCTCTATGTGCATGTAAACGCACTGACTGACTCTACGTCTGTCTGGAAAGGGCTCAGACAGATCACTAACTACAAACCTTCAGCCCATAACTCAGTTAACGACTTGTGACTGGCCAACCAACTGACTGAGTTCTACTGTTGCTTTGAAAGACAATGGGACTGTCCTGATAACATCCCCCGTGAATCCACACTCCAGCTCCAGCCCACCACCCCCACCACCTCTACTGCTACCAGGGCCTCTCTACAACTTCACACCTTGGAAGCCCATCCACTCTTCACCACAGCTTCAACTCTCTTCATTCTGGAGAGAAATGTTAAAAAGCTCTTTAAGAAGTTGAACCCCCACAAAGCAGTAGGTCCCGACTCAGTCTCACCATTTACTCTGAAGCGTTGTGCTGATCACCTGTCTCCGGTGTTCACAGACATCTTCAACACCTCACTGGAGACAGGCCATGTGCCAGCCTGCTTCAAGGCCTCTACCATTATTCCTGACCCCAAAAAACCAAGGGTCTGTAGTCAGGAATAAATGACTACAGACCCATCACCCTGACTTCTGTGGTCATGAAATCCTTTGAGCGCCTTGTGCTTTACCATCTCAAAGCCATCACTGACCCGCTCCTGGACCCATGCAGTTTGCCTACAGACCCAACAGACTTGCAGACGATGCTGTTAACATGGCTCTTCATTTCTTCTTCCAGCACCTGGACTCCTCAGGAACCTATGCTAGGATCCTGTTTGTGGATTTCAGTTCTGCCTTCAACACTGACCTGGTTCTTCTGCAGGACAAGCTTTCCCAGCTGAACATGCCTGACTCTACCTGCAGGTGGATCACTGACTCCCTGTCTGACAGGAAGCAGCACATGAAGCTGGGGAAACACGTTTCTGACTCCCAAACCATCAGCACCGGATCAACCCAAGGCTGTGTCCTTTCTCCTCTACTCTTCTCCCTGTACACCAACAACTGCACCTCAAGTCATCAGTCTGTCAAGCTCCTAAAGTTCGCAGATAACACCACCCTCATTGGACTCATCTCTGATGAGGATGAGTCTGCCTACAGATGGGAGATTGACCATCTGGTGTCCTGGTGCAGGCAGAACAACTTGGAGCTCAGTGCTCCAAAGACAGTGGAAATGATTGTAGACTTCAGGAGGAACTCTGGCACACCCTCCCCCATCACCCTGTTTGACTCCCCAGTAACCTCTGTGGAGTATTTCCACCCGAAACCGGAAGTAACAGACCCTGCGCCATTTTGGAAGACCAACAAACTCGTGATTAGGGGGAAATAAGTGAACCCACGAGAATAAAGTGGAGTGGCAAACGACTTATACAAACAAATCTGAGCTGTTTTATTTATGATTTATTGGCCCAACAGTAGACTTGAAAGAAACCTGTGTGAGACTTGGCAAAAAACTGTGGATATAATGGATAAGTCTGTGCATGATCTGCGGACACTTTGAGGTAAGCAAACGCAAGAAATTCAGATTTAAAACATGCTAAATTGGCCTCAAGTTGATAACTGTATGAGGAGCAAGCCTCCCAGACTTCTACAATTTAATAATAATAATAATGATAATGATAATAATAATTTAGGATGGTTTGGGGCTTGCTCTCCCTCCTATTATATAAATAAAGCATAGTTGTTGTGTAGGCATATATCATAAATACGTATAATTTGGATAAATTAACCTAAATTATGGATACCTTAATAGTAACAAAAAGTATTAATTTTTCAACTGAAAAGATATATTATTAAAAGATAAATATCAACAAGATTACCTTGGCCATAACTATGTGTAGGTTATTCTTAATAACAGCTGTAATATCACGAACCAAGCCACTAACAACATAATTGTAAGCCTGTAGCCCTTTGTAGGCTTTCAAGTCATCAGCAGTGTAGGCAGTGTTCGAACTATGGGGGTACTCGGGGGATCCGAGATCCCCTGAAACAGACATGAGATCCCTTGAAAACATGATTTGGGAAATGTTGGGGGGTCTCTAAAATATTGGCAAAATGACGTTTATTGACATAGCAATCGTGTGTAACGGGAAGCATTTGCATATCCGAAGTGTTGTGTTTACATCAAAGATAAAATAAACCGATATGACAACGACTGCTGTTGCCAGGTTGGTTGTTGAGTAGCCTGACTGTTTTTTTTTTCTTGCGTGTGGTATCATTGTTGACGCGAGGTTGTTTTTTGAACATGCCAATGCGGACACGATTTCCCCTGATGAGTTATGACTTCAGACGCGATGCGTGTGTGGAAGTGGGGAGTCCGCGTGATATGTGCGTAAGATAGGCTTCTCATGTGTTTGGAGATCCGCGCTCTGAGACAAGCGCAAGCACCCCCCCAAGGGAAAAAAAGGGACCCCCCGAAAATATCGGCATAGTTCGAACACTGAGTGTAGGCACTGGGTGTAAACAACAAATAGTTTACAATGTCTGGGTAGCAAACAGATGGCAGAATTGGTGTCCGGTCCTCCTTATGTTTCCATTCTCTCTTGCCCTGAGTCTTATCATATGGGTCAAACCCATCAATCACAGCCAGTTTCTCCACATACCGTGCCCTTTCTGCAACTGGTAATGTACTCACATAACCAGAATTATCATCCATCGTGTCACTTTACTCTCGCTCGTACTTTGTTTTATATTGTGAGTGCATGTACTTGGTCTTCCAGTATGGCGCCTAACAAAATCTCGCGGCGCGGTGACGTCATGTGAAAGGGGTCTATAATCACCCAGGACCTTAAGTGGGAGACGTATACCTGCTCTCTCACCAAGAAAGCACAGCAGAGGATGTACTTCCTGCGGCATTTGAAGAAGTTTGATCTGCCAAAGACAATGATGGTGCACTTTTACACCACCATCATTGAGTCCATCCTCACCTCCTCCATCACCGTCTGGTACGCTGCTGCCACTGCCAGGGACAAGGGCAACCTGCAGCGCATCACCCGCTCTGCTGAGAGGACGATTAGCTGCAACCTTCTGTCTCTTCAGGACCTGTTCAAGTCCAGGACCCTGAGAAGAGCAGAAAGGATTGTGGCTGACCCCTCCCACCCCGGACACAAACTTTTCGAACCACTCCCCTCTGGTAGGAGGCTGCGGTCCATTAGAAACAAGACCTCATGCCATAAGGCCAGCTTTTTCCCCCACTGTAGCTGGCCTCGTCAGTAAGGTCAGAGACCCTCACTGACTCTAACTTCACACTTCCAATCTGTGACATTAATGCAGTTTGTCTCTGAACTGCAGTTTTGCACATTTCAAGGTCATGTCACACATCTCCATTCTGTGAGCCTTTATTGTACATTCCAGCTCACACTGTACAGCTTGGTTACTGACTTAGCCCATTACACATATTCTTTTCCTTTCACGCACTCTTATCATGTCTCTCCTCCATCATCATGTGATCTATTTTTGCACATTCCGGACACATTGTCCAGCTTGGACCCCAACAACTCATGCACATACCCCTTAAATATGTCCACTTTTCAAATTTGTATATTTCACATTCTTCTATTTCTTATTCTACTTTTAAACAAATTTCCTTGTATGTGAGAACATACTTGGCAATAAACTTGATTCTGTTTCAAGGAATGCTGTCGTAAAGCAGCAGAGAGAGAGAGAAACAGGAGTGTGCTTTTTTTTTCATCTTTGTAGCCTCTCATGATTCAACATAAAGAGGAAGCTGAGAGCTGAGTTGAAATGTTTATTGCACCTCAGTTAAGATGTAATATTGTTAGAGACCTGTTTATTTGATGTTCTGAATGAAGAGGAGCCCATTTATTCTGACCGATGATATTTCTGTATGGACATTCTGCTCCTTGGTTAAATATTTTTGTACAGTGTGAAATTGCAACGATCGGAAATTATTTTAATTTCGTTGTAGTTTAGTAATTTACACGAGGGACGAGGTGTGGAGGTAACATGAGGTCATTTAGCTGGACACATTTCAGCTTGTGGGTCAAGAAGCTGTGCATACATATTTTCCATTTCACAGCTGTGGACTTGGGCAGTTCATTGTGACTCTTTCTCAGAGCTAGAGCAAAAAAACAGCGATGCTGGGCGGGCAGATCAGAAGCATACATCACTTCCGGCAGCATCTGCAAGTGATCAGAGCGGGAGTGAAGGAGGGTACTCAACTCTCTCTCTCTCTCTCTCTCTCTCTCTCTCTCTCTCGCTTTGCTGCTAGAGAAAACCCAGGAATGTTATGACTCTAACCGATCTCGCTGCCTGCCCGCCCACTCAGCTTTTTGAAATTTCAAACTTAAACAAACAGCGTGCTACTGATGAGCTGCTAATCCAGAAATGTTCTAATCATATTCACTCAGTTCACACAAAAACTATGAAGATTGGCGGAAGGCACTGGAGGATTATATTCATTAGGAGCCTTCTGAATGAACTATCCAAAAGCCTTTATATATCCGATGCATTACAAGAACAAAACCATTTATTGTGAGGCTTAGAATTATGATTTTTTTTGTTGTTGGGGATTTTTAAATTTTTTTTTTTACATTTTTGTATGGTTATCTTGTTGGTAGTTGGCAGTTTTCTCACATTGCCCAAAAACATGCTGGTAGGTGGATTAGCTACACTAAATTGCCCTGAGGTGTGAGTGAATATGTGTGTGTGTGTGTGTGTGTGTGTGTGTGTGTGTGTGTGTGTGTGTGTGTTGCTCTGTGATGAATAAAGGGTATAGTCCCACCTTGCACCCAGTGTTCCCAGGACATGCCGTGGATTCAGAAACAGGCAATTACTGAAACTGAATGAATGAATTCAGTTTCTTGGAATTCCACTCCAGATCTCAGCACTTTTATAATCTCTCTCTCTCTCTCTCTCTCTCTCTCTCAGGATGACGTAGGGGCTCAGGCCTCAGGCCAGAGACAGAGAGCAGAGATGAGCCTGACATCCTGGTTCCTGGTGAGCAGTGGGGGCACACGCCACCGGCTGCCCCGTGAGATGATTTTTGTGGGACGCGACGACTGTGAGCTCATGCTGCAGGTTAGCTGACACTTTCTGCCTTTTCTTTCATATTGCTTGATACTTCCAAGCTTTATTATTAACAGGAGTTAATCCTCGAACAGCTGGCAACTATAAAACAGCCCCAAACCTGCTATGATATTTATTTGTAATTCAGAATTCCTAGTTCATAAGAACATAATACACCATTAATTTTTAGCTGTACTACTAAAAAACACAAGTGACTGAATTCATCCATTACAGCAGCTAGGTCACGAGTCTCAGGGCTGCTGTGGTATTTTCATCTCATTTTTATTTATCATGGTTGGAATGGAAAGAGATGCATTCCTGAGTTATTCCTGCTGAGTAACCTGACTGGATCAGCTTGACACCGTCAAAGCATGTGTGATCGTCACAGGGCGGTATTAATAGAAAGTGGGACAAACAGCTCATGGGTTACTTTTAGATACTTTTGAGGCCCTCTAGTATAAGGTGGGTAACCTGCTACACTGTCAAACACAGCAGTGATAGGTGCCAGTACTGTCATGTGGTTGAAGCAATGAAATCCAAATTCACAGTGTGACAGATGACGCATCACAGCCCTGACAGACGACACTGAAATAAACAAAACAGTACAGCATTGCATCCAAAAGCAGTGATATTAACATGTAGCCACTCTGCTTAGAAAAATTCAAAAAGAGTTATGCAAATAAAAAAAAAACACTTTTATTTGCCACATGTGATTGGGAAGAAATGAATATAAGTTATTGTGGTCATAGCATTGCACTCTGCAATAATTTATTTTTTGCACAGTATTTGCTTTTATTCTGTTGATCCTGGCCTACAAAGATCAAATCTGGCATCATGAAATTCAGTTTCTATCATGCGGAATGCCATAAGAAGTGCTTTGTTTCAGTGGAATGTTTCTTTCCGCTCTTATTAATGGCCTGGGGATGTTGGGGAAAAAACACCAACTGCCCGCTCGTGATTGATTTTTACAAAACACTTAATTTACTTGTCACATGGTGTAACCAAGAACGCAGGGCTCGACATTAAGGACTGCCCGATTGCCCGGGGCAAGTGAAACATGCATTCGGGCAAGTGAGATATGTCCCCGACGTGCCCAACCGGGCAAGTTGGAATGAGCATATATTACGAACTAGCACCACAAAAATTAGGCTTTTTGATCTTTTATTTCAGTTCCTAAAAGCGTCCCTCACTACGTATCTGCCATTATGTCTTGGCTGTTTTCTCAGTCTCAGTTTCATTTACTGCTTTGCAAGTTATTTTATATACCCCCACTGTTGTAGTATGGTACGCGTACTGTTTATAGACCCCTTGTGCATGACGTCACGCATCACGTGATAATTACAGCTGGGGTCAGACAGACACCGTCTTTCATGCAAGCAAGGCTTAATCTGTCTTCAGTATATCATCTGCTGGAGCCATCTTTACCATCCTGAGGCCTGTATTATCTGCTGGAACCATCTTCTCACACCACACCCTACATTGATAAGTGTTGAGAGCTGTGGACAATGGTGTTCCTTTTGACTTTACTTTGTTTATTGACTGTGTGGGATTTGGGGGCAAGTGACCGTTCCTGGGTGAGTACATCTAACAATGTGTTTAGCCTGCTGGACACTGCACATGGATGCACTTGCACCATGGCTGCTATACAACCACCACTCCATTTGGCACAGGACATGAACTTATCACCTAACCTGCCCAGAGACTTGCCTCGACTCCAGAGCCTTCTAGTTTTGCATAATTACTTCATGTTTCATGAGAAATTCTGCTTGGTTTCAACACACCAAATGTTAGATTCATCATGTAATGTTTCTAAGCAGAGATTGTTGATTCTCTTAATAATACTTTTATCTGGTGATGTGCAACCTAATCCAGGGCCAGAGTTGACACAGCTCCAACCACCAGAGGAGTTTAAAACCAAAAGTGGTCTATGTTTCTTTCATCTTAATGTACTTAGCCTGATTAAAAAGATGGACTCTATTAGAATATGGGCTGACTCAACTGACTCTGACATCATCGTCCTTTCCGAGACATGGCTTAAAAAGTCAATCACAAATGACATGATTAACATAGAAGGATACAACGTCTTTAGAACAGACCGTGTGGGAAAGGGAGGAGGGGTTGCGATTTATGTAAAAAATCATTTAAACTCTACTTGCATCCAGTCTATAACAAAACCGAAGTGTCTAGAGCTTTCTGTATTAAAATTATCCCTCCCAAACGGTTCAGACATTACTGTGGTTGGATGTTATCGGCCACCCTCTGCCCCAAGTGAAGCCACAGCTCTACTCTCGGACCTTCTCCACAACTGGACTAAGTCTGAGATGGTTTTACTCGGAGACCTAAACCGGGACTGGCGATCGGACTTGTCATTAAATTCATTTAAAGATACTTGTGACTCTCTTTGTTTGGTGCAGCTAGTTAACTCACCAAGACGGTTAAATCAAAAAGATCCAGAGAAGTCCACACTTATAGATATTATTTTAACAAATGCGTCCCACAGATTCTCTGCAGTTGGAACCTTCTGTAACGATGTTAGTGATCACTGTGCAGTTGTCTGTGTAAGAAACTGTAAGATCTCTAAAGGTAAACCGTGTTTTATTTATAAAAGACAACTCAAACATTTTGATGAACAAGCCTTCTTACATGATGTATATAATAGTGATCTGAACGTTGTCTCACAAAGGACTGATGTTAACTTAGCATGGGGTTATTTCAAATCTACCTTCTTGGCTATATGTGATAAACATGCCCCTTTTAGGAAATTTAGGATAAGTGGTCAAAATAATCCTTGGTTTAATGACTCCATCTCTACTCTTATACGACAAAGAAATGCCGCTTGGGCAAAAGCAAAGAAATCAAACCTTCCATTAGACTGGACTCTTTATAGAACTTTAAGGAATAAAGATACTAAATTAGTTAAAAATTCAAAATGTGACCACTATCTTAATATGATGAATGAAAACTTGAATAACCCTGCTAAGTTCTGGAAATTAGTTAAATCTTCCTCAGTTACTATTACACCAAACCATCTTCCTGATCTTTTAAGGGTGAATCAAAATGAAGTTAAGGGTGGACTTGATATTGTACACAGTTTTAATAATCATTTTATTTCTGCTGGCTCAATCTTTGACTCCAGGGGCGCATGCGGTAGAGGGAGAGTTGAACCCTACTCCATGTGACCCTGATCAACAGTTTACTTTTGCACCCATTCTGACCTCTCAAGTTTGAAAAGCTCTACTGAACTTAGATATAAAAAAAAATCTCCGGGCCCAGATAAGATAGAACCATTTTTCCTTAAAACTGCTGCAGGTATTATTGCAGAGCCAATCACCTCTATTTTCAATCTCAGTCTCCACTCCAATAAAATACCCAATTCATGGAAATCGGCTATGGTTCTCCCTCTGTTAAAGGGTGGTGACCCTTCTGATTTGAATAATTATCGTCCCATTTCTAGATTGTCAGTTATGGCCAAAGTTTTTGAATCCCTTGTAAATGAGCAGCTGAAAAGGTTTTTGACTGATAGGAATATTCTCAGTGAGTCTCAGTCAGGTTTCAGATCAGGCCACAGTACTACAACAGTGGCTCTGCTAGTCACAAATGATATCATCAGATTTTTAGACAGTAAAAAACGCTGTGCAGCATTGTTTGTTGATCTGTCTAAAGCATTTGACTCTGTGGATCATAAACTATTACTACAGAGACTTGGCTGCATAGGCCTTAGTGAAATGGCTCTGAAAACTACCTATCTGGTAGAACCCAGTGTGTATCAGTGGAAAACTATACTTCAGCCTCTCTTCCTCTAAATAAAGGTGTTCCCCAAGGTTCTATTTTGGCCCCTATTTTATTTTCTATCTTTATAAATGACCTAGGTAGTGGAATAAGTCCAGCCCTTTTCCACTTGTATGCGGATGACATGGTTGTCTATACAGTGGCATCCTCCTTAGATCAGGCCATAAAACTCTTGCAGGGTGCGTTTCAAACATTGCAGCACTCCCTGCTCAAATTAAAACTGGTCCTTAATTCAAAGAAGACCAAATATATGACCTTTACTCGAGCTACAGCAGCTGCGCCAATTTCCACTATTGTGACATTAGACGGTACATGTCTTGAAAGAGTTGCTTTTTACAAATACCTGGGCATATGGCTTGATGATAAGTTGACTTTTGATGTGCATATTGACAATTTATTGAGAAAGCTTACACTGTAAGAAGTGATTTTGGAGAGTGGTAAATATAATCTATGCAAACCAGATAAAATTTACTCGATTATTGCAGTCAGCCAAGGAATTATAAAGTAATGGGTAAATTATACATATGCTACCTATTCGTTATACAGTAACAACCGTTACATGGAAAAATACGGTAAAATATACCCCAAAGCCGTGAGTCCTGTGCTCCAAATTGCGCATGTGTCAGACCGCGCGTTTGAGTGAGCGGGACAGGGAACTCTCGGACTGCCATCTTCCTCTCTCCGGCTGTTAGTTTAGTGAGTTATAAAACAGATTCATTACTTGAAATGTTGTGTGAAGCTGTTGTAATGCACTTTATTTTGTGTTTTTTGATCATTTGGTGCATCATTGCTGCATATAAACAAGGCGGTTCAGTTATTTGTTGTATAAATGCACCTGGACTGCAGATTTGGTCAGTCCAGAAACAACATTTGAAGCTATTAGTTAGTGAGTTATAAAACAGGTTCATTACTTGAAATGTTGTGTGAAGCTGTTGTACTGCACTTTATTCTGTTTTTTTTTTTTGATGATTTTATGGATTAAAAACATTGAGATGATGAACCATCTGAAAGTCTTTTTTTGGGGGGTACATCTTGCCTTCTCCGAATAAGTAATGGTTACTAAGTGATATTAATTACCTTTGATTAGTAATTATCAGGTATTACCTACTAGCAAACGAGATAATTTTACCCAATTTCAATGAGAAAGTAGCTGTTGAATAGATACATAAATGTGAGGTAAATTTTACCCAATTTATTTAAGTATTTCATAGCTGGGCGGCACGGTGATGTAGTGGTTAGCGCTGTCGCCTCACAGCAAGAAGGTCCGGGTTCGAGCCCCGTGGCCGGCGAGGGCCTTTCTGTGCGGAGTTTGCATGTTCTCCCCGTGTCCGCGTGGGTTTCCTCCGGGTGCTCCGGTTTCCCCCACAGTCCAAAGACATGCAGGTTAGGTTAACTGGTGACTCTAAATTGACCGTAGGTGTGAATGTGAGTGTGAATGGTTGTCTGTGTCTATGTGTCAGCCCTGTGATGACCTGGCGACTTGTCCAGGGTGTACCCCGCCTTTCGCCCGTAGTCAGCTGGGATAGGCTCCAGCTTGCCTGCGACCCTGTAGAACAGGATAAAGCGGCTAGAGATAATGAGATGAGATGAGATTCAAGTTAGCTCCTTCATGAAAGTGTTGATTTTCTTAAAGGTGAAGCCGCTTCCTTATTCGACAGAGGAAACACAGATTGGTTTCAAACAACTCAGGCATAAAAAACTCAACAAAGAGTGACATGCACGATAAATCCTGAAAGAACAGAACAGATTAAGAGCAGAGAGAGCTGGAGCTTTGTTTCTGTTATCAGAGGAACACAGTCCTGTGCAAAATATTTATATATCTTGTTTTTGTTATATCATCCGCCTCTAGGTTTATTAAAAAAACAAAACAAAACAGAAAAAAAGCACTGCTTCATGACAGACCTGCACTGATTCAGTTACAGGTTGCCAGGTCTGTATAAAACACCCAGAACCTACACACTAAACAATAATTTTAAACTCAAACATTATCCTGTCTGTCATGATGCAGCGCATTTTTTAAAAACCTAAACATGGATGATAGCAAAAAAAAACCCCAGATATATAAATATTCTCAAACACAGGACTGTTCAAAAGTCTTGGCACCCTATTGTTTTCTTCATACAAACTTGGTTATAGAGTTCTATTTTATGATTTCTACATTATCGAGTAATGAACCTACAGTCTGAGAGAGTTCTACACAAACACACTTAACTTTACAACAGCTGCATGCATGTGATATGGAAATAAATCGACTAAGGCAGGAAAAACTCATCTCATCTCATTATCTCTAGCCGCTTTATCCTTCTACAGGGTCGCAGGCAAGCTGGAGCCTATCCCAGCTGACTACGGGCGAAAGGCGGGGTACACCCTGGACAAGTCGCCAGGTCATCACAGGACTGACACATAGACACAGACAACCATTCACACTCACATTCACACCTACGGTCAATTTAGAGTCACCAGTTAACCTAACCTGCATGTCTTTGGACTGTGGGGGAAACCGGAGCACCCGGAGGAAACCCACGCGGACACGGGGAGAACATGCAAACTCCACACAGAAAGGCCCTCGCCGGCCCCAGGGCTCGAACCTAGGACCTTCTTGCTGTGAGGCGACAGCGCTAACCACTACACCACCGTGCCGCCGCAGGAAAAACTATTTTGGATAAAATTGTTATTGTCCGTTACAAGTAAAAAGTAACCAATAACCAAACTTAATAATAAACTTAATCAATAACCAAACTTCAACTCAGTGTGTGATCTTCATTATATGTTGCAATTCACAACTATTCTATGGTTTTCCTAAAAAAAAAGTAGTACTCCCAAATAGGGGGAAAGTGATAATATTGGGGGGCAAGTGGAAATTAACCCCCACTTGCCACCCAGGGCAAGTGGGTTTAAAAGTTAATGTCAAGCCCTGGACCAGGCTGGTTATATGTAAGAATGTTGCTATTACTCATAATATCACATAAAATCAGTCCAGAATTGTGTTTGCAGGAAGGTGCACTGAAGGTGTGGGTTTTTTTCCATGTCAAGTCTTTAATTCAGAACATGCCAAGCACTTGATGAATGTGAATTATCTTTCCTTGAAACAAGGCCAAATATTAAATGCTTTTCTCTTGACTTTGTCTTCGGTTTCATTTCAAGCTTTTTGGCAAATTTGGTTATTTGCCAAGTCCCACACAAGCTACTTCTCCTAGATGCCCATGGTTAGCTAGTGTTGCTGTGATTGACAGGGGAGCGAGTCACACCGTTCGTCCCACCCAGAAAGCCCGGCCAATTTTGGACTTTGAGCCATGGATCTTCAGGATTCACAGTCATGATCTAGGACAATAGGACAATTTTTTAAACATATACTTTTTATGTATACTGTACTTTACCTAACATTTCTCATGTGTTTTAATGTTTGTAGTCTCGCAGTGTAGACAAGCAGCACGCCGTGATCAACTATGAGCCAGTGAGTGATGAGCACAAAGTGAAGGACTTAGGGAGCCTTAATGGGGTGAGTAAGATGCCACTAGTCAGTGATAATGAGCCCATTGGTTATGTTTCTATTCCATTAAAGCTGCTGATTCCAACCCAGCTAACTTTCACTACAGTATATCTCATTACACAAACGTTTTCTGATTTCTGATTGCCGATTTGATTTCTTGTGGTATGTGTCATGCGTCATGTGTTATTGTAAGCGTGTCCGCCTCTGCCTGAGGTCAGTCGAAGCATTTTGGTGTGACACAGTTCCTCAAACAGGAAGTGTGACTCACTGCTCTGTGTTGGAATTCCTCTTCCTGTCCAGTGTTTGTGGCAGGAAACACCGCTGGACAAATGAATTCATGGCCCCACAACAACCTTCTTTAGACGTGCTCTCTGGTTTACACGCTCTCTCAGGGTTCTGCCTGTGTATCTTTGTGAGGCGGCTCTTTCTTGAGTGTTTCGTGCTTCTTTCTGTTGAGTCATTCTCTGTTCAGCAAAGAATTGTGGCAGGATGAAGAGTCATGAATCAGCAGGATGAGATCCTGCACACATCCCCCGCTCTGGTCATCCATTTCAGTGCAATGTTGTCCTCCTTAGAGTTTTTGATAAGTAATAAAGAGCCATAGAGAGAGAACTTTCGCAGTGGAAACTTCAAACTTCTCAGAGATTGAAGTGATTTGTCAGTGAAATTAGCTCTGTGTTGCTTCTCAGACTCTGCAGGAAACATCTGATATTTGACACTGAGCAGAATTTAGCACGCACTAACGCGCGCATGTGCGCACACACAGAAGGGCTCAGAGTAATACCACGTTTCTGTTCGTAGTTGGTTTTAACAAAGGCATTTTAAATCTCAGCAGACTTATCTCAGCATTACTTCTGTGTGAGGTTCAGTAGTGGATTTGGTTTAACCTCAGATTAAAAAGTCAAAAGATCCAGCTGAATTCAGTCAACAACAGAAGCATAATCCCTTTTGCCATTCTGCAGGAGAGGAAAAGTTTTTGTTTTTTTTTAATTGCAGAACCCACAGCATTTCTTGAGACATGCTAAGCTTTATGTGAGCTCACTGAAAGATTCTTTCATCATGATCTAGTTTATAGCTTGTGATCAGTACGAGCTTCTACTCGTGCTCAGTGACAGAATGTTTTTCGGAACAGAAAAGATATTTCAAAAGTAAATAAAATTCTCTTTTCAGACATTTGTGAACGATGTTCGAATCCAGGAGCAGATGTATATCACTCTGAAGATCGACGATAAGCTAAGGTTTGGATATGATATCCTTTTCAAAGCACCTGCCGTCTCTCCCTGTCTGACATCTGAAACTTGAGTTGAATGTGAGTCACAGTTCTCTCTGTCTTTTGTTGTCTCTGTATCTTTTGTGTGTCTTTGTATTCACGTACAGTATCTACATCACTGAATAAAAAGGTCTCCTAATTCCTTAACCTGTTGCACATACCAACTTGTTCACTGTGGTCCGAGGAGAGCTTCATGTTCCAGAAGAGGCTTTAAAGGTAACGTAACATGCATTAACTCTGTTTCACTGTAAATATGATTACATCATGAGGTCTTGGATGTATTATACAAAGTGGTCCTTCATAGTAAACTGACAGTCCTTTAAACCTAGGAGAATATAGTTCAGTTGGGACAGCGAATATTATCAAGTCGTACATGACCGAGTTGGCTGTAAGCCATGTACGACGAGATTGAGTGGAATAACTGTTTAATTCTATCCACATTCGCTGGACTTTGAGAAACAGAGCATTTTTATTTTTATTTTTTACAAATTCGATAAATAAAAGCTTTATACAAAACGTCCGACAAAATAATTTCCACTTAGAACGTAAACAAACCGGTGAGATGACAGGAGCAATTTGTGAAAAATGCTATAATAATAATTCTTGAAAAATAAAAAAGATACGTTCTTACCATCAAATACTTTCATTCCATATTTTCTTGCTTTTTTGTATTTTTTGGGGCTTTCTTCTTCTTCTTCTTCTTCTTCAGGGTTTTTTGACAGCTTAAAGATGCATTACTGCCACCAACTGGGCTGGAGTGTGGAACAGGAAATATTGTGGGAATAAAAAAACAATACTCTTTTAGCTATTTCTGTTTCTTTTAAATACTTAATAATTTTGGGGGTTTTGTTTTTGAGTAGAATTTTTATTTCATCCTTGCTTGGTTCAGCAACATGCACCGCCATTTTGTTTTTCTTTTCTCTACTCATGGTATAGCCAGGGCGGCATGATGGTGTAGTGGTTAGCACTGTCGCCTCACAGCAAGAAGGTTCTGGGTTCAAGCCCAGTGGCTAACAGGGGCCTTTCTGTGCGGAGTTTGCATGTTCTCCCCGTGTCCGTGTGGGTTTCCTCCGGGTGCTCCGGTTTCCCCCACAGTCCAAAGACATGCAGGTTAGGTTAACTGGTGACTCTAAATTGACCGTAGGTGTGAATGTGAGTGTGAATGGTTGTCTGTGTCTATGTGTCAGCCCTGTGATGACCTGGCGACTTGTCCAGGGTGTACCCCGCCTTTCGCCCGTAGTCAGCTGGAATAGGCTCCAGCTTGCTTGCAAACCTGCACAGGATAAGCAGTTACGGGTGATGGATGGATGGTATAGCCAATCAGAGCATGCGATTGCTCATATCCAGTGAATGTGGATAGAATAATGGGTGATATTTACAATAAGGTTTCTGTTGTTATTTTTTTTTAAGCATGAAAAGTTCACCAGTCAGCTTCAGCTGGGGAAGAAGCCAGCCTGCGCAGAGTCGCCCAAAGCACTCAAGTCTCCTACAGCCAAAGGCGCAGAGAGCAAAGCTGCCGAGCCAGTCACTGAACCTCCTGCCAAAGTGGTCGAAACCTGCAAGTCTGATGAGAAAATGCCAGGTAGAGACATACTGATTTATGTATACTTTATTTATATAACTACTGAACAGTGTATATGATTATACTGCACCGTTCTCTATTCTGACTGGTCAGAATGCTTCGATTAATTTTCTATAATAGCAACTCTGATAGTCGACGTTATCATTTCTATAGCTAATTCTCACAGCTAATTCATGGAAACTTGTATGACAGACTTCACAGAAATACATTTTAATGTAATTGATGATATGGTGATGATTTCTGTGAAGAGATGTTTATTTCAAATTTTTTGGAAGGAGTCTCCAGTGTAACAGGAAATGCTATAAAACCTTTTCAAACACAGCAGAGTTTTCAAGACAGAGGACTTTGCTTCTTCGCTTCTGTTTCGCAATAACATGACAAGTTGCATTTTGAAAGAGGAAAAAAAAGAGAAGCTGGCATATTGCTGTGATAACATAAGAGATAACAGGAACATACTTGTTTTGCAGATGTTCTACAACATTATGTGTAACTACAAATAGATAAAAAAGTACATCTCATTCTTTAATAAATAAAATACTGTATCTGTTGCCAAATTGTTTTGGTACAAGAGGAATAAAACATTTTGGGACATGCTATTATTGAATAATAATTAACTTCATGGTAGTAACTACATCCCACCACACTGTCATTTATTAGCGGAGCGCGCAGAGTGAAGCTCCTTACGTAAGAGAATATGGTAATGCATTGACCTAATTTTTGATGGCTTTTGTGACCATATGAATGATGTACATGTACCACCACAGGGAACCCGATTGTAAGTGCAGGGCAACGCATCTCATAAACACTTGACCACCGGACAACGAAATCTGTGTCTTTATTTACATAAGATAGATGGGTTTTTATCCAGTGCTTATTTTTAATTTGCTTTTAAAAAAATAACATGGGATTATTTACTCACGCATTTTATGGAAAATATTCACAATACTTTCATATAAAACTAGTTAAGGCCACACCAATTTAATTAGTTGTTTCTCGGATTTTTTCAGGAAAAATATGAAGCGAGCGGGCGAAATAAAAATAAAATAAAAAAAATGCTCTGATAGTAAAATTAGCGGTGGAAATAGACCAAACAATACAGGCAAACCAGTAAACAGAATTTCAACACACCTGTCAAAGATTTTACGCTTCTGTTCGCTGAATATCCTAACAATCACAAACACAGGCTTTGCAGGACTCCCCTCCACAGGCATGTTTCTTCCACAAGTCTTTATCGAAAGTGAAAGGGGCGATTTGATTGGTTTTCGACATCACGTGACCTCACGTCATGTGACCTTTTCTGTTGGCAGGAGTTTGATTTTGATTTTTTTTTTTCATTTTGCATTTTCTTCAAGCGGCGATTCCGAGAACCAACTAATTGAATTGGTGTGGCCTAAAACAAATTTATGAGTCCACAAGCTTGTTGGACAACTAACAGTTGTAACCAGACAACTGTTTGAAACATAATTCAGAATTCATTGTTCCATCAGTGATGGCAAGTTGTCCTGGCCCAGATGCAGCAAAACAGGCCCAAACCATGATACTACCACCACCATGTTTCACAGATGGGATAAGGTTCTTATGCTGGAATGCAGTGTATTCCTTTCTCCAAACATAACGCTTCTCATTTAAACCAAAAAGTTCCATTTTGGTCTCATCCATCCACAAAATATTTTTCCAATAGCCTTCTGGCTTGTCCACATGATCTTTAGCAAACTGCAGATGAGCAGCAATGTTCTTTTTGGAGAGCAGTGGCTTTCTCCTTGCAACCCTGCCATGCACACCATTGTTGTTCAGTGTTCTCCTGATGGTGGACTCATGAACATTAACATTAGCCAATGTGAGAGAGGCCTTCAGTTGCTTAGAAGTTACCCTGGAGTCCTTTGTGACCTCGCTGACTATTACACGCCTTGCTCTTGGAGAGATCTTTGTTGGTCGACCACTCCTGGGGAGGGTAATAATGGTCTTGAATTTCCTCCATTTGTACACAATCTGTCTGACTGTGGATTGGTGGAGTCCAAACTCTTTAGAGATGGTTTTGTAACCTTTTCCACCCTGATGAGCATTAACAACGCTTTTTCTGAGGTCCTCAGAAATCTCCTTTGTTCGTGCCATGATACACTTCCACAAACATGTGTTGTGAAGATCAGACTTTGATAGATCCCTGTTCTTTAAATAAAACAGGGTGCCCACTCACACCTGATTGTCATCCCATTGATTGAAAACACCTGACTCTAATTTCACCTTCAAATTAACTGATAATCCTAGAGGTTCACATACTTTTGCCACTCACAGATATGTGATATTGGATCATTTTCCTCAATAAATAAATGACCAAGTATAATATTTTTGTGGGTGGCAGGGTGGTGTAGTGGTTAGTGCTGTCGCCTCACAGCAAGAAGGTCCGGGTTCGAGCCCCGTGGCTGGCGAGGGCCTTTCTGTGTGGAGTTTGCATGTTCTCCCCGTGTCCGCGTGGGTTTCCTCCGGGTGCTCCGGTTTCCCCCACAGTCCAAAGACATGCAGGTTAGGTTAACTGGTGACTCTAAATTGACTGTAGGTGGGGGCGTTGTGGCTCAGGCGCCATACCATAAATCCGGGGACCTGGGTTCAATTCCGACTCGAGGTCATTTCCCGATCCCTCCCCATCTCTCTCTCCCGATCATTTCCTTCCCTGTCTCTACACTGTCCTATCCAATATAGGTGAAAAAGCCCAAAAAAAATATCTTAAATTGACCGTAGGTGTGAATGGTTGTCTATGTGTCAGCCCTGTGATGACCTGGCGACTTGTCCAGGGTGTACCCTGCCTTTTGCCCGTATTCAGCTGGGATAGGCTCCAGCTTGCCTGTGACCCTGTAGAACAGGATAAAGCGGCTACAGATAATGAGATGAGATAATATTTTTGTCTCATTTGTTTAACTGGGTTCTCTTTATCTACTTTTAGGACTTGTGTGACAATCTGATGATGTTTTAGGTCATATTTATGCAGAAATATAGAACATTTTAAAGGGTTAACAAACTTTCAAGCACCACTGTAATAAAAGGAAAATCACATGTTGGCTTGAAGATATGAAGTTTATCTTCTTGTGTTGAAAAACTCATATTTTTCATATGAAATACATTGCAGATCTGAGTGACGTATTTAAATAATATTGGCTGGCATTTTTTCATGGTATATCAGATATATTCCATTCAGCTAGCATGTTCAATATCATGCTCGCTGAATGGAATATATATGATATACCATGAAAACATGCCAGCCAGTATTCTTATTATCTCATCTCATCTCATTATCTGTAGCTGCTTTATCCTGTTCTACAGGGTCGCAGGCAAGCTGGAGCCTATCCCAGCTGACTACGGGCGAAAGGCGGGGTACACCCTGGACAAGTCGCCAGGTCATCACAGGGCTGACACATAGACACAGACAACCATTCACACTCACATTCACACCTACGGTCAATTTAGAGTCACCAGTTAACCTAACCTGCATGTCTTTGGACTGTGGGGGAAACCGGAGCACCCGGAGGAAACCCACGCGGACACGGGGAGAACATGCAAACTCCGCACAGAAAGGCCCTCGCCGGCCACGGGGCTCAAACCCGGACCTTCTTGTTGTGAGGCGACAGCACTAACCACTACACCACCGTGCCGCCCATTATTATTATTATTACATACACACTCTCTTTTGAACCATGTACTATCCTCTATTTATTATGATTCTATTCAGGTTGATTTTGTGCCTTTGCAAATATTTTACTCAAACACTCATCAGGAGCTCCGCTTTAGGCAATCCCTATATAGCAATATAATTTTCCTATAACAGCACACCCCATTGTGTTTTATTCCTTACATTTTTTCCTACACTTTCATTGAACATTTGAAAGCCATATCAGATTAACCTGAGAGTAATATAGTAACTAGTTTATAATTAAGTGTTGTATAATTTTCCGTGGGGGAAAAGTGATCTGTAGAATAACCCGTGACGTCTACATTCTCTAGTTTTCCTTTAATCGTCCTTGTCTTTCTTTAATGATTATATATCTTATTTTCCATCTTTTACATATCTTCTCATTCCATGTCTTACTTATTTGCACACATCTATATCACATTAAGCCTTAGTTCATGGTTTATATTAGAAAAACATCATAGTGTTTGTGAAACTGAAACATTAATAGAGCTACTGAGTTTTATTCCTACATATGCTAGCGGTGATTTCCTGGTGAATAGTTTCCCCTTTAGCTCGTCCTGCTTGGGAGTGATCATTATGGTCTATATTTATCAGACCTGACCACTAGCATCTATGTATTAGTGACTCTTTGCTGTCTCACTTAGGGCGAGTGTGCTAGACAGGCATGTGCACAGACAAACCTCAGACTGTACAAGTGCTGTCTGGGCTGACGTGTGCAATAAATTTATTCACGTTAGGACAGCATGTACATGATCATTAGGTAACTAAACTAGGCTTGGTTATAATACACAGTTTCATGTTTCGTGTTCTGCAACGTTTAATCAGGAAATTGTTTCTAAGCAGAACTCACATGACGTTATTAATGAAATTATGGCTTTAAATTAATCAGATCATACTCACCAATTGACAACAATTACATCTGTACTTTTCCTAATGACAATTAAGCTATCTAGTGAGCTAATTATTATTATTATTATCATCATCATCATTAGGTTAGTTAACTTTAACTCCTGTCTGTAGTGTTTGCAGCACGCGGCTTTGCTTTAGTTATATTTGGGCCCTTTCTTTCTTCCTTCCTTCCTTTCTCAGATTGTTGAGTTGGTGAGTTATAGTAGCTGGTTTTGCAGACTTGTACTGAAACACTTGATTGAACAAAATTGACTCTAGGTAAGCATGTAAATACAGTATGTGTTTGCTAGTTAATAAAAAAAAAGGTCTTTAATGATTTAAATTGGTTCTTTCCCTCTCAGTGTTATGCATCAAAAATCCGATAGCTATAGGTGTACTGTAGCAAGGTTTTGAGATTATTACTGTTGATATACGAACATATCAAAGTATATAACAAGTGTTGCCAGGCAAAACAAACCTCACCCAGCAGCACTTATTTTATACCTATATGCTGATAATGGTAATATTTCTCAATCATCAGCTGTCAGGTTATAGTCCTATGAAAATGTCATTCAAGGTCAAAGGTCATGGTGCCAAATGAAAGCCCATATGGCACTTCCTATAAGTTGATAATGGCAAACATCTGTCTGCCATCAACCGTTTTCAAGTTATAGCCCTCTGAAAATCCGTGACCTTGAGTTTGACCTTTCATGGTCACTCAAGGTCAAGGATCATGGTGCCAAATGGTAGGCCATATGGGAGTTCCTATATGCTCATTTGACTATGGGCAAACGTTTTTGAATTATAATGGAAAATATGTTATTTTGACCGAAAGGTTGACCTTTCCAGTGACCTTGACCCAATTACCTCCAGAATTTAATCAGGTAATCTACAGACCATTGCCCACCTACCCTGAAAATTTGAAGTCAATCAGTGCAACCGTCTAGACACTAGATTGTTAACAGACAGACAGACACACACACACACAAACAAACAAAGTTAAAGGTCATGGTGCCAAATGAAAGCCCATATATGACTTTCTATATGTTGATAATGATAGACATCTCTCTATCTCTAACTGTTTTTGAGTTATAATGAAAAATATGCAAATTTTAGCAATGACCTTGACCCCCCTGACATTTGACCGCTGACCACTAAGAAAACTATGAGAGATACCCCATCATGTAGCATATCAATAGAAGCAGAATTGAAAGATGAACATTCTGGAATTGGTTTGAAGTAAATGTGGTGAATATGTAGGAAGATATCGCAAAAAAAAAAGATTTTGACCTTTTTCGTGACCTTGACCCTCAAAATGTTGGAGGTTCTATTTGAGACCAATGCCCATCTATCCTGAAAGTTTCATGATGATTGGTCCAGCCGTTTTCCCGTAACGTTCCTAACAAAAGCAAACAAACAAACAAACAAACAAAACTCACCGAAAACAATACTTCACCCTCTGGTGGACTCCATCCTTGGTGAGGTAATGACTAGGGGTGTAAATCTACTGTATAATGACTTGGGGGTAAGCCTACTGTTATTTTGTGAATAGTGATGACTTAGAGAAGGACAGGCATGCCACCTTGCTAGCCTATTTACACATCAGTTTAAAAATATCCATTCTTTTTTACACACTATTTGTCTTTTTTTCCAATAATAATCCACTTATAATATAGTTTATGATCTTTTGCTGTTTATGATGTTTCCTTCATTAATTTCAATCGTTACCTTTTAAATCAGGTGGCATGGTGGTGTAGTGGTTAGCACTGTCGCCTCACAACAAGAAGGTTCTGGGTTCAAACCCAGTGGCTGACAAGGGCCTTTCTGTGTGGAGTTTGCATGTTCTCCCCATGTCTGTGTGGGTTCCCTCCCACAGTCCAAAGATATGCAGGTTAGGTTAATTGGTGGCTCTAAATTGACCGTGAATGGTTGTGTGTGTCAGCCCTGCGATGAGCTGGTGACTTGTCCAAGGTGTACCCTGCATCTCGCCCATGGTCAGCTGGGATAGGCTCCAGCTTGCCCCCTGCATGGGATAAGCGGTTACAGATAGAACAAACAAAACCTTTTAAATCAATACATGAGCCAAGTTATCTGATTATTATACCCCTAATAATAATCCCGAGGATTTATTTATTTAACTGTTGAAGTATTTACACCCATTATACAGTATACATGTAGGTATATACACTACTGTTCAAAAGTTTGGGGTCACCCAGACAATTTTGTGTTTTCCATGAAAAGTCACACTTTTATTTACCACCATAAGTTGTAAAATGAATAGAAAATATAGTCAAGATATTTTTCTGGCCATTTTGAGCATTTAATTGACCCCACAAATGTGATGCTCCAGAAACTCAATCTGCTCAAAGGAAGGTCAGTTTTATAGCTTCTCTAAAGAGCTCAACTGTTTTCAGCTGTGCTAACATGATTGTACAAGGGTTTTCTAATCCTCCATTAGCCTTCTGAGGCAATGAGCAAACACATTGTACCATTAGAACACTGGAGTGAGAGTTGCTGGAAATGGGCCTCTATACACCTATGGAGATATTGCACCAAAAACCAGACATTTGCAGCTAGAATAGTCATTTACCGCATTAGCAATGTATAGAGTGTATTTCTGATTAGAGATCTTGCAGTTATGTGACCGGAAAGTACACAGCCGCCATCTTGTCGGTAAAAAACACAGCTGAATACTGCTGCACTCGTGTACAGAATGGATCAATTTCAACCGACGGACTACACGGCTCATTTTTCTAATGAACAGATAACTAGATATATGTCTAAAATAAACGATCTACAGATTAGTGACCCTTATGGCTTACCGGACGGAGTTTTCACGACCGTGTCAGTGGATGTTGAACTGCCAGAGGTGGAATACCCAGACGTGTATAATTACCTCATTAACTTTCCCTCGCTGTTCAGTGGTGAAGCACTGCGTGCTTATAAATCTCTGGACAGTTATCTTTTCAGAAATTCAGGATTTGTCAGCGACTCAGATGTGGCATCTTGTAAACAAGAAAATAATCCTCATTGGACGGGTAAGTCACTTAAGTATTGAGTATAGCACTGACCAGCCGATTATAGAATAGAATAAGGTAATTCCAGCTGTAATTCCAAATCGTCCGTCTTGTTTACCATGGATCTGGCGTTGGAGAGGTAGAGGCTTAGCAGTGGAGGTTTGAGTGGCTGTTTTCTGAGCTTAGTCAACAGGCCGGTGTACCCTCCTGGATTTTGCGCATGCGCAGTAGGCTTGGTAGGACAAATCCAAGAGGTAGGATAACTTTACAGAACACCGGCTCTGCAGCCTCGCTTTTGCTTCCTCTCCCGACGCCGCCTCCTTCGCTTTGCTTCCGAAAACAATCCACGGAGACCCCGCTGGTCTCGCTATCTTGTCCGGAATGTTGTGCATGCAATGGAAATCGCTACAAACCGTCATTTTCTGCTGGAAACCAATGTCCAGTAAGTCCATACGGTTGTAGTGGATATTGAAGTCTGATACAGACGAACAACACGCAAAAATACACACAAAAAACATAAACTGTACATTCAACATCTGGCGCTGGACATTATTCAGATCTCCCCACAGTGCTGTACAGTTTGTTACACATGAAAGCTAAATTAACACTGAGAATACTGAATTAACACCTCCGCTGATAAGACGATCTGGACACAAACGGTACGTGTTAATTTGGCAGATGGTTCTGTGATGTGGAGTTTAAGGTTTAAAACATAAAGCTCACTCTTTAGAACAGGATATGGTTTAATTAGACTGTAAAGAAAAAAAAGCTCATATATAGTGGCTTGTCTGTCTTGTTTGCTATGACCTTTCCAGAACAGTGCCAGAAATATACAGCCATGACATTTGAATCTGTTTAAAGGCTGCTGTTGTGGGTGTTAACGCAAATGAAATTACCCAGTAGTTTTATCATCAAATATCAAAAATAGTTTTATATCAAATCAAGCTTGATTTAGGTCACATACTACACTGAGACTCTTATTTACTAAAGGTGTATAAAATTCTGCAACCTGAATTATTTACTGGCTCCTCACAGAAGGATGCAAATTACAGGGCGGAGTCAATGCAAATCGATTCATTTTGGACCATCGCTGTAAACCTGAAAGACAAGAATGATACTAGCATGCACAAATTAATATGTCTGGAAAGCATGTATTAAATTTGCCGAAGCCTGTTTCCACCAGTTAACGACAAAATGATACCATTTACTGAGTAATGAGAAAGGTCATCCCTTTAATAAGTCGTTCCTTTCGTGCTGTTGGTGCTGACGGGCTTCACAGTTGCAAACCACAAAACTGAAATGTAACAGCCAAAGCACTGCATTTCCATACACATGGACTTACGGTACAGCCAGGTTTTTGCCCAAAGTGATAATCACATCATCAGGTTTTTTTTGGTTAATCAGACACAAGGTACACTACCACTCTTGCCAGAGCAGTTGAGGGTTAGGTGCCTTGTTCAAGGGCACTTGAGCCTGGTTCAGGGAATTGAACCAGCAACCTTTTGATCCCAAAGCTGTTTCTCTAACCATTTGGCCATGGCTTCCCCTTAAAGTAATGAATACTTGTCAGGTTTATTATGGCGCGGCTAGCTCTATACATATCCATAACAGACTTTATGATTATAGTGTAAGTTGTATTTGCAAATGTGTGTGTGTGACTAATTTTATCCGCATTCCTTGAATCTGTGAATCACAACCTAGATTCGCTCTTCACTCATTCAATTCAGTGTCATTTTTGTCATTGAGTCTCTCCTTTCTTTCAGCAAATCTTTTCAGTCAGGGAGTTCAGTCATGGAACCGAGTCCCATTCAGTTAGAGCTGAAGATTTCCAGAAGTTCTGTGCAATGCAACGCAGTACAACAGAGTAACACAAAATGCAAACAATTGTTAGCTATTTTACACTATTCAAGGTGTTTATGCCTGCCTTAGATCAGCTCGAACCTTAAAACAGGTTGAAATGCCTCCGTCCATGGAACAACATGAAAATTTCATCTCTAATTTAAACAGAGCAGCGGCACGGTGGTGTAGTGGTTAGTGCTGTCGCCTCACAGCAAGAAGGTCCGGGTTTGAGCCCCGTGGCCGGCGAGGGCCTTTCTGTGCGGAGTTTGCATGTTGTCTGCGTGGGTTTCCTCGGGGTGCTCCGGTTTCCCCCACAGTCCAAAGACATGCAGGTTAGGTTAACTGGTGACTCTAAATTGACCATAGGTGTGAATGTGAGTGTGAATGGTTGTCTGTGTCTATGTGTCAGCCCTGTGATGACCTGGCGACTTGTCCAGGGTGTACCCCGCCTTTCGCCCGTAGTCAGCTGGGATAGGCTCCAGCTTGCCTGTGACCCTGTAGAACAGGATAAAGCGGCTAGAGATAATGAGATGAGATGAGATTTAAACAGAGCCTTTTGAAATGGTTTACTTTATCAGCATAATGCACACTCATGTGAGGTTCACTTTAGCAGAGACTCACCAAGCCCTCCTTGTCTAGTTTCATTAACTAGCGTTTTATATAGAACCCTGTGTAATTATGGCACAAGGCTGCAGTAAAGTGCCGGTTGTGTAATTATAGGGCAGTGACAGACCCCACACCCTGAGACACTGGTTGGGGTTTTTTTTGTTTTTGTTTTTTTTAAAAAAAGGGAAGAGGCGGGTAGAGTTTTCCATGTGTTTTTGCCACCAGGTTATTTATCATCGACAATTGTCAGTGTAGTGCAGCACATATTGCACTGCACAAAACAGGCTCAGGAGTATTTTGGTACTGATAGATATAATATACTAGTGCATCTCAAACAATTAGAATATCATTAAAAAGTTCTTTTTTTCGTAATTTAATTCAAAAAGGTCAACTTTCATATATTCTATATTCATTATAGATAAAGTGAAATATTTCAAGCTTCTTTTTGTTTTAATTTTCATGATTATGGCTTATAGCTCATGAAAATCAGAAATCCAGTACCTCAAATTATTAGAATATTTCCTAAGATCAATCAAAAAAGGATTTACAATATAGAATATGGAAATGAAATGCAAAATTTACTTTCATCTGAAAAATGGACTTTGGACCGCTGAGCAACAGTCCAGTTCTTTCTCTCTTTAGCCCAGGTAAGACACTTCTGACGTTGTCTCTGGTTCAGGAGTGGCTTGATATTAGGAATGCGACAGTTGTAGCCCCTTTCCTGAAGACGTCTGTGCGTGGTGGCTCTTGATGCATTGACACCAGCCTCAGTCCACTCCTTATGACGCTCTCCCAAGTCCTTGAATCGACTTTTCTTGACAGTCCTCTCAAGGCTGCAGTCATCCCTGTTGCTTGTGCACCTTTTCCAGCCAGCCTTTTCAGCAATGACCTTCTGTGGCTTATCCTCCTTGTGAAGGGTGTCGATGATCATCTTCTGGACAACTGTCAAGTCAGCAGTCTTCCCCATGATTGTGGTTGTGTGTAGTGAACTAGACTGAGAGATACACGGTATTTACACTTCTTCTTCTTCTTTCGGCTGCTCCCAATTAGGAGTCGCCACAGCGGATCTTTCGTCTCCATTGCTCCCTGTCTTCCTCATCCTTCTCTACCACACCTGACACTTTCATGTCCTCTCTCACCGCATCCATGTATCTCCTCTTTGGCCTTCCTCGTTTTCGTGTGCCTGGCAGCTCCATCCTCAACATTCTCCTTCCCACATGCTCTGCATCTCTTCTCAGGATGTGCCCATACCATCTCAGTCTCATCTCTCTTAGCTTAATTCCCAAGCTCTCCACATGTGCTGTCCCTCTGATGTGCTCGTTCCTTATCCTGTCCAATCTTGTCACTCTCATCGCAAACCTTAACATCCTCAACTCCGCCTCCTGTCTCTTCGTTAAAGGTACGGTCTCCAATCCATACATCACAGCTGGTCTCACTACTGTCTTATACATCTTACCTTTCACTTTTGCTGGGACTTTCCTGTCACAAATGACTCCCGAAATCCTTCTCCAACTGCTCCACCCTGCCTGCACTCTCTTTCTCATCTCACTATCGCAGCCCCCATTTTCCTGCACAGTTGACCCCAGGTACTTGAATTCACCAACTTTCTTTACATCTACTCCTTGCATCTTCACTACACTCTCATCCCCATTCTCATTGATGCGCATGTATTCTGTTTTGCTACTGCTCACCTTCATTCCTCTTCGTTCCACTGCATACATCCATCTCTCCAAACCCAACTCAACCTCCTTTCTACTTTCACCACATATCACAATATCATCTGCAAACATCATGTTCCATGGTGACTCTTGCCTCACTTCGTCCGTCAGGCTATCCATCACTATGGCAAACAAGAAAGGACTCAAAGCAGATCCTTGATGAAGTCCCACCTTCACCTTGAACCATTCAGTCATTCCAACTGCACACCTCACTGGTGTTTCACTGTTCTCATACATGTCTTGCATCACTCTAATATACTTCTCATTCACTCCACACTTTCTCATACAATACCATAACTCATCTCTCGGCACTCTATCGTATGCCTTCTCCAGGGCTACAAACACACAATGTAGCTTTCTCTGGCCTTCCCTGTACTTGTTCATTAACATTCTTAAAGCAAAAATTGCATCCGACGTGCTCTTGCTTGGCATAAACCCATACTGCTGTTCACAGATTGCTGCTTCTCTTCTCAGTCTCGCCTCCAATACCCTTTCCCATAACTTCATGGTGTGGCTCATCAATTTTATCCCTCTGTAATTACTGCAGCTCTGTACATCTCCCTTATTCTTGTATATTAGGACTAGCACACTCTCCATTCATTCGGCATTTTCTCATTCTCTAGGATCTTATTAAACAATCTCGTTAGGAACTCCACAGCCGTCTCACCCAAACATCTCCAAGCCTCAATCAGGATACCATCTGGTCCGACTGCTTTCCCAGTCTTCATTCTTTTCATGGCTGCCCTCACCTCATCCTTACTAACCAACTCTGCTTCCTGATTCGCTGTCTCCAATGAATCTGACCTTTTCTCTCTTGGATTCTCCTCATTTAATAAATCCTCAAAGTACTCTTTCCACCTTCTTAATACACTCTCTTTGTTTGTCAGCACATTTCCATTTCCATCTTTCATCACTCTTACCTGATGTACATCCCTTGCTTCCCTGTTTCTCTGCCTAGCTAGTCTGTACAGGTCTTTCTCTCCTTCTTTGGTCTCCAGTCTTTCATACAACTCCTGATATGCATCTGCTTTCACCTTTGCTACTGCTCTTTTTGCCTTCTGTCTCATCTCTCTGTATAACCGCCTGCTTTCCTCATCTCTCTGATCATCCCAGTTCTTCTTTGTTAGCCTCTTCTCTTTTATAATTTCCTGCACTTCTTTGTTCCACCACCTTGTCTTCCTTCCTCCTTCCCGATGACCACCCTAGCACTTTCCTTGCTGCCTCTCTTACTAGTATAGCAGTAGTATCCCAATCTTCTGGCAGACTTCCATTACCACTCAATGCTCATCTCAGTTCTTCCCTAAACTCCTTCTGATGTTCAACCTCTTTTAGTTTCCACCATTTAACCTTCGGCTCCACTATTTATACTGTTTTACTCAAACTCAAAGTGAAATATTCTAATATTTTGAGATTTTATTTTTGCACTGTACACCATAATTATCAAAATTAAAATAGAAAAATGTTTGAAACATTTTAGTTTACGTGTAATAAGTCTAGACTATATTAAAATGTCACTTTCCTAAATAACTAATGGAAAACATTGAACTTTTTCACTATATTTATTCTGATTGTTTGAGATGCACTAGTATACAACATACTGGAGATAGATATTGATATAGATATATTAGATGACATGCTGTATATCTAATATTGCTTTTTCTGAACTCCTTTACTAAAATATATACATTTTAAATCTGAAAGTGGGTCAAAGTGTTCTAATCACAAACTATGCTGTAAAAGGTGGTCTGGTACGGCAGTGTGTGGAAGTCATCATTCTTCAGTGATACTGAAAACATTCTTTAGGTCTGATCTTATCCTAAACTGTTGTTTGAAACATTACTACCATACATGAATGATGTGGATGGTGAAGATTAAAATGTCAAACACAGGAAGAGCACATGAATTCTACAACCCCGATTCCAAAAAAGTTGGGACAAAGTACAAATTGTAAATAAAAACGGAAGGCAATAATTTACAAATCTCAAAAACTGATATTGTATTCACAATAGAACATAGACAACATATCAAATGTCGAAAGTGAGACATTTTGAAATTTCATGCCAAATATTGGCTCATTTGAAATTTCATGACAGCAACACATCTCAAAAAAGTTGGGACAGGGGCAATAAGAGGCTGGAAAAGTTAAAGGTACAAAAAAGGAACAGCTGGAGGACCAAATTGCAACTCATTAGGTCAATTGGCAATAGGTCATTAACATGACTGAGTATAAAAAGAGCATCTTGGAGTGGCAGCAGCTCTCAGAAGTAAAGATGGGAAGAGGATCACCAATCCCCCTAATTCTGCGCCGACAAATAGTGGAGCAATATCAGAAAGGAGTTCGACAGTGTAAAATTGCAAAGAGTTTGAACATATCATCATCTACAGTGCATAATATCATCAAAAAATTCAGAGAATCTGGAAGAATCTTTGTGCGTAAGGGTCAACGCCGGAAAACCATACTGGGTGCCCGTGATCTTCGGGCCCTTAGACGGCACTGCATCACATACAGGCATGCTTCTGTATTGGAAATCACAAAATGGGCTCAGGAATATTTCCAGAGAACATTATCTGTGAACACAATTCACCGTGCCATCCGCCGTTGCCAGCTAAAACTCTGTAGTTCAAAGAAGAAGCCATATCTAAACATGATCCAGAAGCGCAGACGTCTTCTCTGGGCCAAGGCTCATTTAAAATGGCAAAGTGGAAAACTGTTCTGTGGTCAGACGAATCAAAATTAGAAGTTCTTTATGGAAATCAGGGACGCCGTGTCATTCGGACTAAAGAGGAGAAGGACGACCCAAGTTGTTATCAGCACTCAGTTCAGAAGCCTGCATCTCTGATGGTATGGGGTTGCATTAGTGCGTGTGGCATGGGCAGCTTACACATCTGGAAAGACACCATCAATGCTGAAAGGTATATCCAGGTTCTAGAGCAACATATGCTCCCGTCCAGACGACGTCTCCTTCAGGGAAGACCTTGCATTTTCCAACATGACAATGCCAAACCACATACTGCATCAATTACAGCATCATGGCTGCGTAGAAGAAGGGTCCGGGTACTGAACTGGCCAGCCTGCAGTCCAGATCTTTCACCCATAGAAAACATTTGGTGCATCATAAAACGGAAGATACGACAAAAAAGACCTGAGACAGTTGAGCAACTAGAATCCTACATTAGACAAGAATGGGTTAACATTCCTATCCCTAAACTTGAGCAGCTTGTCTCCTCAGTCCCCAGACGTTTACAGACTGTTGTAAAGAGAAAAGGGGATGTCTCACAGTGGGAAACATGGCCTTGTCCCAACTTTTTTGAGATATGTTGTTGTCATGAAATTTAAAAATCACTTAATTTTTCTCTTTAAATGATACATTTTCTCAGTTTAAACATTTGATATGTCCTCTATGTTCTATTCTGAATAAAATATGGAATTTTGAAACTTCCACATCATTGCATTCCGTTTTTATTTACAATTTGTACTTTGTCCCAACTTTTTGGAATCGGGGTTGTACAAATTGTTGA
Source organism: Neoarius graeffei (assembly GCF_027579695.1). NCBI lineage: Eukaryota > Metazoa > Chordata > Actinopteri > Siluriformes > Ariidae > Neoarius > Neoarius graeffei. The sequence goes on along the minus strand of NC_083575.1, from coordinate 40,430,231 downwards.
ACTTATTCTTACCAGCTGCTACTGGCTCCATACCATTTACACTAATAACCTTGTGGAGTGAGGTTTTATTTAATTAAAATTCACACAATAACATATGGCTTACTTTCCTCTGCCAAGTGCAAAATATAGGTTCATTATGTTTTCAATCAGTACAGAATAGTAGCATGATGCGTTAAAATTATGATGCTAATTAAAAGTGATGGCTGGAACCTGTCTTTGAATGAATTGATAAACTGATGTTTTCTTGTTGTAGGTGATACTGCAGCCCTACACAGAGGAACACCTTTGTATGGACAGCCTTCTTGGTGGGGTGATGGTGATGCTGATGACGAGAACTCATTTAAACAGGAGAATAAAGCAGCAGGGAAAAAACAGGAGACTCTTGGGACAGGTGAGGCCTCAGTTCCATTTTCCTACATTGCTTATGGAATAGTAAGTGGTTTATCCTGCACAAAAAAAATCACTGAATTATTCACAAGTGCTCATTCCGCCTGTTATACCTGAAGCTATCATACAACTTGTTCGTTGTGTACAACTTGTAGAATGAATGGTTATGTATAGAAATTATAATATTGGGGGGTCACAATGGCACAGCGAGTAGCAATGCCACCTTACAGCTCCAGGGTCCTTGGTTTGATCCTGGGCTCAGGGCACTGTCTGTGAGGAGTCCTGTGTGTGCGTCCTTCCTGTATCCATGTGGGTTTCTTATGGGTTCTCCAGTTTCTCCCATTCTCCAAATACATGTTGGTAGGTGGGTTGGCTATTCCAGGGTGTGTATTTATCTTAATCAGGGTAAAGTGAAGATGAATGAATGAGAGAGAATGGCCAGAATTGAGATAAGTATACCTAGTGAAGAGTTCCATGCTGCTCGTACACTTACATATGAGTTGCTGATGGGTTGGAGATTGACAATGTGGCTCTTCCCCAAACTGTTGCCACAAAGTTGGAGGCACACAATTGTATCGGATGTCTTTGTATGCTATAGCAGTACAATTTCCCTTCACCGGAACTGAGAGGTCCAAACCCTTTCCAGCATGAGAATGCTCCTGTGCACAAAGCGAGCTCCATGAAGATATGGGTTGCCAATATTGGAGTGGAAGAACTCGAGTGGTCTGCCCTGATCTCAACCTCACTGAGTACCTTTGGGATGAACTGGAAAGCCAGCTGTGCCCCAGGGCTCCTCAGAGCCTGACCTCACTAGTGCTTTCCTGTCTAGTGGAACGCCTTCCTTGAAGAGTGGAGCGGATTATTATCACAATAAAGTAGGGACTAAATCTGGAATGGGATGTTCATAAAGCATGTATATGGGAGTGATGGTCAGGTGTCCACAAATTTTTGGCCATATAGTGTCTATTCTAACCTTAAACTTGTGTGATATCAACTTGAGCTGCGAGCAGTAGTAATTCCAGTACCATTGTCCGACAGGTCATTGTAAGCACAATACTTCACTGTAAAATTCATGTTTTGTTTAAAGTTAATACGCTTAATAATCTTTGAATGCTATTTAAGGGCAATATTAAATACATGTATACATAATTTATGAAAATATTAACCATATAAGTCCATCAAATGTTTTCTTTTGTGCCATGGAGATCACAGGAGACAGCAACTTAATCTGATGCATTGCTTATCTGAAAGATGGCATTTTATATGGACAAAATTATAAAGCTTATTCTGGAAAATTTGGCACTTTTTTTGAGGAGAACACATGAAATTTATAGTTCAAGTCATGGTGGAAACAATACAGGAACAGGAATGATCACTTTGTTACTTAACATATCTAACGCTGATATCATGCAAATGAAATTAAACCAGTCTTTTAAACACACACACACACACACACACACACACACACACACACACACTGGTGCTTGAAAGTTTGTGAACCCTTTAGAATTTTCTATATTTCTTGCCTCACACCAAGAAGGTCCTAGGTTTAAGCCCAGCAGCCGGTGAAGGCCTTTCTGTGTGGAGCTTGCATGTTCTCTCCATGTCTGCGTGGGTTTCCTCCGGGTGCTCCAGTTTCCCCCACAGTCCAAAGACATACAGGCTAGGTTAACTGGTGACTCTAAATTGACCATAGGTCTGAATGTGAGTGTGAATGGTTGTTTGTTTCTGTGTCAGCCCTGCGATAACCTGGCGACTTGTCCAGGGTGTACCTCGCCTCTTACCCATAGTCAGCTGGGATAGGCTCCAGCTTGCCTGCGACCCTGTAGAACAGGATAAGTGGCTACAAATAATGGATGGATGGATGGATCCAATATTACATATCTGTGAGTGGCAAAAGCACATGAACCTCTCAGATTAGCAGTTAATTTGAAGGTAAAATTAGAGTCCGGTGTTTTCAATCAACGTGATGACAATCAGGCGTGAGTGGACACCCTGTTTTATTTAAAGAACAGGGATCTATCAAAGTCTAATATTCACAACACATGTTTGTGGAAGTGTATCATGGCACGAAGAAAGGAGATTTCTGAGGAGCTCAGAAAAAGCATTGTTGATGCTCATCAGACTGGAAAAGGTTACAAAACCATCTCTAAAGAGTTTGGACTCCACCAATCCATAGTCAGACAGATTGTGTACAAATGGAGGAAATTCAAGACTATTGTTACCCTCCCCAGGAGTGGTCGACCAACAAAGATCACTCCAAGAGCAAGGCATGTAATAGTCAGCGTGGTCACAAATGACCCCAGGGTAACTTCTAAGCAACTGAAGGCCTCTCTCACATTGGCTAATGTTCATGAGTCCACCATCAGGAGAACACTGAACAACAATGGTGTGCATGGCAGGGTTGCAAGGAGAAAGCCACTGCTTTCCAAAAAGAACATTGCTGCTTGTCTGCAGTTTGCTAAAGATCACGTGGACAAGCCAGAAGGCTATTGGAAAAATGTTTTGTGGATGGATGAGACCAAAATAGAACTTTTTGGTTTAAATGAGAAGCGTTATGTTTGGAGAAAGGAATACACTGCATTCCAGCATAAGAACCTTATCCCATCTGTGAAACATGGTGGTGGTAGTATCATGGTTTGGGCCCATTTAGCTGCATCTGGGCCAGGACGGCTTGCCATCATTAATGAAACAATGAATTCTGAATTATACCAGCGAATTCGAAAGGAAAATGTCAGGACATCTGTCCATGAACTGAATCTCAAGAGAAGGTGGGTCATGCAACAAGACACCGACCCTAAGCACACAAGTCGTTATACCAAAAAATGGTGTTAATGTTTTGGAATGGCCAAGTCAAAGTCCTGACCTTAATCCAATCGAAATGTTGTGGAAGGACCTGAAGCGAGCAGTTCATGTGAGGAAACCCACCAACATCCCAGAGTTGAAGCTGTTCTGTACGGAGGAATGGGCTAAAATTCCTCCAAACTGGTGTGCAGGACTGATCAACAGTTACCGGAAATGTTTAGTTGCAGTTATTGCTGCACAAGGGGGTCACACCAGATACTGAAAGCAAAGGTTCACATACTTTTCCCACTCACGGATATGTAATATTGGATCATTTTTCTCAATAAATAAATGACCAAGTATAATATTGTTGTCTCATTTGTTTAACTGGGTTCTCTTTATCTACTTTTAGGACTTGTGTGAAAATCTGATATTGTTTTAGGTCATATTTATGCAGAAATACAGAAAATTCTAATGGGTTCACAAACTTTCAAGCACCACTGTAAAATCTTTATCAACATATAGGTATAAAATAAGTCTTGCCGGGCAAGGTTTGTTTTGCCTGGCAAGACTTATTTTATACCTATTTAAAATTATGTTTATCCGTTCTTGAGATATTACAAACCCAAGATTGCAAAAAAAAGGCTTAATTTTTAGAAAACTACTGTAATAATAATATTATTGTTATTATTATTTATTATTATTATTATTATTATTATTATTATTATTATGATTATGATGTATTAGGATCACATGGTCCAAAATAGGCCTCATTAATGAATGAGATCAAATGTTTTTTTTCTTAATAACTTTATTTTCAAGATATTTACATGGAAATTGGCAGGCACATAGATGGTTGTATACTGAATACAAAAGTCTTTTTAAAAATTAGTAAAAACAAATTATGCAAATTAGTATTTAATTAGTATCAATTATACTAGGTAAAATTGTTAAATTGGTACACTCTCTTCTTCAAAGTTTCACCAAATGGCTTTATTTATACAATATAAAGCTGATCTTAACTCTCATTTATACATCACAAAGAAGGAGAAATCAATGTTAATTACAATTACATTTATAAAATATGCATAAATAAACATTGAATGTCATTCACATCTACCATTCTCTATCAAAATAAAACAGTAATAAAAGATTATTTCTAATACCCTCTGTGCTCTGTAGCTGTGTTTATATGAAAGAATATAAATGATTATTTTGCTTAATATTTACAGCTTTCAAAGCTAACCTCGAAAAAACTGTGTGAGCCACATCCAATAAACAATTCCATTTAATTGAACTGAAATTGACACTCGCATTTCTGACTTCCGGTTTTATTTAAATATCATTCCGACCACTAAGATCTCAATATTTTTCATCAAAACTACAGTTATATTCTAAAATAGTTACTTATTTACACAAATCAGTTTGATCTGAAAAAATAAGTCGGTAAAACTATGAAAACTCACTTCAAAGTCTCCCGTGAATCATAACATCAGAACTAGCTGACGGAAAATTTTGCTGAATACTTCATCAGAAACAGTGAGAGTGAGAGAACATCCTTATAAAAGTTATCTGATTGATATTCACAAGTAATCCAGTCGGAAACCGATCAGAAGAAAGAGAAAGCCTGACCGCTTTCCCGTGACTCAAAAAGCGCCAGCAGTTTCCTGACGTCCCACGAGCAGAGTGAACTCTGTTGTACCAACTTCAGCCTGCTGTTACTCCTAAAGTACTGAACAGATCTTAACCAGATAAATTTCTTTGGAAAGCAGAAATTATAAGCTTTTTATTGATAGTATTCACTATAGAAAATATTCAAGAGTTAAACAAGGACAGATTTGGAAACTTAGATGAGCGTCTGCATGCGCAATTTTCACAGCACGGCCAGCGAGCATCCGATACGCCTAGATCTTTACCCTTTAAAGCAGTTGCTACAGCCACCCTTGTATATGTATATACTGTTCACCCTGAGAACATATTTACAAGAAAAAAAGTCTAAAGACAAGGTTTTGACAAGGTTTTAGACAAGGCATCATATGTCGTCATTATGGGATATACACGGGGTTGTCATATGTCGTCATTTCGGGATATACACGGGGTCGTCATATGTCGTCATTAAGGGGTAAAGAGCCAAGTTTAACATTTTGAAATGAAAGCATTTCCTTGTAACCCAGAGTGAAAGTGTACAATTCAGGGGCTCTGCTTGCCATTCAAATAAACCAAATCACCTTTCTTTACAAATGTGTATCGATGATTACAGATTTTTATTGTTCTTCAAGTCAACTTTTTGTTTCTAGTCAGATTTTTTCATTTTTATTACCTTTCATATTGATTTATATGGATTTATTATAACACTATGTGGTAACAGTAGTACTAGAAATTGTATTATGTGCAAAGATAAATGAAGAATAATGCTTGGTAGATCTTTAATATTATATAGAGCTGCAGATTAATAAAGTTTTTAGTGTGGTTTTTTTAACAGATTTTATGCAGCTAGATATTATCCTCAGATGTGTCTTGGACCAAATAAACAGTGGTTTTTTTCCCCTCTGGAATCTATCATGAATAGCTGTTCTGGCACAGCATTTTAACAGTGATACGAGGTGACGACGTTACAGTACATGGACTAAACAAGTAACAATGAATTTAAAAAAGTCTGGAAAGAAACTGCTTTATAGACATTTATGCAGTGTATCATTATTGCCTTCCTAACTGGGCTTTGCCATGTCATTTGTGAGGATGGAAAAAATTTCAAGCGTATGTTTAAAGCAGTGTTCCTGTACATATTTCAACAGTGAGTATTTTAATGCAGCTCGTTTGATCCAGCAAGGTTGCAAAAATGGCAAAGACAGACACTGAGTAGCCTGAGCCCTCCTGTGGTGTGTTTAGATTTGTTTTTTCCCGGGTCTATGATCCTATTACCTTTTACCATCCAGGAGTAAAAGATTGGAGATTTCTGATGCTTCAGGACAGCAGGGTGTCCCATTGTGTGTGAGCTACACACTCAAAAGTGGAAGTGAGACTAATCACAAGTCTAATAATAGGGATGAAATTGTGTTGAAATTACTGAAATATTTTAGTATAATGATAGCGGTGCTCCATGCTTAAGAGAATATGGTAATGCATCAGCGTGATTTTTGATGCCTTGAGTCCAGAGCAGCCATGTTTGGAGGCTGCTCCGAACTCGGGCTTTCAGCATCATTACTGACAGTGTGCCACCACAGAGAACCCGACCGTAAGTGGAAGGCATTGTATCTCAAACACTTGACCACCGGACAACAAAATCTCATCTCATCTCTCATTATCTCAAGCCGCTTTATCCTGTTCTACAGGGTCGCAGGCAAGCTGGAGCCTATCCCAGCTGACTACGGGCGAAAGGCGGGGTACACCCTGGACAAGTCGCCAGGTCATCACAGGGCTGACACATAGACACAGACGACCATTCACACTCACATTCACACCTACGGTCAATTTAGAGTCACCAGTTAACCTAACCTGCATGTCTTTGGACTGCGGGGGAAACCGGAGCACCCGGAGGAAACCCACGCGGACACGGGGAGAACATGCAAACTCCGCACAGAAAGGCCCTCGCCGGCCACGGGGCTCGAACCCGGACCTTCTTGCTGTGAGGCAACAGCGCTAACCACTACACCACTGTGCCGCCCCCGGACAACAAAATGTGTATCTTTATTTTCCTAAGATAGATGGGTTTTTATTCAGTGCTTCTTTTTAATTTGCTTTTTAAAAAATAACGTGGGATTATTTACTAACACTGTAGCAGCCCTTGGCATTAAGAGCGACAGCAGAGTCTCTGATGGGTGCAGATGAGTTTTATTCCTCTTGAACACCGGCATAGCATTGAACACCACACACCGTGCACCATGAAAACTAAAGAAAACAAAATTAACATAACATGGTTGTAAACAAATACACAATTTTGCAGAGTAATGTTTACAGACTACGCTCTGAACGTTGCACACCTTGCTGTGCTCAACCAAGGGTGCAAACCTGTACAAGTTCGCCAAACGTGCATCATTAGCCTCTGTGCTCAAAGTCTCGTGCTAAACCACAGTTCAACCAATGCACTGAACACAAACAAAGCACACTCAAACAGCACACAAACTTTACGTTGTGTATGAATGACATCAGGATGACAGACAGCAAAGGTTTATAAGATACCGTGCTAAACCTCTGACGGAGGCACATGGTGAGTATAAACACAGCAGCGAGCATCTGGAGCATAACAGTTATAGCTTCCTGGACTGAAAGCTCCGCCTGTAACATGAATAATGAGTGACAGCTCTGGACGCCATTTACTAACACATTTTATACTCATCAGGAGCTCCGTGTTTCAAAAAATTTGATATCATTTCACAATCTAATAACTTTGCCAATTCTCATTCAACTAACCTCAAATTTTAACAGCATGTGTGGAAACAGGTCAAAATTTTGTTTTTAGGTATAGAAATGCTATTGAAGTGTGTGTGTGTGTGTGTGTGTGTGTGTGTGTAGTGGTTAGTGCTGTCGCCTCACAGCAAGAAGGTTTGGGTTCGAGCCCCGTGGCCGGCGAGGGCCTTTCTGTGTGGAGTCTGCATGTTCTCCCCGTGTCCGCGTGGGTTTCCTCCGGGTGCTCCGGTTTCCCCCACAGTCCAAAGACATGCAGGTTAGGTTAACTGGTGACTCTAAATTGACCGTAGGTGTGAATGTGAGTGTGAATGGTTGTCTGTGTCTATGTGTCAGCCCTGTGATGACCTGGTGACTTGTCCAGGGTGTACCCCGCCTTTCGCCCGTAGTCAGCTGGGATAGGCTCCAGCTTGCCTGCGACCCTGTAGAACAGGATAAAGCGGCTAGAGATAATGAGATGAGATTTTATATATATATATATATATATATATATATATATATATATATATCACACACAGAGTTGTTTATACTATTGTTTGTTTACACATCTGTTTACACATCAACTTGCAGTGCTTCGTTGTAAAGACGTGAGCGAAAAGCTTAAAAAAAAGAAAAAAAAACCATACTTACACAGGCAAAAACAAAACAGGATTCATTCAGTAGTGACTTGATCCCGAGGTCCTTTACCCAGCCACAGACAGAAAAAGTTGTAAGCCTCCATATTCTTCCATGCTTTCATCTGTTTTGCAGTGTAGAAAGATGTCTGCAACACCAGATAGTTTGAGATGTCGGGGAACTCGACTGAAGGGTAGTTTGAGATCGTATGACAAATCCTTCTTTCCCAGACTGTAGGGGTCGATTCCATTGCACACAGCAATCTGCTGAATATCTCTAAAGCCAGCAGTGGCTTCTAGATTACGGGCATACTCTGATAAGTTATCGTTAGTTGTTTGCACTACGGCAGCCATTTAGACCACCAGCTATTTCACTTCCAGTAAAATCGCTAAGAAAAGTCACGTGACTGAGACCCAGCAATAGTGTCACATTTATCCATCAGCCTAGCAGGAGATAGCGCTATCGTTCAGCGTGATTTCCAAACAGTCTCGTAACGATTACATATTTTCCGGCTCGGGCGATCAGTTAGTCCCGTGATACTGTCTGGGATGCCGTTGATGTGATATGTCCATATGCATCTCTGGCCTGTTCATACATGGTATTAAGATATGTCCTGGGTGATCAGGTAACAAGCACTACGTTCAGACTGCAACCTGAAACGACCCATATCCGATTTGTTGTGAAATCCGATTTTTTTGTTAGGCCGTTCACATTACCAATTATATGAGACTTGTATGCGATCTTCAATATGAACGGAAAACGACCCAAAAGTGTCCCGCATGCGCAAATTGACACGTAATAAGCACATCTACGTAATATGTAAACAAAAAAAGCGCACTCTTCAAGTTTGCAAGTAAAGCATGGAGATGAGGCGAGACCTGGCGATGTGGTTTTTGTGGCGGCGGCGGAACTCACACAATAATCTGATTAATGTGGGCAGCAGGTGAGACCGAAGGTGTCAAATTACTGGAAATTTCCAGAACAATCTTATAATCTTGTAATACAGGATGGTTTAAGTTATAAATCAGTTATAGAAACTGTTTTATTTAATCAGGCTAACAGATCAACATCCAGGTCCCTACCAAATCCACCATTAGCTTGATCAATTCTATAAAAGTCTATTTAAATTCTGAAAACTGTCCAAATGTTGTTGTTTTCCACCAAAGAGGCGGGATTAGCCAACGCAGAATAGTGACGTTTGTCTCTTGTTGACGTGTAGGTCGCATGAATGCGACCTGTCCGGTCAGACTGCAGTCGCATGTGAAAATATCAGATATGCATCGGAATTAGGACCACATATCCAAGCGGCCTGGGTCGCATGTGAAAAAAATCGGATCTGTGTCGTTCAGATTGTCAATAACAAATCGGATACAGGTCGCATATGGGCAAAAAAATTGGATATGGGTTGTTTCAGGGTGCAGTCTGAACATAGTCAAGTAGTCAGCTCTCAGTACAAGTGTGAACATGACCAAATGCGTTCTGAAGACACAGTGGAATCTGATCACTAGACCAGAGGTGGTCAAAGCTACATATGGCCACATTGTTTTAGCAACGTGTACACGAATGTGTTCTGGTCCACATTCAAGGACCGCATACTGTACTAACATCAGCTGCATAAACAGAAGTATGTACTTATTTGCACACCAATGACGTCATTTTACAGTGCAACAACAGACAATAACAACAGGCAAAGTGGATGCTCAAATCATGTAAGTTGTCTTTGTCAACAACGTCTGGAAATTTCAACAAGGCCATAGAGTTATATTATGAGTGTGTTAAGGATCTTGGGCAATATGGTTTTCCTGCAACACACCAAGTTTTGATTTCTTATTATTATTTTAATTTCCGGCAGGGGCGGCACGGTGGTGTAGTGGTTAACACTGTCGCTTCACAGCAAGAAGGTCCAGGTTCGAGCCCCGTGGCTGGCGAGGGCCTTTCTGTGCGGAGTTTGCATGTTCTCCCCGTGTCCGTGTGGGTTTCCTCCGGGTGCTCCGGTTTCCCCCACAGTCCAAAGACATGCAGGTTAGGTTAACTGGTGGCTCTAAATTGACCGTAGGTGTGAATGTGAGTGTGAATGGTTGTGTCTATGTGTCAGCCCTGTGATGACCTGGTGACTTGTCCAGGGTGTACCCCACCTTTCACCCGTAGTCAGCTGGGATAGGCTCCAGCTTGCCTGCGACCCTGTAGAACAGGATAAAGCTGCTAGAGATAGTGAGATGAGATGAGATTTCCGGCAGACGAGGGACAGGAAATGGACTACGTTGTTTAAAAACAACAACACATTGTGACATAACCATCCAGGACGAATGTTAATACCAGGTGTGAACGGCGCCCCAGACTACCACCGAATGTGGTTTCAGTGATTGGATCACAATGCATCTTCAAGGCACATTTGACCCCGTTCACACTTGTACTTAGTGCTGTCCACTTGTGATCAAATTCCCCAGGATGTCTGCTAATGCCAGGTGTGAATGGGGCCAAAAGAAAGTGAAGCTGTGCTTTCTTAGCAATATGTTGAGATTTTGATGTCTGTACTTTTCTGTGAGGGTCGATTATAAAAGTAGATCAAATTCTTGAGTGAATGCAGTTTCATGTCCTTGAGTGTCTTAAATAAACTTGCCCTCAGACAGCAGCCTCTTTGTGAAAAGAAGCTGTATTGCTCTACACAGTTGATGATGCTGAGGTAAAAATCATGGCAAACACACTTTTCAGGGACAACACTGGACACCGAATGGCATTGTCGAGCTACGTCTTCCAATCCAAAGCGAACCACCATCTTTTTGTGCCCGAGGCAGAATGAGAGAATAAACTCCGTGTAACTGCTTCCCACATCAAAGTGCCCTCTCCCACTGCTATTTTTAGACTGTGGTGAAGGTTGTTGTTCTTCAGTGAAAGGTAGCGGAGTTAGAGCAGCAAGGAGGTGAAAAGCAGCAGCATGCAAAGGAACTGTGAATAGGCTTGTTTGTAGCCAAGCCCAGCCCCCAAGCCGGAGATTGTCACCGAAGGGTTTTTCACATGCATCTCTGTAAAGCCACGCCACTTTGCCTCTTACCACTGAAACCTCACATTCCTCATTCGTAAGTAATCTCCCTGTTTATCTACTGTATAATAAATATAGGAGTAATGTAGAAAGTATCAGATATCAAAAACATGGCTATTCTTTTGAGCACGATCATGCTGTTGTCGCTGAAATTCGAGTTCCTGTCAGTTTAGTAGAACCGTGCATTCTGAACACAACGTACATTCTGTTGTTTGTGAACATTTGATCTTATAAATTGGATTTGTAGAGAGTTCGATTTGGTTCATAAACTGAAAACATGTGCTTGGAGTGTGAGGAAGGGAATTTTTTTTTAATAACAGGAAGTTTCACCACCGCTCTGACTGGGTGTGAAATTCGGGAGGATACCTAAAGCTGTAGTATTTTTATATCGTTGTACTTTTGTAAAGTCGGTGAGATGGGTTTTTTTTTTGTTTTGACTGCTGTTATGAGGTTGAAAAGATGTTTTAACGGCCTCTTCCTCTGCAGAATACAGAAAAATACTCTCATAAGATGAGAATCTTTGGGTTTTCCCTACTTCTCCTTTTCCTTTTTCATATTTATGTCAGATGCTGTGGTTTTGTAGAAACGCCCAGGTCCGAATCTGATAAATCAAGACTTTGGAAAGATGATCCGCTTTAACTTCCTTGATAAAGTAATTCTACTGAATTATATTGTATGCTAATCTCAATGACTGTTGTTATTAAAATTGTGCAAATTCCTAGACTTCTTGTTTGTGAATATCAATTTCACATGAAGTATAAAAGCCGGTCTGAATTGTGCAATCAGTGCAAAGTAAATGTCTTGTTGCATTTTCACATTTTGCCACAAGGCAGCTGTTATGAACAAATTAAGTTACATAATCATTAATACGAGCATTTCTTAACTGGCTGTCGTTAGGAGTGTCGTGTCAGATGCACTAAACTGAATTATGACTGCACACCCACCGAATGGTTTTTGTTAAGTGTACCCTTCAGACATTTATCAAGATGAATGGTCCAGTGCTTAAAACTGGCTTTGTTGAGCGTTCTGCACAAACTCATGACCCCTGACCCCTGATGCTAATCTCTAGTGTTCCTTTTTCTGTGCCTCACAGACACCAAGGAGATTAAGCGGACAGAGAAGGCTAAGGAGAATGGTGTGAGCGCTGCAGGCCCCGAGCCCAGCTACTTTGAGATCCCAAGTAAAGACGGCCAGATGGCAGAGGACAGCATCCACGAGGTCCCGACCAAGGACACGGAGAGCAGCGCAGCAGCCAAAGCCGCCCAAGCTAACACCTCCTTTACCATCGAGTTTGATAGCACCTCTCCAGGGAAGGTGACCATTAAGGATCATGTGTCACGTCCAAGATCTAAAAAATCACAGCCAGGGAGTAAAGAGCTCAGCAGCCTACAGGCAGCCATCATGGCCTCAGAGAGCAAAGTGGCCGACTGGCTCGCACACAACAATCCTCCCATGGTAAGGCGCGAGTCTACAGAGGAAGACAGTAAAAGCATTAAGAGTGATGTTCCTGTCCACCTCAAGAGGCTGAAAGGTGAGGAGTACCAACGATTTAAATATATTGCTTTCATAATGAATGTACAGTGTTGGTCTTGTTGTTCTATTCAGGTCAAAATGATGCGTTTAAATTTCTACCGTCGGTGTCCGAAAACCGATTTTTACAACATGAAACTTAATGTGCTTGGCATAATTATCTCAAAAGAATTTTTAAAATCCAATTTATTATGGGCATCCTGTTCCCAGTTTTTTATTCAGTACTTATATCAGAGCTCTGAGTGTTGGTGTATAGTAAAGATGGCACGATACCACCATCAAATATCAGCTGATTTCAGCCCTGTGATGACCTGGCGACTTGTCCAGGATGTACCCCACCTCTCGCCCATAGTCAGCTGGGATAGGCACCAGCTTGCCTGCGACCCTGTAGAACAGGATAAGCGGCTACAGATGATGGATGGATGGATAATTGTTGATATAACAGGTTGACAGATGACATCAGGCAAGAGGCTCCATGGACAGTGATGTTTACAGATGATATTGTGGTCTGTAGTGTGAACAGGGAGCAAGTGGAAGAAAACTTAGAGACATGGAGGGGTATGCCCTAGAGAAAAGGGGAATGAAAGTAAGTAGGAGAAAGATGGAGTACGTGTGTGAATGAGGTTGAAGACAGTGGAATGGTACAGCTACCGTACAAGGAATAGAGCTGGTCAAAGCAGATGAGTTCAGATATCTGGGGTCAAATGTACAAAGTAATGGCGAGTGTGGAAGAGAAGTGAAGAACAGAGTGCAAGCAGGTTGGAATGGATGGAGGAGAGTGTCAGGAGTGATTTGTGACAGAAGGTTGCCAGCAAGAGTGAAAGGGAAAGTGTACAAGACCAGCTATGATGGTGTGTATAGTTTGGAAAAAGACAGGAGGCTGAACTGGAGGTAGCAGAGCTGAAGATGCTGAAATTTTCATTGGAAGTAACAAAGTTGGACAGGATGAGAAACAAGAACATTAGACGGACAGCACATGTAGGGCGGTTTGGAGACAAAGCGAGAGAGGCAAGATTGAGATGGTTTGGACTCGTACAGAGGAGAGATCCAGGGTATATTGGGAAAAGAATGCTGGAGATGGAGTTGCCAGGTAAAAGGAAAAGAGGACGACCAAAAATGAGGTTTATGGACGTGGTGAAGGAGGACAGAAAAAGATATGGCAGATAGGAGGAGATGGAGGGACAGTATCTGCTGTGCTGACCCCTAATGGAAACATCCGAAAGAAGAAGAAGAGGAAGAAGAAAGTATCTTTTTTTTTTTAAATCAACAATCACAAAAGAAAATTTTATCTCATTATCTGTAGCCGCTTTATCCTGTTCTACAGGGTCGCAGGCAAGCTGGAGCCTATCCCAGCTGACTATGGGCGAGAGGCGGGGTACACCCTGGACAAGTCGCCAGGTCATCACAAGGCTGACACATAGGTGGGGTTTACATTAGACCGTATCAGCGGATCATCAGATTAACGTTTTTAAAACGATTAGCGTGCACACAGCAACGCCAATACACGATTCGCGTGCACACAGCAACGCCAATACACGGATACGCTCGGCTCCGCAGGCATCCTGCGCTCCAAATCACTCCGCCCTGAACAGCGAGTGCCCTCTGGAGGGTGCGCACTCCGGCCCTGCGCAGCTCACAGAGCGCGCGAGTGAAGCGCACGAGCAGTGATTCGGGACTGAGCCGCTGTGTGTGTGATCTCAGTGCATATCGGCATGCGCGTCACTTACCACTTGCAAGTGGAAGGATGGCAAGCCTAAAGACAAATCATAACTACACAATGGGCAGTATTTGCATCAGTATTTGCAGTATTTTCATACTTTTATACTCTTTAATGAAAGGTGATACAAGGCGGAAGTCCGCGCCGTTTTTCAGCAGTCGCGTCACATGACCAACGCCAGCGAATCAGGAAGGTGGATGTCACAGTGACGTTGTCCAATGACGACGCCAGCTAGAGCTCAGCACAGCGTATCCGCGTATTCTCAATGTTTACACAGCACCGGACCAGACACGATCTGGATTGAATACGTGGACCCTGGCTGATTCCCATTTCCCGGCGTTTCCAGGCATTTTAATGTAAACAGACAGTGCATCCGCGAAGAAAACGAGACAGATACGGTCTAATGTAAACTTGGCAATAGACACAGACAACCATTCACACTCACATTCACACCTACGGTCAATTTAGAGTCACCAGTTAACCTAACCTGCATGTCTTTGGACTGTGGGGGAAACCGGAGCACCCAGAGGAAACCCACGCGGACACGGGGAGAACATGCAAACTCCGCACAGAAAGGCCCTCGCTGGCCACGGGGCTCGAACCCAGAACCTTCTTGCTGTGAGGCGACAGTGCTAACCACTACACTACCGTGCCGCCCAAAAGAAAATTTACAGTATTTTCGGTAAACATTTCCGAGTCCAAAAATACATTTCTTTTCCAAATCTAGGTCCAATCATGGCCATTTATTATAGGATCCAAGATTCGATATGTTTTCTCCAATGTCCGATCCACTGGGTATTGGATCTGCGCTATCTCCAGTTGATACCCAATACGGATCTGCCAAGTTATTTGATCATGACAAGACACTTTGTGTCCTGTTTTCACAGACAAGATCTAGGTTGCATCATCAACATGTCGTTTCCCAGCATAAAACTCATAAAGGGATTAGATTAGCAAATATATCCAATCTGATCTGATAATAATTCAGCATTTTAGGCCAAAATTGCATGAGGTATCAAAGGTTTGATTGTTTTTCCAATAAGTAACTCAATTCCATGTCTTCCAGTGCTGTATTTAAATAGCCCAAGACTAATCTGACCA